>NW_006262075.1:11016959-11053510 GCF_000493195.1 Citrus x clementina
TCATAAAGAATTTATGAACCTCAAATAAATAAATAAATAATATCTGACAATGGCATGACACTTACTCTGGAGTGAACACCGGCCCACTATATTACATTTTCTGTAACAAACAATTGAAGAATATGTTTCGGCCGACATTCATAATTTTCTCCATATGTTTTAAAGCCAACCCCCTCCTTTATGGACTCCACTTTTAAGGGGAAATTTATAAAAATAACCATTAATATTTTATTATTTTCGTAATTAATCCTCTTAATTTTTTTCTATCAACATTAGCTAAACACAAGCCTTTCTTCCCAAATTACCCTTCTTTACAGAACAAAACCAACATTGTTTCTCCCATCTCGCCAAACCAAAAGCAGATTTTCATTCTTGAATCATCAGCCAACGGCGACCGCAAAAGACAACTGTGAAAGTGATATCCGATCATAATCTATCCAGATTCAACACAAATCGACATCACTTACTGGTATGAATTATTTTTTGAACTTACTGAACTCAGTCGGGTGAATCTGAATCTGGCGACAGGCTGCCTGTCGCAGCAAAACTTGGTGCGACAGGCACCTGTCCCACCAAACCTTGGTGCGACAGGCAGCCTGTCGCACCCACTCTTGGAGATTTATTAAAATTGTATTATTTTAATTAGGACTGAAATAAATTTTTTTTTTTAATTTCAGGCTTAATGGATTCAGTTGTACTTGAATTGTGTTACGATGGTTGGTGGGAGACATTAGAGAATGACTGTATGGAGTACGTGAATGGTAAAAATCGAGCTTTTTTGGTTGGAAAAAATTACCTGTTTGATCAGTTATTGGCAAGAGTATACGAGGTGTTAAAAATAAATCCTAATGACTATAGTATCACAATGAAGACAACTTTGAGGTCTAGTAACACATTATATCGTATATGTGCAATGCCCATGGATATATGTGATGATGAAATGGTGAGGGTTGTGTTGCATATGGCATCTGACGTAGCTAATTTTGGATGCATTCCTATATTCGTGACCACATCACCTCGAGTTCCGAGCGAAGGTATTGAGCCACATGTCGATACAGAAACTTCGTTTAGAGCAAATATGTCTGGCCCCGATAATGATGAAGAGGTGTTGCCAAGGACAATATCGCTGCAGCAATATTACTCTCCAATCCACGACAATTATGACAACATTGATGATAATGGCGTTACGTTACAGGATGTTGGAGCAACGGTATTTCCAATAACAACGTCGTTGGAGCAACAATATTTTCCGTATCACAACAATGATTTTCGGGACAATGATGATTTTCATAATGAGACAGAGGGGGATAATGTTTGTGCAGAACCTTCTAATAATACAAGGCGGGGCACTCGTTTCAATAATGATGGTGATGATGGAGGAGCCGGTCCTTCGAATGTTCCGTCGTTTCAGGATGAGGATGAGTGTGAAGACAATACTCCTGTGAATAACAGAGGCAATAGACCTATTCCTTCTATGGTTCGATCGAGAAGGAGAATTGACCCCCTTACAAGTCTTGCTCCAACTTTACCTTCGAACATGGTTGCTCCAAGCTTTGTTAGCAGTTGTGACTCAGATGATATCAGCGTGGGTAAGCTATTTGCTGAGAAGAATGAGCTTATATTACAACTACGCAAGGTGGCCTTTAGAGATAAGTTTGATTTCAAGATTGCACGGTCTACTACGACACGTTTCGAGGCTCACTGTTGTTCAGAATCATGTAAATGGCGTATTCGAGCAACTAGAAGTTCGAACGAGCAACATGTTCCTTGGGTGGTGAAGAGAATTGATAATGTACACACTTGTCATAATGAGGTATTGGTTGATGGACGTCATCAAGTAAGGAGCCGGGTTGTCGGTCATATTATCGCAGAAAAATATATTCAAGATAAGAGGATTTATACTCCCAATGACATAAGAGCAGATATGCAACAGGAATACGGTGTTCAGTTAACATACCAGCAGGCATATAGGGCGAGAGAAGTTGGTCTTGAAATAGTACGCGGCAACCCTGCAGAGTCATACAATTTGCTCCCTAAATACTCTCACGTACTAACTACAGCGAATGAGGGTACAGTCACTCACCTCGAGCATGATGGAGATGGTAATTTCTTATACTATTTTGTAGTACTCGGATCTTCCATCAAGGGGTTTATGCAGTACATTCGGCCTGTCATTGCTGTAGATGGTACTCATCTGAAGGGATTATATCGTGGAAGCATGTTCGTGGCAACATGTCTTGATGGTAACAATCAATTGTATCCGTTAGCCATTGGGATCATGGATTCAGAAAATAATGATGCTTGGGAATGGTTTATGATGAAGTTACATGGAGTGATTGGTGATAGACCTGAGTTGGTAATTATCTCTGATCGATGCACTGCCATAAGGAGAGCCGTTCTTAAAGTATTTCACAATGCAACTCATGGCGTTTGTTTTTACCACGTCAAAGGTAACATTAAGTCACAATTTAGAATGTCCAAAGCTCTTTGGGATGAATTTGAACCTGCCTTTATTAATGCAGCAAAAGCATATGGCCACGAGGAATTTAAGAGACAACTTGAAGGGTTGTGGATGATCCACTCGGGTGCGGCTGATTACCTAGAAAATAATGTCGGTACGTGTAATTGGGCAAGGTCTCAGTTTCAAGGTAGGAGGTACAACATTCTTACCACCAACATCGCGGAGAGTGTTAATGCTTTCATGAGGGAACCTCGAAAATTTCCTGTTACTCATCTTGTTGATCACTTCAGGAAAACATTGCAGCAATGGTTTTATGATAGAAAAATTATGGCTGAATCAATGACTACTCGGCTAACAACATGGGCGGATGAAATAGTCACTGAGAGGAGAACTATAGCTGAAAGAATGATAGTTCGGCCGGTGTCTCCGCATCGCTTTCAAGTTATAGGCGGTGGGCTTAAAGAAGGGTTGGTTGACTTGCAAAAGAGAACTTGCTCCTGCAGAGTGTTTCAGCTTGATCAGCTTGTGTGTGCTCATGCAATTGCGGCGTGTCTAACACACCGGGTGGATTTTATTAACCTTTGCTCGGACTTTTACACTACAGAATCGTTGGCGATGGCTTATGCACAACCAGTGGAGCCAGTTGGTGATGTGGCTGATTGGGAAGTTCCAGATGAAATTCAGGAGCTGCAGGTATACCCACCAGTTGAGGCACCGCCACCTGGACGTCGTAAAGAGCGCAGAATACCCTCGGCTGGCGAGGACATTGACCGGCGGACTGTAAGATGCGGCCGGTGTCATGAACTTGGCCATAATCGTAAGCGATGTAAGAATCCTATTGCGTGGACTCGAAGTTAGTTGTATTTTGTGTGTTATTCGTTGGTTAAAACTATTATTGTTTTTGTGTTACGTTGGTTAAAACTGTTATTGTTTTTTGTATTTCGTTGGTTAAATTTTTTATTATTCATAAAACTTTATTTTATTTTAAAGTTCAAAATGTGAGGCATTAAAATTATATAAAATTAAGTGTGGAAATAAAAAAAAATGTAAATTTCAACATTGAAATTACTACATAGGTCTACAATATAATATCGTCATTAAATATATCAACCGCAATCTTCTTTCTAAAGTACTCGACATGACTAGCGTTAAACTCCAACCTAAGCCCGAACATTAAATACATCGTAACCATCAATACAAAAACACCGCAATCGCCAGTGCCTCTTTCTTGTTGCGGCGCGCTCTTAACTGCGATAACTTTCCACGGGTCTTCACTCCGCAACTCAGGTCGTATATTGTAGAAGCCAACATATTCCAACCATCGAGGGAATATAACTTCAAGTGGCTTGAATTTCAACTTGTACCTTTTGTCGTCGCGAAATGTGAGTAATGAGTCATAAATCCAGACTTTATTTTTCCGAAAGTCAACTCGTGCTAGTACCCAATGCGCGCCGTCCAAGTTAACAGGGATGAGTAACTGCATATACAAATTAAAAAACATGTTCGTTATATATGAAATTGAAATACAACAAAGAAAAAACAACTCCTCGAATATTTTCAGTATAGAACATGTGAAATGTAATAAAATACATACCATATCGACATCCGTCATTGATTTTGACATTGTGTTCTGTCGCCCACAAAGATAACTATTCAAGCGGTCGTCGAATACCATTGAATCGACTGCACAATTCCCGTTATTCCATAACTGATTCAAGAACACCTAGTACATAGATAACCAAGAAATGCATAAATTAATAAAACTTAAAGGCAATAATTAAAGAAATTAAATAGTATTTATAAGTTTTGTCGGCACGTTACCCAAAAAAATGTGTCCGTATGTGTGACACGTTGGAGTAAGGCATTTGGATACTGCCGTTGTTTCTCGCTAATCAAGCGGAGATACTCGTGAATATGCTGTAGAGAAACATAAATATTACGATTTTAAAAAAAAATTATACACAAATCCACAACAGTATACACCACGAGGAAAATATAAATACCTCATCGCCTAGCCATCCCATCGAAGCTGTCCCCAAAATTATTTGAAAGAATGACCGCGGGTGCTGGACGTTCCGGCGGACTCTGATATCACCAGTGAACCATCGATCAAACTCAGCAAACAAACTAGAGTCCTCCAATCCTCTCAGTGGATTTACATCCACACTCGTACTCATGTCAATCGCATGCTCCATGATTTGGGGTCGAGGTAACCTCCGGACGTTCTGTCCTCGCCTGACCGGAGGAATCATGTAAGGACTGTTATAAACATACGACGGTATGTACGCGCGGCCGAACTTACTAACGCCCGGAGGCACCTCTGTGAACACCTGCACAGACTCCCCACTAACATCCCCGTAGAAACTAACCAATGACGTGGGCGTAGACAAATTTTCATTGCCCACGTCAGTATACACTCCATAGTCATCCGGGGCCTGTACAATCGCCAAAAAGAACATATTAAATAATCATCAAATTAAAAGTTAAACGAACATAATTATTTAATTTAAATTAGCTTACTGCATACGAGCGTGCAGTGGGAGAATCCTTATTTGGACGTTTAGAAAATGTGTCGATGAAGCCAACAACGGTTTCTTTAAAATCTTTTAATTCTGACTTTATTTCATACACGTTACGATCAATCTTATCCAGCCGTCGTCGTACGTAATCATTAAACTGCTTTGTCCTCGACTAATACAAAAGAAAAAAATAAAACTTTAGAATAACAATAAAAAAATAATAACAACCAAAGTGAAAAATATCGTATATTATTTATAACCTCAGAATCCCGTGCGTCATCAGAGTTGTCTGTTTGCTGCGGGTGGTCATCAACAGCCACCTCATCCTCAAAAGTGTCATGACGCTGCTCAAAAGTGTCATGACGCTGCTCTGGTATTGGGTTTGGTATGTCGTCATGATCGTCATGCTCGTCCGATTGTCTTGTAACCGACGGCGCGTTGATTGAGGGTTGGTGCTGTATAAAGTATCATTTAAAATTACTAAATGAAAAGTCAAAAATTTCGATAAAAAAAAATTTTGTACTTACAGTATACCGACCTTATGAACCCAGTCTGGAATGCTTGGCAAGTAATCCTTCACAGAGAGCCAATATTTTCTGCTACTCTCCTTTGAATTTGGCTCAAGAGTTTGTAAAACGTCCGTCTGCCATAAATTTAATTGAAAAATTTAAGTAAGTATACCCAACTTAAATTTAGTAAAGTTAAAAAAATAAGTAATACATATTACTTACAAGACGAGATTCGTCGTTGAAAAACGAATAAACCTCCGCAAAGTTGATTCTCGAAGACGCCATAGGCTTCCATTGCAGAATGCGGGGAATCTTACTCTTCGTTTTGACGACCCATGTTGATGGTAACCCTCCGATTGCTTCATAAATCCAAGCCTACAACAACCAAAGTGAAAAATTAAATAAAACAACTATCAAATATTTAATACTATAAAACTTATTAATAAACAAAAAAAGCACCTGCACCCCAGACATAAATCCGTAAAGATTGTATTTTTCAATATTATGATCTGGATTTTTCAACCGAGTCTTCTTAAATTTCTCGTCTTTTTCGAACAGTGCATTGTCAAGACTCTCGTAAATCATTTCCCACGACAATAGACCTCATGGACGCTTTCGGAAGTACTGAATATCATCAACTTGGTCAAGCCAATCGAAATTAATTTGACAGTGATTTTTTCTTGCATTTAGTACTCTGTCCGCAAAATAAAACAGCGCAATCTTTAATGCGTCCATATCGTCTATTTCCTCGAAATTCAACTCCTTAAATACGGCATCAAATTGCTTCACATTAATCTTACGATGCACACCACCAAAATACGTATTCCGTAGCCTCTGCTCCATTTCATCATTTTTTTCATTGGTATCAACACCAAATGAAAGTCCAGTAACCAAGCACCATTCGACAATTGACAGGCGAATCAAATGCTTACCAATTTGAAACCATAACTGATCCTCACGGCTATCTTCTTCATGGGCCACTTGATGCAGTAAAAGATTATGCAAAATTACCCCACTAAATGGAAAACTTCGACACTCCAAGAAATGCCCAAATATATCCTTTTTGAACATACTCTACTGCCGCTTTGTTAATTTTTCCTCGATAGCTTTTACGACCGAAGATAACATACACATGCTCGAAATTCGACCAGGAAAGTGATCAGCATAACGAAAATACATCTTGCCTACTTCAATATCCGGTGATTCTGATTTCGCCATGTATCTGTAATATTTATAAAATTATTACATTATATTTACAGAAATAAAAAATTTACTCGTAAAAAAAAAAACTCTAATTTTCTGGTGCGACAGGCGCCTGTCGCTCCAAAAAACTGGTGCGACAGGCCCTCTCGCACAAACGCTGATGCGACAGGCGAGCGCCTGTCGCACCACAGCTGGTGCAACAGCAGGCGCTGTCGCACCAAATCTGGTGCGTGAGGCTTGCTGTCGCACCAGATTTGGTGCGACCGCAGGCCGCGCATGGGCGCGCGCTGCTGCCTAGCGATGGGCGCCGGCGCGCGCCCTGCCCCCCTCCCTTCCCACCCCCAAAATTAAGCGCAATCACTCCAAAATCAAAAACAGTACTCCCAAACACCACCAACCACCACAAACATCATCACCACCATTATCAATCTCAAGCTATAACTATTATTATTCTAAAATCTCATTTTAAATTAATGAAAATAAGAAAAATGACTAACCTAGGTTTTGTTGAAGGTTGTGGATCGTAGATCGGATGCCGGTGAGAGATGGAGCTGCCGCCGACGAGGGTTGATGTCGCCGCCGATGATGGGAGTTGGATCGGTTTGGGAGAGATGAGAGAAAGGGAGTGTTGGGGAAGAGATGAGGGAGGGGTATTTTGGACTCAAATGTTGTTTAATGGCTAATGTTGATAGAAATATTTTTGGGGGGTTAAGATGAAAAAAAGCAAAATTTTTTTGATTATTAGTGTAAATTTCCCACTTTTAAGAAGGATGTTACCCACCAACACCAAGTAAACCAAAAAAAAAAAAAAAAAAAAACTCTTTTCCGCCTCTGCTTTCATTCTCAATCTCTTTGTCACTTCGTTTTTCCTTTTCTCCATATATGATATTTAATAACTATTAAATGCTTGTTTCGAAGGGTTTGCCTACGTTACAACGGTGATACCGGAACATTTCTTTTATCTATTGTGGCAGCTCTACTGTAAATTTTAATAAAGACCTTTCCACTCTTTTTTATTTAAACTTTGTTTCATTAGTATTAACCCAGTTTTCACCTACATCCATAGACACATTTCAATCAGCACCTTACATATTTAATATTATTTTTATTCTATTTTGCACCTGTATCATAATACCCCTCTTTATTATTCTGAAATTGAATAATAGTCATGTTTAATTTAGAACCTTACACTCTTTTTTTTAAAAAAAATTATTAGGATATTTTTTTAAATATACTATCAAATTTCATGCAACACTTTACACTCTTTTTATTATAAATTTTTTAATAAATATTATCTAATAGTACTTTTTACTTACATGTATAATGAATTATGTAATCCCAATAGTTCAAAAAGTATTATAATTTTTATTACTCTTATTTTTATCATGTTATTTATTTCAAGTATTCTTATTTTATGGGTGCATTCGGTGCGTCATTATTTATTGTATTAAGTTGTATTGCATTATTTTCTATTACATTAGGCTGTTTTAAACTATAATTTAGTAAAAAAAAATTATCTTTCATGTATAGGAATAAATTTTTTTAATAATATAATGTCAGTCCATGCTACATAAAATTAATTCAATACCTATTTGGAGACGATGAATTATTATTTACAACAGCAAATCAAATGGTTAAATAACAATGATAAAAATAAAAGTATGAAAAATTATAATATTTTTATAATGGAACTATTTGAATTACATAATTTATTGTGAATCTCAGAAAACAGTACCGTAATATTTATAAAAAAAACTTAAAATAAAAAGAGTGTCAAGTGTTAAATGAAATTTGAGAGTGAATGTAAAAAAAACTAATATTTTTAAAAAATATAATTAAAAAGGAGTGTAAGTTTTTAAATTAAACATGCTAATTATTCAATTTCAAAATAGTAAAGAGGTCCATAAAAAAAAAAAAGTTAAAGACAGGCATTGTGATATAAGTGAATATTAGATAAAAAATTTATAAATATGATATAATATAAGGTGTTAACAAAAATGTACCTATAGATGTAGGTGGAAATTAGTTTAATACTTATGAAAAAAATGTTAAATAAAAATAAATAGAGGGTTTGTATAGAAATTTCTCAAAAAGACAAAAGAAGTGGTATGACACCGCTAGCGCAACGTAGCTGGACTCCATTTAGAATAGTTTATTTGATGATTATAAATATTTCTTTGATTTTATAAATTGTTTTTAAAATTTTTATTTATTTAGTTATTTTTAATAAAATTTTTAAAAATTAAATAAATTATTTTACCTCTATTAATAAAAATTTAAATTTTAAATCTTTTAAGATATTAAAATATTTAAAATATATTTTAGATACTTAACAATCTTATTTTATTTTTATTAAATAATTTTAAAAATTTTATTTATTAAAATAATTTTATAATTTTTAATAAAAGTCTCATTAAAAATTAAAAAATTTATTTTTTTAATAAAAACTCAATTTATAAAAATTTTAGGGTCTGCCTAAGTTACGTTTAATGTAACTTACGGCTTAGCCCTAAAATTTTATTCAGCCCCCTATGCTGAATGTTATTTATAATGTATTTGTGAATATTATAAAATATTTTAGATTATAAAATTTCGTCTAATCCCTTACACTCAATTTTATTTTATTGAAATCTTAGAATATGAATTTGTCCCCTATAATTTTAAATTTATAAAATAACCTCTATTTAATTAAAAAATATAATAATTATTAAATAAATTATAATAATTATTATTATTTTATTATAATCATAAATATAATTATATTTTTTAACAATATAAAGAGAAAATTGATGGAGAACTTTAAACAATTTGACGTATTCACATTATTTATATGTATATGCGAGTTAGATATTTATTTATTTATTACATTCTTTTTGTGAATTATAAATCATAAGGAAATGATTTTGAGGGAGTAATTAGAGTCATAAGTCCCTACTATTTCTTTTATGTAATAGAATTTATGGAGCCAATTAACGGTTGCAAAAAAAACCCTATGATGCTAAGAGTTTCAGTGAGTGTATTTATAGTAACTCCTCCAATGACTTACTTTTTAATTGATATGCAACAATACCAATATTTTTGTGAATGAAACTCGCACCAATTTTCATTGCCACTTTTGGTGTTGTCTAAACATTTTGGCATGGCACCATTAATAGAACATCCAAGCAAAAAAAGTAAGAAAAGTTTTGTGATTAAGAGAAAATTAATTGCAATTAATGGAAGTCATTGGAGAAAGTGGTGCACTATTGGAGAACTTTAAACAAATTAATCGCATAATGTGAATATGTTAAATCATCAATTTTTAAATAGATGATTATATTTTTTTAAATATAATGTTTTATTTAAAAAATATAATTATATTTATGATTATAATAAAATAATAATAATAATTTATTTAATAATTATTATATTTTTAATTAAATAAAGGTTATTTTAAAAATTTAAAATTATAGGAGGTGAATTTATATTCTAAAATTTTAATAAAATAAAATTGAATATAAGAAATTAAATAAAATTTTATAATTCAAAAATTTTATAATATTTATGAATAAATTATAAATAATATAGAATATAGGGGCTGAACAAAATTTTAGAACCTAACGAATAAGTTACGTTAAACAAATCAAAATTTTATTAATAAAAAACTTTTTTAAATAAATTTTATTTTAAAAATTATACTATAAGACAAAAACCCTGCACTTACCAACGCGTACTGATTAAAACCATTCACCGGCGCCTGTGCTCTCACCATCAATGCTGTTAGTGAGTAAGCACATCACACCTTAATAATGACAACTGTGTGTTATCATTTCGGTCAAAAAGGTAGGCCCCCCAAAAACAATGATAATAATTAACAGTCATAAATAAAAAATAATATTGGGTATGTTACCATTTTGGTAAAAAAAAAGATAATTTTGCCGCTAATTATTTGGGTAGTCAGATAAGAATAACAAAACATGTTATCTTTCGCCTATAACTTGAGGAGGTAATAAAAGTCTTTCGTTATACTCTACTGTTAGTTTCGCTTCTTCTTTAATTCCTCTGAAGTCTTTCAACAAAAATGGGTGGCGTCATCTCAACCTTCTTATCAGCGGACACAATTCGTCCAATTTTATCTTACGTTGGTGGAGAAGCTAATTATATATGGGGTCTAAAAGATAATCTTGATGACTTGCAGACTCAGAAGGAGAAGTTGATTGAGAAAAAAGAAGATATGCTGAATGAGGTTGAGCTTGCTGAACAACGACCCCGAACCAGACGGACGAGATCGGTGCAACGCTGGTTTGAAAGAGTGGATCGAAGGGTAACTGAAGTTGAGAGGCTGCAACAAGAAAGAGATCAAGAGATTGACAGATTGTGCCTTGGAGGCTTCTGTTCCAAGGACTTGATCTCAAGCTACAGCTTCGGGAAAAGAGTGGAGAAGATGAAGAACGAAGTGATCGAATTGAAGAAAGGAGGAGAAGCAATCAATCCACTTTATGAGGAGGTACCAGAAGGTGCAGCGGTTGCAATAGCTGTTGAGCGAACAATTGTCGGTCAAGAATCAATACTGGACCGAGTTTGGAGATGCATCACCGACCAAGAACAGAATAAGGGAATTATTGGCTTATATGGTATGGGGGGCGTCGGCAAAACTACTCTGTTAAAGCAAGTCAATAACAAATTCTGCAGTGATGAACAGCATCATTTTGGTGTCGTTATCTGGTCGGTTGTGTCTAGACAGCCAAACTTGATGCAGATTCAAGAGGATATTGGGAAAAGGATAGGCTTCTCAACAGATTCATGGCAGAGAAAAAGTTTTGAAGAAAGGGCTTCAGACATCACCAACGCTTTAAAGCATAAGAAGTTTGTATTGTTATTGGATGATATATGGGAGTCCAAAATTGATTTAACAAATTTGGGCATCCCTCTTCATTCTGGGTCCAAAATAGTCTTCACAACTCGTTTTCAGGGCACTTGTGGTAAAATGAGAGCTGACAAGAAGTTTCAGGTGTCTTATTTGGGAGATGAGGATGCTTGGGATTTATTTCAGGCGGCCGGAGGATTCTGTTTTGACAGTCATTCGGAAATTCGTGAATTAGCCAAAACCATGGCAAGTCAGTGTCATGGTTTGCCGCTAGCACTTGAAACAGTGGGTCAAGCCATGGCAGGCAAAGAGTTCCCTGAAGAATGGAGACGCGCGATTGAGATCATAAGCACATCAGCTTCTAAATTCGAAGATATGGAGAAAAAGGTGCTTTCGCGTTTAAAGTTCAGCTACGATAGTTTGCCCAATGACGAGCTTCGGTCTTGTCTCTTGTACTGTTGTTTATTTCCGGAAGACTCTGAAATTCGAAAAACCGACTTGATAGTGTATTGGGAAAGTGAAGGCCTTTTGGATTCTATTGGTGGGTGGGATGTTCTCGGTGCTCTTGTTCGTGCGTGCTTATTGGAGGAAGGAGGTGATCATGTAAAAATGCACGATATGATCCGTGACATGGCATTATGGATAGCAAATGAAATAGAGGAGGAGGAGAAGTTTTTGGTTCGTGCAGGAGTTGGACTAACTGACGCCCCAAAGATTGAAGAATGGGAAGGGGTCAAAAGGATATCCTTGATGGAGAACGAAATTCAAAGTCTACCACAAATTCCCACTTGTCCGCGTCTCCAGACTTTGCTTCTGGAATATAATCATATTGAGGAGATCACTGAGAGTTTCTTTCAATCTTTGCCTTCGCTTAGAGTTTTGAATCTAAGTGTAAATCATTACCTAACTGAACTACCTGTAGGGATTTCAAGTTTGGTTTCATTACACCATCTTGATCTGTCTTCTACTAAAGTACGTGGATTGCCGCAAGAGCTCAAGGCATTGGTGAATCTGAGATATTTGAACTTGGACTATACAAATGAAATGTGTAAAATGTGTAAAATTCCAGAGCAATTAATATCAAGCTTTTCAAAGTTACAGGTACTCAGGATGCTGCATTGCGGTTCAAACCACTGGCCAATAGCGGAAGAAGGCAACGTTCTATCCGATGATGCGGAATCATTGATGAAGGAAATCCACTGTTTGGAACAATTAAATCTCATCGCCTTGTCCTTACGTGGTTCGCGTGGTGTTGAAAACTTTCTGAAATTCCCAAAGCTGCAGAATATCACTCAAGCTCTGCACATCAAAGACTGCAACAGTCTACCGCTCAATTTGTTGCATCTAGCAAACATGGAGCATCTTCAGCTGTTCAGCATTTGGGACAGTAATTTGGAAGACTGGAATGTCGACTGCGCGGGAGAGGTACAAAAAATGCTTAAACTTCACTTTGTTAATTGCTCAAATGTGAAGGACTTGACGTGGCTTGTTTTTGTTCCAAATCTCAAGTGGCTGCAAATATTTAATTGTGATGACATGGAAGAAATAATCAGTGTTGAAAAATTTGAAAAATTGGGTGAAGTTTCAGAGATGATGGGAGAGCCTATCTTGTTCTCAGAACTCGAACTTCTGGTAATAAGCAATGCAAGTAATTTGAAGCGCATCTACCGCGATCCCTTGCCCTTTCCACACCTGGAGCGAATTGGCATATCGGAATGCCCAAAGTTGAAGAAGCTCCCGCTCAATTCCAGCAGCGCAAAGGGACGTAAAATTGTCATTTACGGGGAGAAAGAATGGTGGGAAGAGCTTCAATGGGAGGATCAAGCCACTCAAAATGCTTTCTCGCCCTGTTTCCTACCTTATGAATTATAATAAAGTGCAATAACAAGCAAGACTTTGAATAAAATTGCTGCGTGTGCTTAATGATTATCTTGTCTATCCATTTCATTTAATTTAAAAGCTTTCTACGGTGTTGCGCGTGTGTCACTTGTCATTCTTTTGTACTGCTGTTTCCTATTTCCAGTTAATAAAACTTTTTCCTATTAATATATTCTATTTACTTTCCTACTACTTTCATTACAACCAATAATTACCGGGCAGTATAATTTTTAAATATTATTTTTACTCATATTTATTATAAATTAAATAAATATATGAATAGAAATAAAAATAAAAATGAAGTATTAAAATAAGAAATATATATTTTGATGTGAATAAAAAATAAATATTTTTTATATTTTTTTATTTTATATATTTATTATAAAAAATATTTATAAAATAAAAAGTGCAAGAAAAATATTTTATTATTAATTTTTTATTCACATCAAAATATATATTTCTTTCTTTTAATATTTAATTTTTTATTCAAATTATCATTCATATGATTTATTTAATTTATAATAAATATGAATAAAGAATACTTGTAAATAAAAGTAATATTATAAATTATGATGTTCGAAATTATTGGTCATTATAAAAATAATATGGGATAAATGGTAAATCGTAGATATTGTTTCCTATTTTCAACTAAAAAATTTCTTTATTCTAAGAGCATCTCCAAAAGTTTTTTTAGATTTTATTATTTAAATATCAATTTATTTACTGATGTGGTAAATAAATAGATAGAAAAATACAATCTCCTTCAAAAGACTCATTAAATAAGAATAAGTTAACATTATTTTAATCAAATCTTTCTACTATTAAATTGAATTGATGTTATGTTTTTGAAAGAAAACATAAATAATAATTATTGCAGTCTTATTTTTTTAATAAATATTAATAAAAGAGGGAGAAACTCACTCGATAATATTGAAGAGTGAGAAATAAATCTTATTTAAAAAATTTAAATTAACGTGTCTTTAAAATGTTTAATATTGATATAACTTTTTAAATAAGAAGTAAAATTTTATTTGAAAAATTTTTTAGAGATGCGTTAATAACGGCATTACTAGTAATAAGGCTTGCAAGTTGCTTAACTGAATATGACTTCTTTCTTAAAAAAGTTACTATCTATTTCGAAAATTGATTATCTCGAAGTAGTGAGATTTATCTAATGTTAGTATTAAAAAAAAAAATGTGCTACTGATAAAAAAGAAGTCCATCAGATTCGGCCTAAATAGCAATCTCTATATAGCTTTTTCATTAGATTTCACCCATTTGACTGCAGACCAAAGCATCCATTGGATCGATGCATTTATTACGAAGAGGATCATCCTGAGGCAAAAGATCAAGAGTATCATTTGAGGCCAAGATAACAATGTTCACTGCCCTCGCCAGTAGTACCTGTAGTGCTCTTCTTAACAAGTCTGTCACCCCTTCCACGTCCTTTCTGTTCAAAGCATCAAGTGCAGGAATTAATGTGTGTTCCATTGTTGCTTTATTCATATAAAGGGGAGGTAACAAATCATCATCTACACCTCCAGAAGAAGAAAGGAGGAAAAAAAAGGTTTGTTTGATGGTAACCCATGTTGACATGCTATACGAATGATGCTTAAGTTCATATGCTTCTACTACCTATCTTCTGTGAAGAAAGATATTAAAGAACAACTAATATACAAGAGAAACAACATCAACTTGAATAGAGTAAAATTTCATCTTCTCTTAAAGCTTTCTTTGCTCAATTAAATGAGCTTTACTTTCAAGGCTTATGTTCACCACTCTCTAGAGCATTGAATTAACACTTGAGACAGAGGAAGTTAAATAAGTTTATATTACTCTATAAGCCAAACGGTTCAAGGCATAAGTCTTCAGAAGCTGCACATTAACATGGCATAACACCTTGTGAGATACCACGTTTTCATTTCTTTTTATTGTTCCTTTTTCTTCATTGTTTATTTCAGGCTTTGCCAACACAATTCTTTTCTGTACACATTTCATTTAACACTCTTAAAAAAAGACATAAACACTACAATATGAGGTAGCAAAATACTCTTGATTAAATGATCTTATATATGTCAGCTTGGTGCTGTACTCTGAATCAATCAACCAGGCATCCAATTTCCAAAGGTAAGGTCATGATTCCTATGTGAAAATTTTAGAATCATTCAAATAATACCGTTAAGATAGTGCACCAGTGTTCTGTAACCAATATCTATTTTATTTATCTGAATTCTATAGTTTAATCAGTACTTCTTTCAAGTAATTTATTAGTATCATAATATGAACACTAGCGCATGCCAAAAATGTCGTACAATTTATTAGTATCATAATATTCTACTAGATCACAACATGACCAGGACAATGTGAAACAAGTGCCATACAAGTCGCACAAAACGAAATACCTCAAGCTGCAGATTCTTTTGGAAAAACTCTTCAGTTAGAATTGCATTCGTTGCAAGCTTCGAGTGGCTTCATATGGGCTTCCTTGAGCTCCTAGACGACACTCTTAACTCATATGCAGGAAAGGAAAAGAACTAACCTTACAAACCTCATCATGCCAAAAATGAGAGAGATAACATGTAATTACTATGCAGCAAGCTCTTACTTTCTCAAGAAAAACCTTTTTTATAGCAGATTCTCCACAATTAGAGTATCATCCAACTGAACACCCCCACTATAACCATTGAGAGAAGGAAAAGAGCTATCTCATGTGACAATAACTCCTTTTCTAACAAATAATCTAACGAAGCAAGATGGGAAGATCATTTTCTTCCCCACCCATTTGAAATAATTTTCTCAAAAAATTCAAAGTAGAGCCAACTAATGTTCCTTCAATAATACCAATTGTGTTTACTATGTGGTCTTATGTTCATATTGATACTGAATGTTTTGTCAGCTTGTCCCTAATCCACATGTAAATGTAATGTGCACATTACATTCTCTTGGCTAATGCCTACCATTTGATTCTAAACCACAAAATCATTGTGTGAACTGGCTCTCGTTGCACACATATATTCTTAGCCCTTATCATCACCATTGCTCTCCTTAGGCTCCATATCTCAGGTTTAAATCATGGGAAATTGAGTGACGAAAATGATAACACTATCTAAACTTTAGTGGATTGAAGGAACATGGGATTTCTGAATGAACAGTAATCTCCACATCTCCGTTTCAAAAGGTTTTTCTACAGCTTCCAATTGTATTTCATTGAGAACAGAGATTTGCACAACTTATATATGACTCAATACTGACTAAATGTCATTGATATAATTATATAAATCAATAGTTTCCATGTCAAAAATAAGAGATAGTAGTAAGTGAAAAGACATTAAAATAACATTAATTGTTTTAAGAAGAATATATATATATATATATATATAGACTAGTTATATGGAGGTCTAGAAGTTTTGATTCACTTACAAAATATGAGGATTCATAATAAGAACATATATTCAAGAATATTCCACTATTAAACAAGTCTAAAGGGCTAGAATTTAAGAAACCTGGAAAATGTTTTGGAAACATTCCAACACCAAACACAACTACCAAAAATCAACATAAAAAAACATATTACTTAAAATTAAAATGATATGTTTACCTATACAACATAACCATATAAGTATGTTTCATTATATTTTATCTAAAATCTACTGAATTAAATACAAGCAACACTTTTATCCTATTAAGTAAACATAATAGAAACCTGGAATCAATTATTACGTAACATAACGGATGAATCAGGTCAAAGGCTGGCTTCTGGTGTAACCAAAGCTGTTGATCTGCAAATTGTAAGAGATCAAGAACTTGATAGACTCTGTCTTGGAGGCTTCTGTTCCAAAGACTTGGCTTCAGGCTACGACTTCGGAAAAAAGGTGGCCATGCTGACAGAACAAGTGATCCTTTTGAAGAATGAATGAGGAGAAATCAAAGAAGTTGCTGAGATGACACCACAAGATGCAGCGGTTGAATTAGCTGTTGAGCAAATAGTTGTTGGTGAAGAATCAATGCTTGATCAAGTTTGGAGATGTACCACTTGTTGATGCGAGATTCCGGTTCTCCTCGTTCTACGATCAGGATCTCTGCTCGATCAACTTCGTCACGACCAGGAGGTCTCCTCGCCAGGCTTCTTCCCCGGAGGTCCCTGCGTACACAGATAAGTCAGAGTACGCCGGTTGTTTTCCCGGCGCAAACCCTCCGACGCTCAAGTCAGATATGAAGGTTCGGGAAAAGCTTGCCACAGGTCTTATGGCGTTTCTTGTGGTTTTCTCCCCTTTTTTCAAGAATGCCAACCCTTTTACCTTCGTTGGCTACCTTTTTATAGGCTTCCTCTGAATCTCAGTCTTCCGCTCTTTTCGAGACGGTATGGGACTTCAACTGCTGCGTTATGGGCAAAACATGGGATCTAGCGTGTTATGCCACGGTTCAGGGGAAAGCGTGGCTGCCACGGCTCTGTGAGACCTTGCGTGTTACGCCACGGTTCGGGGGAAAGTGTGGCTGTCATGGCTCTGTGAGATCTTGCGTGTTACGTCGCGGTTCTGGGGAAAGCGTGGCTGTTGTGCCTAGATTCTCGTGCTGGAGAGCACGTCTTGCCAACTGCCGTCGACCGGGTCTCCTCGCCTCTCGATCTCTAGCCGGAATGGCCTCATGCCTTTTATAGGAATTGGCCTCGCGGACGACAACATCGTGGACGAGCAGGATGTTTCTGATCCTGTTCCTCCACGCGCTAGGCTTTAACGGAACACATCGGTTCGCAGAACTCCGCCATCAGATGTTTGCTCGTCATTCCTGGTCCCTTCGACGCATTTGTCCCAAACAGTATCCCTCCCAAACACCGGTCCCCCAGTTTCTGGTGTTGGGTAATGTAGTGGACCAGCAGTAGAAACTCGATAGTACTCGCTCGCGTGGGTTTGGAAAAGGCTGCCAGGAGTCATGTCGCATTTAATTGCGGACGAGGTGACGTGGCAGAAATCCCCCCCTCCATTTGAATTTCAAACCGACGGTTACGGGATTCTCGGAATATGCGTCATTAAATGCTGGCAGCCCAAGAGCTTGCTTCTCAGTAAGGAAACCCAAAATCTTCAAACACGAACTCGTCATTTCCTCCATTCTTGTCTCTCCGGCGAATGAACCTCGGCGCCAAAGCTGTCATCCCTGTCTCTCTCTGACCGAGTCCCTGCTTCAGGTATTTCTTCTATTTTTTTCGGTATTGGTTAGTTGTAGGTAATTTCCTTTCTCTCTGCTTTGCTTGAGGTTGTAGTTGGCGGTGGTGTCTTGGTTAGAACTTAGGATATGTCGAAGGGTAAGGAGAAGGTCGTTGAGGTTGGTGACGACGAACTAGGTTTTTTGCCTAGTCTGCCCGCTGATTTTGCTTTAGATCCCGGGATCCCCTTAGAGCCCATTAGGTCTAGTGTTGGTACTAGCGCTAGGAGGATGTCTCCCCAAACAACCTCCTCGAGCGACAGTAGCGATGAAGAAGGATCTTCTGGATCGGAGAACACCTTGAGTGAGGGTCAAGGGGATGATTCTGGTGAGGCGTCCCCATCAGGAGCATCACGACCAGAAGAACGGGGTACAGTAGGAGGTAGAGCCTTGTCGCGTGATTATGCCATTGATTACATGTCGTGTACGACCACGTTTGACGAGCTCAATGACCTCCGACTTAGGTATAGTATTCCTGGTGAGATACCTCTTAAGATCCCAGGAAAGAAGGATACACCCAGCCGGCCTCCCAGGGGATACGTTACCCTGTATCTGGAGAGCTTTAAGTATGGGCTGAGGTGTCCCTTGCAGCCTTACTTTGCCCGGATACTTAACGGGCTAAATCTGGCTCCTGGTCAGCTGAACCCCAACGGGTGGAGAGTGCTCTCTGGTCTGTTCATATTGTGGGACAGATGTTGCCAAAGCGAGCCCACGGTTGATGAGGTGAAGCACCTGTACCAGCTGAAGAGCAGCCCTAAAGATGCCGGCTGGTACTATTTCCAATCTGGTACCAAGAGCAGGAAACCCATAACTGATCTTCCAACTGGTGGTGGTGGGACTTGGAAGAGGAAATTCTTTTTTGCTGGGGGTCCCTGGGGTCAAGTTGCACAAATAGACGGGAAGGATTGTCGCGTCCCACCCCGTTTCACGGTCCCAGGTTGCCTGCTCGCTTTAGATGTCTTGTATCCATAATTGTTCCTGCTGTATTGGTTTGTCTCTAACCAAGTGTCTGTTTGTGCTGTAGTTTCCTGGGGTGTTCACTTCCCGCTCCGACCTGGTCTGCTTAAACGGGTCGAGGCTGTATTGGCCAATTCCTGCTCGAGCCGAGAACTGCTATCTACATACAACTTCCTCGAGTCTCGGTTGATACTTCCTGGCCATAAGATGGAGGACGCAGTGATTGGAGCTCTGACCAGGAAACGCTCTCGGCCTCCAACAACCGATAGGGACCAGGAGAAAGATGCTCCCGCTGCGAAGCGAAAGAACATCGTGCAGCAGGTTCCTTCCTTGCAGGCTCTCCCTCCTGCCTCTGCTAAAGTCGGGGAATCCAGTAGAGCGGCCACTGATCCTGCTTCCTCTTCTCCACCTGTTGTGCCTCGGTCTCGCTTACCCGACAGCCGACCAGAACACTTGGTTCCCTATCTCAATGAGTTGTCTAAACTCGTGAGCAAGAAGGACCTGGAGGGCTTTGACGGTTGTACCCTGGGCGAGCTGGTGGGAGCCATGCAGTACAGTGCTTTCCATCTCAGCTGCATGGCCACCTACTATAAGGCCAAGGTTGGCCGTTACGACAGGAAGATGAAGGAGGACATTCAATCGGCGACGACCAGAGCTGACGTTGCCGAGAAAAAGGCGGGTGAGCTAAACGTTGAGAACCTCAAGCTGATAGAGCAAGAGTCCCTTGCTCAAGCAAAAGCCATTACCCTCGAGGAGGAGCTGACCAAGGTTAAGGAGGATCTCCAAGGGCAGAGGGCTATGTATGAGGCTCAGCTCGAATCTCTCCGCGATTCCCACCGAGCTCATGTAGAGAACTTGGAGAGGGAGGCCGACAACCAGTACGACCAGGGACTTCGGCATTCGTATCGTTGTATCATGGCCGTCCTCGGGAAGCAACACCCTGATCTGAAGATGGATGACCTTGCAGCTGGTGTTGCTCAACATATGGACGAGGAGGCGGCCAAGGAAGATGCCGAGGGGTTAGAGCCGATCGTGATTGAGGAGGGTAACTCTCCTCCTCGTGCAGTCCCTGCTGATGTTGGCGA
The DNA here is from genome assembly GCF_000493195.1 of Citrus x clementina. NCBI lineage: Eukaryota > Viridiplantae > Streptophyta > Magnoliopsida > Sapindales > Rutaceae > Citrus > Citrus x clementina. The sequence continues at coordinate 11,037,617 of NW_006262075.1, forward strand.
GGCGAGCACCCCCCCGGACGCAACTGGTGATACCCCTCCCGCACCCGAGGAGGTCCAGCCAACCGATGCTGCTCGGCTCACTGATCCACCATCTTTTTGATATATTTCTTCTTGTATTGTAATGAACAACGTTTATGAAATTTATCCCCTCTGTTAGCCATTAATAAAAATGTTGTTGATTACTATCTCGTGTCGTACTCATGAATTAATTTTCGTCTGAAACGCTGATCGATTCTGTCTCGCCGTAAGACAGGCTTTGAGACTTGGTGAGGCCTTTGCGTGCCGTAGAAAACTTTCCGAATGCTTCGGAGTCTGCTCGCCTTCTCGCGAACGAGCAGATCCTGGCATGCTGGGCTTTTGTCTGGCCCTAAGACAGGCTCTGAGACTTGGCGAGCCTTTGCATGCCTTAGGATTTTCTTCAAACGATTTGGATTCTGCTGCCTTCTCGTGGCCGAGCAGATCCTGGCATGCTTGGCTTCTGTCTTACCGTAAGACAGGCTCTGAGACTTGGCGAGCCTTTGCATGCCTTAGGATTTTTTTCAAACGATTTGGATTCTGCTGCCTTCTCGTGGCCGAGCAGATCCTGGCATGCTTGGCTTCTGTCTCGCCATAAGACAGGCTCTGAGACTTGGCGAGCCTTTGCATGCCTTAGGATTTTTTTCAAACGATTTGGATTCTGCTGCCTTCTCGTGGCCGAGCAGATCCTGGCATGCTTGGCTTCTGTCTCGCCATAAGACAGGCTCTGAGACTTGGCGAGCCTTTGCATGCCTTAGGATTTTCTTCAAACGATTTGGATTCTGCTGCCTTCTCGTGGCCGAGCAGATCCTGGCACGCTTGGCTTCTGTCTCGCCATAAGACAGGCTCTGAGACTTGGCGAGCCTTTGCATGCCTCAGGATTTTCTTCAAACGATTTGGATTCTGCTGCCTTCTCGTGGCCGAGCAGATCCTGGCATGCTTGGCTTCTGTCTCGCCATAAGACAGGCTCTGAGACTTGGCGAGCCTTTGCATGCCTTAGGATTTTTTTGGTTTCAAGCGAATAAAATTCGTCGACGTTACATTAATGGCAGGATTTGACTTACATGAAATTGTTCGGACATAAAACATAAAAATAAAAGATAGACAGCATGAGCAGAAATTGCTTTAAAATGTGAGCAAGTCTTACTGGAAGTATTTTCGGAGGTGTGCTGCGTTCCATGGGCGTTTCACTTCGTGGCCGTCCGCGCGAACCAGCTTGTAAGCTCCGGACCCCGCTATCTGCTTGACTCTATACGGCCCTTCCCAATTCGGTCCCAGCACTCCTTGAGTCGAATCTTTGGTGCTCTGATTCACTCTTCTCAGTACCCAGTCTCCGACCCTGAATTGCCGTATGTTCACCTTCTGGTTATAATACCGAGCAACCCTCTGTTGGTAAGTGACTGATCGCTCGGCTGCTTGTTCCCTCCTCTCCATTAGCAGATCAAGATTCAAACATATCTGCTCGTCGTTCTCCTGTTCATTGAAATGATCTGTCCGGTGTGTGGCCGTTCCTACCTCAGCCGGCACGACCGCTTCATGTCCGAAAGCCAAAGCGAACGGTGTCTCCCCCGTTGCGGTTTTGTGGGTTGTTCTGTATGCCCATAGCACACCTGACAGCTCGTCAACCCACGCACCCTTTTTTGCTCCGAGCCTGGTTTTCAGAAGCCTCTTGACTGTCTTGTTGGCTGCTTCTACTTGTCCATTCGATTGGGGGTGAGCAGGCGAGCAATACTTCAGCTCTATCCCGAGGTTCTGGCAGAAATCCCTGAAGCTGTGATTATCGAACTGCCTGCCATTATCCGTTACCAAGGCATATGGGATCCCGTATCGACAGACCAGGTTTCTCCACACGAAGTCTGTTGTTTTCTTCTCTGTGATCCTGCTAAGGGCTTCTACCTCTATCCACTTCGTGAAGTAATCTATAGCGACTATTGCATGTGTTGCTGCTCCTCGTCCCTTTGGCAATGGGCCGATCAGATCAATTCCCCATTGAGCGAATGGCCAAGGGGAGGCCATGGAAGTGAGCTTCTCTGGTGGTTGGTTAGAGAAATTCGCAAAACTCTGGCAGCTTGCACAGCTCCTGGTCTTCCTTTGCGCATCCTGGTGCATCGTCGGCCAGAAATATCCCTGCCTTAGAACCTTGTGGGCCAGGGACCTCCCGCCAGAATGATTTCCGCAAATTCCTTCATGCACTTCCCTCAGCACGTAATCCGCGTCGTCATCGTCCAAACACCGAAGGAACGGTAATGTATATCCTCGTCGATACAGTACCCCATCGATCATCGTGTATCTCGAGGCCTGAGCTCTAATCTTCCAAGCCCGTAGCTTATCTGGTGGTAAGGCCCCGTCTCTAAGGTATGAAACTATCGGGTCCCTCCACGAGCTTTTTTGTTCTATCCGCAACACCCCCAAATTTTGCTCGATACTCGGGCGAGACTTCACTTCTAGGGGGACCGACTTTGGCATTTTTGGGTCGGCGACGGCTGCCATCCTAGCCAAAATGTCTGCTCGACTATTCTGCTCCCTGGGGATTTGTATCACCTCCACTGCTTCGAACTTCCCCATCATCTGCCTGACTATCCTTAGGTATTGTTCCATCTTCTCCTCTCTTGGTTGGAATCTTTCACTGACATGATTCGCAACCAGCTGGGAATCGGTTCTGATCTTAACTCTGTCCGCTTTCACGGCCCTAGCCAATTCCAGCCCTGCTATCAAGGCTTCATATTCTGCCTGGTTATTCGTGGCTGCAAATTCCAACTTTACAGCATAAGAGATCTCCTCCCCCTCTGGGCCTTCCAGGACAATCCCTGCTCCTGAACCCCGCTCTCCTGATGACCCATCCACAGATATCTGCCATACTTGAGTTTCGTCGTTGCCTACATCTGCATCTTGCTGACCCAAGCATACTTCGGGCTCCGCGAACTCAGCTACGAAATCGGCCATTGCCTGGGCCTTTATCGCCGCGCGGGGTTTATAGTCTAAGTCGAATTCGCTCAGCTCTACAGCCCATTTGACGAGCCGACCAGAGGCATCCGGCTTGTGCAGAATTTGACGCAATGGCTGGTTGGTGATTACCGAGACCGGGAATGCTTGAAAGTACGGCCTCAACTTCCGAGCAGCAACCACAAGGGCCAGTGCCCATTTCTCCGTCGTTGGGTATCTGGTCTCAGCGTCGAGCAGGGCCTTGCTGGTGTAGTATATCGGATACTGAATTCCTTCTTCCTCTCTCACTAGAACGGAACTGGCGGCCCGATCAGATACCGCCAAATACAGATTCAACTTGTCCCCATCCCTCGGTGTGGACAGTAGCGGAGCTTGCTGCAAGTAATGCTTCAAGTTCCGGAAGGCTTCCTCGCATTCTGGGTCCATTCCGTTTTCTTTCCCTTCCTTATCACTTGAAAGAATGGCTGACACTTATCTGTAGCCTTGGATATGAATCTGCTCAACGCCGCCAGCCTCCCCGTGAGGCTCTGCATCTCCTTCAGGTTTCGAGGAGACGTCATTTGCACAATCGCCTGGATCTTCTCGGGATTTGCTTCAATCCCCCTATGGCTCACCATGAATCCCAGGAATTTCCCTGACTCGACCCCGAAAGCACACTTCTCCGGGTTGAGCTTCATCTTATACTTCCTCAAAAGCTCGAACGTCTCCTCGAGATGTCTGACATGTTCTTTCGGGACTTTGGACTTGGTGATCATGTCGTCCACGTACACCTCCATGGTTTTCCCGATCAAGGGCTTAAAGACTTTATTCACCAGCCTTTGATAGGTGGCCCCAGCATTCTTGAGACCGAATGGCATCACCCTGTAACAGAACAGACCTTGGTTAGTGATGAAAGCCGTGCTCTCCTCATCCGGCTCGTACATGGGGATCTGGTTGTATCCCGAGAATGCGTCTATGAAGCTAAGCAGACCATGTCCAGCCGTTGAATCTACTAGCTGATCGATCTTTGGTAAAGGGAAGCTGTCTTTTGGGCACGCCTTATTGAGGTCTGTGAAATCCACACACATCCTCCACTTGCCGTTCGCCTTCTTTACCAACACCACATTTGATATCCACTCTGGGTAATTGACTTCCCGAATGAACCCTGCTCTCAGAAGCTTCTCCACCTCATCATTTACAGCCTCATACCTCTCCTGGTTGAAGCACCTCCTCTTCTGCCTTACTGCCCGAGCACCTTTCTTTATTGCCAGCCTATGACATGCTACCTCTGGGTCAATCCCTGGCATGTCCTCATGTGTCCAGGCAAACACGTCGGCATGAGCCTGTAAGCATTTCACCAACTCCTGCTTTTGCTCTCCCTCAAGTCTTGACCCGATTCTGATCGTCTTTCCCAGGTTCTCCGGTCCCATGCTTACTGTTTCCAGATCCTCTACGGGTTCTTGTCTGCCAGTCTTGTTTTCCGCTCGGGTATCGAGGGATGTTATCTGCATCGCCTCCCTTGCTGCCGAGGAGTAGCAGCTTCTTGCGATCCTCTGGTCTCCTCGTACCACTCCGACTACCCCATTCACCCGGTACTTCAGAGACAGATAATGGTTGGACAGCACCGCTTTGCTCATCCTTAAAAATAGCCGACCTAGGATCATCTGGTAAGGACCTTCCTCGTCCACTACGACGAAGTCCAGTATCATTGTTCTTTCTGTCGGGGGGCTCCCGATTGTGATAGGCAGTTCGACCACGCCCAGAGGGACCAGCTTCCCTCCTCCGAACCCCTTCAAGGAGGTGTTGGTGTATTCCAACTTCCGGTCGGCTATTCCTATTTCTTCCAAAGTTGATTTAAATAGCACATCAACCGAGCTCCCCGTATCAACCAGTATCCGGTCAAACTTCTTGCTAGCGATCGTAGCCTTGATGACTAAAGCGTCCTCGTGGGGGTATAGAATCCCTTCCTCATCCTCATCCGTCCACATGATTGGCACTTGCCTGACCCTTGCTCGTTTGGCTGCTGGGGTGTTGAAGAGTATCTCTTTACTGGTCATGGCGTATCTGGCATAATTTTTTCTCGATCTGTTCGAATCTCCGGCCAACGTTGGGCCCCCAGCTATCACCCTCGCTGCGGGCGGCTCGCGTCTCAAGATTCCATCACTCTGCTCCCCTTCATCCGTGGTGGTCACCATCGGGAAAGTCCCATCCATAAACTCGTCCAGGTACCGATTTCTCACCAAATCTTCGACCTGGGTCTTGAGATCTCTACACTCTGCTGTGGTATGGCCATGGGTGCCATGGAACTTACAATAACGTCCTCTATCCCTCCTGTTGGGTAGCTTTGTTATTGGTGTAGGGAGGTGCAGCAGCCCTCGACCCTTTATGGCCTCGTACACCTCATCCAGGGGCATCTTCAAGGGAGTGTACCGCCCATAGTCCTGGTTCTGGTCGACCAGATGCACTGCTCTTTCTCTGTTTGCCCCACTGTGAGTTGGGGGCGGTGGGAGTGCTTCTGGTCTGCTCGTCCTGCTACCGTGGGAATGTTGATGAAGATCGCCGGATGCCGAATCATGTCTTCTCCAAGGCTCCCTAGCTGGGGAGCGAGGAGGTGGCGCCCTGCTGCGCTGATACTGTGGCGGCCTCTGATGAGGCTGGTAAGCAATTACCCTACCTCCTGCTCCACTACCGGAGATCTGGTGGTCCCTCCTCCTGTTCGGTCCATTAGTTGGTAATGCTTTCTTCTCTTTCCTCCCTAACCCTTCCAACTGGTCTGTCTTGATCCGTGCAGCCTTCTCCTCCTCAATCTCGATGTCTCTTTTAGCCTGTTCGTATGCGGCTGCATACGTTTGAATAGCTGGGCTTCTCAAATTGTACCACAGCCTTCCTATCTTCACCCCTTCTTTCAGTCCCCTTAACGCCTGAGGGTGGTTGAAGGCTCCCAAGTCGAGGACAGCCCGATGAAACCTCTTGATGAATTCCCGAAGGGTTTCTTGCTCCCCCTGTTTCATGCTCTTCAGCTCCATCACGTCATCTTCCGGTGACATTGCCCCACTAAACTGCTCTGCGAATTCCTGGCACATCTGCTCGAAGGTTTTTATGCTGCCCCGAGGAAGTTTCCTGTACCATTCTCGTGCACGTCCCTCAAGGGATAGTGGGAACACCCTGCACCTTTGGGATGGAGATAATCCCTGGACCCCCGTTATGTCGTTGAAGCGCTCTATGTGCACCAGCGGGTCAGTTCTTCCCGAGTATCTGAGGTCGGGGAGGCGGAAATCTCTTGGAATAACTGCCCTCATGATCTCTGCTGCGAGCGGTGATTCCCCGTCCAGCATTATCCTCCAACCAGGGGCTCTGTTCCTCCCTTGCATGTCATCAATTATTTGCGCTAGCCTTCGCACTTCCTCCTCCAGCTGTCCTGCGCGACCAGGGTCGCGCGCTGCAGCTTGATCCCGCTCTCGCTCTACATCATGTAAGTGTTGCCCCAGTTCTGTTTCCTCTGCGTTCACCACCCCGTCGCCCCCGTCACAAGTCTGTCTTACCGGGGACTGCTCTCTTTCTCTATGAAATTCTCCCCGCAGAGGTACGTTACCTCTCTCACCGCCAAATCTCCCAGCGGTTTGGCTTCTCTCCGCACTATCGGTACCTGGTGCCGCTCCACCGCCTCTCACCCTTCCCTCTTGGGTTACCCTTCGCTCGTTCCGCAGCTCATGCAGGATGGTTGTCAAGGTTTCCATCTGCTTTTCCATTCGCTCCATCCGGTCGAACATGACTTTTTCCCGTGCTTCGCTGATCACCTCCCTCAGCGTCACGGAATCGTTAAGCCTTATGTCACCCCCTTGTGCGCTACTTCCTCCTATCTCCATTGCCTTTCGCTTACTCCACCCCTCTTCTTGCTATCGACAGAAGCTTTTTGCTCTGGATCCCCACAGACGGCGCCAAAATGTTGATGCGAGATTCCGGTTCTCCCCGTTCTACGATCAGGATCTCTGCTCGATCAACTTCGTCACGACCAGGAGGTCTCCTCGCCAGGCTTCTTCCCCGGAGGTCCCTGCGTACACAGATAAGTCAGAGTACGCCGGTTGTTTTCCCGGCGCAAACCCTCCGACGCTCAAGTCAGATATGAAGGTTCGGGAAAAGCTTGCCACAGGTCTTATGGCGTTTCTTGTGGTTTTCTCCCCTTTTTTCAAGAATGCCAACCCTTTTACCTTCGTTGGCTACCTTTTTATAGGCTTCCTCTGAATCTCAGTCTTCCGCTCTTTTCGAGACGGTATGGGACTTCAACTGCTGCGTTATGGGCAAAACATGGGATCTAGCGTGTTATGCCACGGTTCAGGGGAAAGCGTGGCTGCCACGGCTCTGTGAGACCTTGCGTGTTACGCCACGGTTCGGGGGAAAGTGTGGCTGTCATGGCTCTGTGAGATCTTGCGTGTTACGTCGCGGTTCTGGGAAAAGCGTGGCTGTTGTGCCTAGATTCTCGTGCTGGAGAGCACGTCTTGCCAACTGCCGTCGACCGGGTCTCCTCGCCTCTCGATCTCTAGCCGGAATGGCCTCATGCCTTTTATAGGAATTGGCCTCGCGGACGACAACATCGTGGACGAGCAGGATGTTTCTGATCCTGTTCCTCCACGCGCTAGGCTTTAACGGAACACATCGGTTCGCAGAACTCCGCCATCAGATGTCTGCTCGTCATTCCTGGTCCCTTCGACGCATTTGTCCCAAACAGTATCCCTCCCAAACACCACTGATCAAGAAAAGAATAGGGGAATTATTGGCTTGTACGGTACGGGGAGTCGGCAAAACTACCCTTCTAAAACAAGTCAATAAAAAATTCTGCAATCAGCAGCAGCATCATCATTTTGATGTTGTCCTGTGGGCGGTTGTGTCTAGAGAGCCAAATCTTGACAAGATTCAAGATGCTATTGGGAAGAGGATAGCTTTGTCAGAAGAGTCATGGAAGGATAAAAGTATTCAAGACAAGGCTTTGGACATCTCTAACATTTTAAGCAGAAAGAATTTTATGTGTTATTGGATGATCTATGGCAGCAAATTGATTTAACAAAATTGGCTATCCCTCTTCAAAGCCTAAATATTTCATCCAAGGTGGTTTTCGCTTTCTTGATGTTTGTGGTTCAATAGAAGCTAATGGAAAGATTGAGGTCAAATGTTTGGTTCACAATGAAGCCTGGAGATTATTTCAAGAAAAAGTCGGTAGCGCTACTCTTAGATGTCATTCTGATATTCCTGAGCTAGTACAAACCTCGGCAAGAGAGTATTGGTCTGCCACTAGCATTGAAAACAATTGGTTGAGCCATGTCCTACAAAAAGAAACCTGAGGAATGGAAGTATGCAATTAAGGTCTTAAGCACATCGCCTGAAATTTTTCAGGTATGGAAGAAAATGTGTTTGCACGTTCAAAGTTTAGTTATGGTAGCCTGCATAGCTACATAATTAGTCTATCAGCAATTCCTAATTGTCCTTGTCTCCTAACTTTGCTTCTTTACATAATCAAAATTAGTATGACCATTGATGGCTTCTTTCAATTTATGCGTTCTCTTAACGTTTTGAATCTAAGATTCTTTATATTTATGACCAAATTACCTTTTTTAACTGTCATAAGGAAGTTGCCAGAAGAGGTAAAGGCCTTGGTAAATTTCAGATATTTGAACTTGGAATATGTAACATCAAAAAATGAGTGCCTGCAACTGCTGTGTAACTTTCTAAAGTTGCAGGCACTCAAAATGCTGGGTTGCAGTAATTATAGTGGAGAAGAAGAAGGTATAGCTTTAAATGAAGATGCCAAACCTTTATAAATTGCTCTGTTTGGAAAACTTGAATCTACTAAGCATTACCTTCGATAGTTGCCCTGTTCTTTAAATTCTTTTGACATTACAAAAGTCGCTGATTTGTACATAATCCCTATGGCTTACAAAAATTTATACTCTAATATCCCTCAATGTTTTACCTCTAGCATACATGAAGCATCTAAAAAAATTTCTTATTCAGAACTGTCCTTTGAAAGAGTTGAAGATTGAAAATGCAAGAGAGATACAAAATTTGCTATAATGGGGTTTTTGCAGTCTTCAAACATTTTGCATATGACTGTTCAAGTTTGAAAAAATTGATATGGCTTGTTTTTACTCCAAACCTCAAGAATATTGATGTGCAGAATTGCAGTAATATGGAAGAAATAATCAGTTTTAGAAAAATAAGTTTCAAAGATAATGCTAAAGCAGAACTTGCTAGCAGAACTCAAATTTTTTATGCCTAAAAAGGCTAGGAAATTTAAAAAGCATCTTCTAGGATCCCTTATCTTTTCACAGCTGAAGGAAATTGAAGTAACTAGATGCCTAAAGCTGAAGAAGCTCCCACTTGATCCCAGTAGAGCAATGGGAGGTAAAATTGTTATCAAGGGAAAGGAAGACCGGCAGGATGAGCTACAATTGTACTGACATAGAGTCTTGAATAAGATTTCTAGTAGGAGTGCTTTTTTTTCCCCAATTGATGTATCTATTTGCGTGTAACATGCAATCTTGTCTTTCATATCAGACACAATAATGGCCAATTTCTTTTTCTAATCAAGATGGAGAGTAAACCTCAAAAGCATTGTGAGCTATCTTTACAATTTTAACCCCTTCCTTGTATGTGAAGAAAGATAATAAAGAACAATAAACTAGTAATGAAGAAAAGGAAAATGGCAAGTTCAATATGGTAGAAGTTAATCGTTCATTTAGCGTTGCTCAATCAAGTAAGCCTTACCTCCAGTTCTTAAAGATCTGAATTAACAACCAAGTAACAAAATATATAATTGATTTTATTATTCTATGAATTGAACAATTCAAGGATAAGAAGACAAAACCTTTCTATGAGGCACTATTATTCAGGCTTAAATAATAACAATAAAATACTACACCACGTCTCATATGGCTAATTCTACTCTCCTTTACTTTTTCTTGGTTCTGCAGTAAAATTCAGTTCTATTTTGAAGGAAATTGTTAACATCAAAACCTATATACTGCCTGACCATCTGCTGACATCATATTTTTAGATACACCATAAGCAGATAATATAAGACAAGAAATGTGAAAGAAATACAAAATGAGTCACAAAAGGAAATTACCTGCTCTGTAGTTTCTCCTGCTAAACCCGACAGTTAGAATGCTAATTGTTTTGAGCACCCGAATACTCAAAGGACCCCAGCTTGAAATGGCTTTGGATTAGCTTCCTTTAGCTCCATTGGAACACACACACCTCCAGGAAAGGAACAAAATAAGAAACCTCATCATACCAAATATAAGAGATAAGACAAGGCATTACTCTGTGGCAAGCACATGATTTCTCCAGAAAATTCCAATTTCTCCATAGGTTCTCCACAATCAACGTGTGATCGACCTTTAATACATTCAGTTCTATCATTAAGAGAAGGAAGAGAATTCCTCTCATGCGATGGTAACTCTTTATTTAACACTGGGTCAAAGCAAAGCAAGAAGGGAAGGAAATTTCGTTAGATTAAGAAAAGAATGGAGCTTTTGAACTAGAACTCTTGTCAAATTCTTGAAATTTCCTGCTTTCATTAAGAGAACTGAAGGTGGGGAATAGCCAGAACCGGATTTAAATTCAATCTAGTCTTTTAAAGACTTGTATAAGAACTAAGAGAAACCAGTGAACTGACAGATACTGTCAAGCTTCTCCCAAAGATCCTTTGTACCAAAAACTAACCAATTTAAGCTAACAAACTTGCGTGAGCATCTAAATTTCAATATCCATGGAAGAGACTCTGCCTTCAAATTCACATACCAGCTTCTCTCAACCAATGGCCACTATTAGAAATAAGGATTCTTTATCGTAAATTGATAATGCATGAAAGAAATCATCAAAAGGCCTAACCTTCTCTCTTAGTTCCTTCAAGAACCACAATCCACCAAAACTAGCGAATTTCAAACTCTATCACTCATCACTCTCTCTTTCTTAGCTGTTTAGGGCTATCAAGTCGGGTAACAACATTCATATCAATGCTGAATGTTTTGTCAGCTTGTCCCAATTCCTTAAATCTTTTCTAATGGACAAGAAAGCACAAAGCACAAAAATTGCCATGGTTGGATAGATATAAACAACTTTTCCTGAAGCTTTGTCACAAGAAAACCTGAACATCATCGCTTCTCTTACAAGCCCCAGAGCAGAAGAAGTGTCCCAATTAGGCTCATCCTCCGAGCTCCAATTAAGGCTCCTGCAACAGACAAATAGCTTCCTGCAAGAACCTGATGTTCCCCCAAAAGAAAAAAAAATGACAAAATGAAAAGCAATGTACTGCTAAGTTCAAGAGAAAAGCTCCTAAAATAAAATTTTGGAGTTTCAGTTTGCCTATGGTCTTATGACTCTTTTTGTGCAAAGATCATATTTGGGCATAAGGCTCGTAATATTCAAAATAGCAAATAATTGATAAGAATATGATTGTTTAAAAAAAAATTACAAAAACCTCTAGGCGGAGGAGATTAGTTTTCTGGGAATTCGTTAGATTGGTGAAGTTATATAACTGCAACAATTTGCTATAGCTCGGAATGTTTTTGCCCTTCATTATGGCACTTGCCAATGCTCCAGGATATAGAAGAACCTTGGCTACAAATTCAGGGAAGACTTCACTTATAATCAACTGGAAGCATGTCACCTCTATAGGTGTTGTACATTTTCTACTTCTACATGGTATCCTGCAAAAGAAAACAATACAACATGTATTATACATGTATTTCAAAAGCATTTCTAATGCTATTAAGTTTAGCCAATAAAATCTCTACAAGACATCTGGGATTCCAACTCCTCATATATGAAATGAATGTCAAAAAGAAATGTGGGTTGATTCGGCTTTTATGTCTTATTAATAGAATTGAATAATGCTGCCATTGACAGTAAAATGAATTTCATGTGATAATTGAATCATAAAAGTGACGTAAATGATGACAAAATAATCACCATTATTATATAAAATGAGAAAATAATTATGGAAGAAACAGGAAGAATTACCTGAAAAGAGGGATTTGGAAGACAACGAAACAAAAATATAAAGAAGAAGCAATTGAAGATATAAAGGCTGCCCATTTCTTTGATGAACCCATCAACAACGGCTTGAAACTGTAAAATGCTGTGATGGAGGGAATTGAAAGTTGAAACTGTAAAATGCTGCAAGTTAGTTCATGGGGCCATCTTGATTGATTGATTGATTACATAGTAACTGATAAGTGTCCGTTTGATAGCCTAAGAAAAATAACTACGGTGACCATCACACATCCCATTTTGCTGACAATTTGTCTTAATTTTCATAGAAAGTCGTTGGGGGGAATTGTTGCTACTGATTTTCCAAAACTGGCATAATAATAGCAAATAAGTACAAAACGATTATGGAATGTTGCTAAATAATAACTTAAAAAAAAACTCTCAGAGGCAATTTAGCAAACATCTTTTGCGCCATGATTTTATTCCACTAATTTTGTAAATTTGCCCTCCCATTACAAATCTGAATAAGAATCCACTTTTGTAAAACGTGCACGTACTTGAACCCTTAACTTAAAAAATAACTATTTTATGCCGCAGAAGCACAAAAAAAATCTATTTGTTTTGTCCCTATTCACTTTTTCATTTGTTTTGTCCACTTCGAAATACTAAAGAGAAACCAAAAAAAAAATTAATAAATTTGATGCCTCGTTCGCCGAATATCTCAATTTTAAATAAAATGAGTGTCGTTTATCAAGAAAATAATAATAATAAGAAAATGAGTATCATGATCATGCGATAAAAAAATATTTATTCTAGTTTCCCACCCAGACCTTACAAAATATTTTTCAACCTCAAATAAATAAATAAATATTATCTGGTAATGATATGCCATTTACTTCCCCAACAATTTTGTCAATTTAAGAATTTGTTTTGGCCAAAATTCATAATTTTCTCCACATGATCTAAAAGCACCCAGAAATCTCCTAATCTTAACTACGGATCTTATTATGTCCATTGAAATCTAATATCGTAGACTCATTGGTGTAGCTGGAAAATCATATCAGTAGAGTAAAATTTATAAATAATCGAAGAAAAAGGTTCAGGTTCTTACTTCTCTATTTTCATAATCTTATTAGTTGTATCTATTTACATGTCGTGAGAAGATAGAGCATTAAGAAGATAGTCAAATCATAAAAATTAAAGGTATATGGTTATAAATATTTTCATTTTGCTTTTTAATAACAGTTTAATTTTGATCTTTTTAATGTTAGGTTGCACATTTAGACTGAATTAAATTAAGAGAAATTTAGATTCATCCACCTATTTTAATAGGTTCAATTGGATTTTGAACATCTATCAAACAACAGACTAATAAATTGCAAAGGAATGAGATTTGTGTATGTGATTTTAAAATAAAATTGGAATTTAAATTTATGTATTTAATTAATCCAACAAGACAAATTTGTAATTTCAGCTAACTAAATCGAATATGCTATCTGAAATTTTAGATCCAGTGGGGGCAGTTTATCACTTAAGACCCGTTTGAGGCAGCTGCGCTGCCACCGCGCAGTTGTCCCAAACGGGTCCTTAGTAGCGATGCTACTACTTATAGTCCATTCTTATTCAATTTTCAGATATTTTATATTATATGCAAATTAAATTTTATTCTAAAAGTGTTTGTAATTGTTTAACATTTTATTTCTGGATAATTTTAAGACATTAAAAAATATGAGAAGCATAATCAATTTTATCAAATAAAAAGGAGATTGGTCATTTTTTTATATATATAAAGAATGTGTTAAAATACTTTTGGTATTTAAGAAGTTACAATTTTTTTTTGGTTCATAAAAAAATCATTTTAAAGTTGTATTAAATAAAATTGAAGATTAACGAAACTGACGTCTGAATCTCGTATAAATTATGATAAGTTTATCTTCAGCATTAATGACATTGCAGGCGTGGCCAGCATCATCATCCTTTATCTCCAGCATCAAAATTCTAATAACGTCACCATCATAATTCCAAGGCTGTCAAACTAATCGTCTCAAAATGTCATTATAGCGTGCTGGCATCATCTTTACTTTCAGCATCAAAATTCTTCTATTAAATAACTCTTTTATTTTATACAATTCTTATCAGGTTATAAAATTCTTTTGCAATTTGAGTTCTTTTAGACTTTTAAAAATTTTATCTCACCTCTCTTTTAATAACAGTAATATATAATTATAATTTAATTATTTTTATTTTTAATTTATTAAACATCGGTCATTTACATTTAACTAAAAAAAACAAATCAGATCATCAGATAATTTTAATTCATTCTTATTAAGCTTATAGTATATTTTTCCCGATGATAATTCATTAAGCAAACCATAATGATCATCACACACTAAAGAACCAACCCATCTTTAAAACACAAGAATTTATTACGACTAATTATCCCAATAAAGTTCAATAAAAAAAAAAGGGATATTTTTATTATTTCTTTTTCTTTCTTGATTTTTAGTTTCTTGCCTCGTGAGCTCTTCCAAGAACCAACAGAAGCACTTATCTTAAAAAATTAAAAAAACAACCAAAGTACAAGAGAAAAAACAATAAAATAATTCACAGTCACATGTAACTTCACACATCCCAATACCATATGCGTCCAATAATTCATCTCTAATCGTTGCCCCTCTGTAACCACCAGTTTGTACTTGCATATATATATATATATATATATATACGTATACACTTCAGATACCAAGCTTTTAAAACCATAACCATCTATCTATATATGTATTTCCTCTGTAAAAATGTGGAGCAATCTTCATCTTGATGTTCTAGCCAACATCTTCTCCTTCCTTTCTCCAGACTCCTTGGCACGTGCCAAGTCAGTCTGCATCCATTGGCACACGTGTGCCAAGCTTTACCACCTTCACTCGGTGTCTCAACACCGGCGGCCTGCGTGGTTCCTGGCTTTGCCTACACGTAACCGTGGCCTGTGTTGCTATGTTCACAACCCGGTTGCCGACAAGTGGCACGTGTTATCCCTCGACTTCTTGCCGGATCCGGTCCGACCCGTTTCCTCAATTGGTAGCTTCCTCCTTTTGAGACCCATAAATTCTACAATTCTGCAATTAGTTTTGTGTAATCCTTTCACCAGGCAGTTTAGGTACCTCCCATTGTTGAATATCTCCAGGACTAATCCGGCTGTGGGAATTGTGATGGAAGGCCCAGCCCAACACGGCCCATTTCCAAATTTTAGAATCTACGTGGCAGGAGGGATGTCGGACGAACCGCGAGGCGGTGCCACATATGAATCCATGGTTGAAATGTATGCCTCGAGGCACGACAAATGGCAAATAATAGGCTCCATGCCGGTAGAATTCGCGGTAAGGCTAACGGTTTGGACCCCTAACGAGAGTGTTTGCACCGGGGGAATGCTATATTGGATCACATCGGCCCGGGCCTATAGTGTTATGGGCTTCAATATCGAGTCGAACACGTGGCGAGAACTAAGTGTACCGATGGCGGACAGGTTAGAGTTCGCCACGTTGGTTACACGAAACCAGAAGGTGACACTCATCGGCGGCACGTGTGGTGGGGATGCTCGTGTGTGGGAGCTTAGTGAGGGGGGTGATGATGATATTTGGTGCTTAATTGAGAAGGTGCCGATTGAAATGGGGATGAGATTATCAGGGGGTAAGGCAAGTTGGGGTGGCACAAAGTGTGCAGCTGGGAATGGGGCAATTTGTTTGTATAGAGAAGTTGGGTTAGGAATGATTATTTGGAGAGAAGATGAAGATAAGAGGAAATGGGAATGGATTTGGGTTGGCGGGTGTTGTTTTACCGGGGGGAAGCAAGTTCAAAATGTGCCTATGAGAGGAGTGTTGCTTCATCCAAGCCTTGCCTGTGCATGTATTCTGAATAAGTAGATGACAAAAAAATGCAACTGGCCCAATGAAGTCGTAGCGGGCCACGTCAACT
>NW_006262075.1:11055701-11115917 GCF_000493195.1 Citrus x clementina
AGACAATAATTACCACATGTCAGTGTGTAGAGCCGGGCCCGCGCTTGTGTGAAAAACGATAAATTAACAAAACGCTAGAAGAAGGGCTTGAACCTTCGACCTTGTGGTTAACAGCCACACGCTCTAACCAACTGAGCTACTCCAGCGCACGATGGTTATATAATTTTTTTAATTTTAGATTCTGAATATTGTTATAATTGATCCACTTAATCAAGATGTTTTGATCAACCATTGAGATCTTGTTCACATTAGCATGTGCCATATTTGAGAATCCGCACTTGATATATTTAAAATCAAATGTTTTGTTTAAGAAGACTATCAATAAATAATTAACAAAACTAAGAAAAACTTGAAATAAAACAAAGAAACTTTTAAAGTTTGAAACCTGAAAAGTGGAACATACCCACTATAGAAATTTGATTTGGATGGAAATGCTAAGAGGCTGTTTGGTATTGCTTTTTTATCTTTTGTGTGTTTCATTTTACAAATATAGAAAATAAGAAAACGAGTTCGGTGGGTGTTTGTACAATGATGTTTTCGTTTTTATTATAGAACAAAAACAACTTGTTTTCTGTATTTAACAAAGAAAAATGCAAAACAAATTTTTTTTTTACAATTATTGCAAAAATAAAGGTCCCACGTTTACTTTTTTATGAGATGTCAGCTAGTAGGCCTCTGTAAGTTATCTTTGATGTAATTTACAGCCAAGCAAATTTCACTCACTAACTCGCTTGGTCTTGCTACTTTGTTACTCATTTTTGTACTAAAAAAGTTTAATTTTAAGTCACAACAAGTATAATTTAGGAAAATCCTAACAAGCAACTTTGTAAATCAATTCAAATGAGTCCCATTTAAAAAAATAAAATTATTTATATAATAAAATAAAATAATAAATCTCATTTATCTTATATTTTAATAATTTTTCAAATACACTACCGAGCACATTTTTATTATTTTATTTTTCAAAGCTACATATAAAATAAGCAACAAGAGTTTTCAAATTTACCAGAAAACTAATTATATCTATATTACAAAATAAATACAAAACAACATTTAAAAAAAAAAAAAAACCAAACGCATCCTTAGTCTCCATTTTGCTTACACGTGCCAATCCGCAATTTTATTGGTCTGTCACTTTGGACTTCTGCACCGAACTCGTTGACGAGGTCTGTTTCAGCTGCATGTGGTTGACTAGTGACAACCAATAAGTTCATCTATCTAAGTTGTAGTAAATTTTCAAATTCTTCCCAGTCACCAAATCATTATTTTAGTTGCAAACCTTTTACTAAAGGATAGAATATACTCTGAGAAAGTAAAGGCTTTGTGCCCAGTACTTCCACGACTCTTCTCTCTTCACTCTTCAGCATCCAGGCCATTAAGGTATGACCAACTTTGATGTTTGATCCTTGATCTAAGGTAACTTAATTTAATCTTTTTTCTTTTTCAGTAATTATGTAGTCCATGAGCTTAATTAATAAACTTGGTTTTTACCGTTTTTCTTTTCTCTTTTTGTGATTACGTTAAGACTAATGGTTTCATTTTCCCTTTAAAGATCATATAAGAACTTGAATGTGATTTGTTTGATTGTTTCTCAATGTTGATGATATTAATCTATAAGCTTACAAAAGACTGTATTCCTTTTTGTCATTGAATAATTTTGTGTGGAATGGAGATTGATACTTTTTTTTTCCCCCCGGGCAACTGGGTATTATTAATAGATCTTGAGTTCTGCAGAATCATCGCTTAAAAGGACTTTTATACAGTGCATTAATTTGTTGATTGATTTTTGTGTGGTGGCTTTCAGGATTGGTTTGTATTAAGATTCCTGGGAAGACAAATGATGGAGTTGTTAGGGTGTCCCGAGAATGGTATTTGGAGTGTTGTTGAGAGCTTTATTAGGATTGATTTCCATTATTATTTTACAATTTGGCGAAATTGGATTAGTGGTATTGCTGTTTAAGGTTTCTTCTATTGTTGAAAATAGACAATGGAATGTACATAAGATCAGAATTATGTTAAAAGGACTTTGATTATAATCATTTCATGGTGGATTAAGTGAGGGTTTATACTTTATATCTTAAGTTCTTGGGGTCACTTCAATCACTGGTTCAGGCACAACTGTTTTACTGGTCAAATTTGGAATTATATATAGCTAGTGACACAGTTCAAGTATTAATGGATGCCTTGCAAGTTGTTTCTGCGGCAACACAAATAGTTACAAGCATGGTAGGGGCTGTTCGTGCATTAGAACAAGCCTCTAGGAATCTCGATGAAGCTCCAAAGAGAATCCGAAGCCTAGAGGATTTTGTATGTGATCTTGAGAATTTGATGCGCCGGATTAAGCAAAAACATGTCTACAAGCTCCATAACCCCCAATTAGATCACCAACTTCAAAGTTTGAATTCGCTGATAGAACGGCTGCATCCAAAGATCAGGAAGGCAAGAAGGATGGTTTCGAAGAGTAAAATCAAGAACTTGGCTCATGTAGTGTGGACTTCTATGGCTGGTGACCCACTTAGGAAGCTACTGAACTCAATCAACGATGACTTGAATTGGTGGCTTGAATCTCAAATATTGGCGCAAAATGTTGAGAAGGTGATAGAATTAACAGCACAGGAAGTTCCAACTCGATTGAAAGTAAAGGCTGAACAAGGCTACCCTATTTCTAGTAAATCCAAGTTTTTGAGGAAATTGCTAGAACAGGAGGAAACTCATCAAGTCATTCTAATTGTTGGATTATCAGGCATTGGGAAGTCCTGTTTGGCTCGTCAAGTAGCATCTGATGCTCCAGAAAGATTTGTGGGTGGAGCAGTTGAACTTGGATTTGGGCAATGGTGCAGTCGAGCTGCTTGCAATGGAAGTAAGTCTGATTACCAGAAGCGCTTAGCTAGAAAAATTAGCAAATTCTTGGTGCAGATAGGGTTTTGGAAAAAGATTAAGGATGAGAATAGTGATCTTGAATATCTTTGTTGCTTGCTTCAAGAAGCCTTGTATGGAAAGAGCATACTGATACTACTTGATGATGTGTGGGAGCAGGACATAGTTGAGCGGTTTGCAAAGCTGTATGATAATGATTGCAAGTACTTAGTAACGACAAGAAATGAAGCTGTCTACGAAATAACAGAAGCTGAGAAGGTAGAGTTGAGCAAAGATGATATAATGGAGATAAGCAAATCAATCCTTCTCTACCATAGCCTCCTTGCTGAAGAAGAGCTACCGGTATGGACTGAGTCAATCTAAT
The DNA here is from genome assembly GCF_000493195.1 of Citrus x clementina. Taxonomy (NCBI): domain Eukaryota; kingdom Viridiplantae; phylum Streptophyta; class Magnoliopsida; order Sapindales; family Rutaceae; genus Citrus; species Citrus x clementina. The sequence continues at coordinate 11,058,943 of NW_006262075.1, forward strand.
ATTTCTTTTTTTCAAAAATCATTACATTGTAATGAAGCAACTACATCAACAATTTTTATTTATTTTATTTGATGAATCCAAACACATGAATTATGGCATGTACTCAACATAATTATAAGTACATGGCTTTTTTTTTTTGTATCCATGGGACATCGCAAATGTCTAGATGCCCTTAAACCCGAGGATTCATGAAAACCTTCCTATGGTGTTTCTCATGCAAGGGGTGATTGGTATCACCCAAGCATTCACTAGTGCAGATACAGGATATGTAGAGGTGTGCGGCTTTCTATTAGACAACTGCTCTGCAAATGACCTAAACTTTTGTGTCTGAACTATTATAAGAAAATCAAGCTACTTTTAGAGCCATCATTGGCAGTTTTGTGTGAGCCTAGATGTTTTAGCTTGATCCACTTAGTCTTGCAGCAAAAGGATATAATTCTGGAACTAATGAGACAAAAATCATATCTCTGGAAAGTTTCCACTTAATTTTTCTATCGTGAGAACTGTGTTGGCATATTAAGTAATTAGCATATAGTCAGGGAATACTATCAGCTTAGCCTCCTCAAAAATTAAGTTAATTGATTCCAGATATATGTAGAAGTCTTAAATGCTTGATTTGTATGTTTCCACACATCCTCTCATTGAGAAAATATATATGATGCTGCCTTCTAGAGATGGATGAAATATCACTTTTGTGTTTATCATAGATTGATATTACTCATACCCGTCCATTACATCACATCCACTTATCTACTTAGTTCACTTCCATTTTCCTACTTTTCTTTTTTCACTAATTACCTTCTGATATGTTGAGTTAATTTTTTCGTATAGGCTGCTGCTGAGAGCTTGCTAGAACGTTGTGGCCACCACCCTCTAACCGTAGCTGTTATGGGTAAGGCTCTCAGGAAAGAATTAAGATCTGAGAAATGGGAAAAGGCCATTACAGATTTATCGACCTTTGCCACATGTGCACCTGGTCCTGTCTCGTACGTAAATGAGAAAGAAGCTGAGAACACACTAACAATTTTTGGGTCATTTGAGTTCAGTCTTGAAGCAATGCCTAGAGACTCCAGAAGGCTTTTCATAGCCCTTGCTGCTCTTTCGTGGGCAGAGCCAGTACCAGAAGCTTGTTTGGAAGCAATATGGTCAATTCTTGTGCAGAAAAGCCTGTTTTCTCTGGCAGTGTGCAAGCTTGTTGAAGGATCCTTGCTTATGAAAGATGATACAGATCCCTTATACCAAGTACATGACATGGTATCTCTGTACCTTGATAGCAAGACAAATGATTCAATTCAGATGCTAATAAATGGGCTGAAAGCTGAAGAAATTGCATTTATATGCCCTTGGTTTCTTATTTTCGGAAAAGAAAATATCAAAAATATTGCTGAGGAAAAGGTAGAGTTTTCCCTCGGTGTTTCTGAAGAAAAGCTGGTGATTATCACCATAGAAGCTATTCTTCAGGCTCTTATGGCTAGCAAATCAATTTCTGAACTTGAAGTTAGCAGAATCTGCTTTAGTGGCATACTAGGACCTAGGATTGCGGATCTTATCTCTAGAGATTCACAGAGTCTAACTGTAGTTTCTGCAGAAGCCATCACGAATATATTCAGTAAGGGAGATTACTGCAGTTATATTCCATCCCTTGAAACTACTGGAGCGGTTGATAAGCTAGCAGGTCTACTACAAAAAAGTGAGGACCCAATGATTCAGACTGATATTTTAACTGTCCTCACAAAGCTGGCAGAGTTTGGAACTCCAGAGACAGTTGACAAGGTGCTTCAAAGCATACCCTTTGATAAGCTGGCCACGCTGCTCTCTTATGATGCCAAGGAGTGGCATGAGAACATGTTTACAATATTAATGTCTTTGGCCAAAGTTGGAAAGTCAAAAGCTGTTGAAAAAATGTTTGCTTTTGAGATTGACAAGAACCTTATAAAACTTCTTGAGAACGGTTCTGAAGTAGTACAACACCATGCGATTGTCACTTTGAAGGCATTCTATGAGTTGGCAGGCTCTCCTGCAAATGCTTCTCTTCGACCAGCTAATCTTAACCTTCTGCCATGGCAAGTCAGGCTTCGGTTGGAAAGATTTATTATTTCTGATCGAACTGTTCCCCCCTCGCCGAAATCACAAACCTTTGAAGATGTCATTCACAGGTTGTTAGATGGTGATAACAAGCAAGTACAGGGGGCAATGCAGGATCTCATACCATTCCTCGAGAAAGCAGGTGAGCTGAAGATCAGAGATATGATCATCAAAAGCCCCCTTATTGCAAAGTTATCGGAGCTTCTGCAATATGCGCACCCAGAACAAAATTCAGTGAGATCTGAATCTGCTTTTTTACTTACGAAGTTAGCTTGTGCAGGTGGAGAACCTTGCATAAAGAAGTTTCTAGAGTATGATATAATCCCTGAGCTTGTTAAGATGATGCAATGCTGTGTCCCAGAAATTCAGGATTCCGCCTATGCAGCATTGCACCAGATGTTTTGCAGCAATGGTGGACTACTTGTCTTGGATAAGATTTTTAGGATGGGTCTCATAGAAAGAATGGCTCAATCACTCGAAAGCAAGACAGTGAAGACTCGAGAAGTGAACATGCACTGCATTGTTGATATTGTAGAATTGGGAAAAAAAGCCTACCTAGAGAGGATGCTTTCATTGCAGGTAGTGGAGAAGCTTGTGAAAATAGAGAAGAACAGTGGGGGCTCAGGTGAAACTCTGGGTGAATTTCTCAAGGGGATAGATAAATGCAAGCACCTTTCAATGGCTGAGCGGAGAGTGATGAAGCAACAAGTGTTGCGTAAGGTAAGAACCACATTAAAAGGTCATAAGTTTGAAACACAGATTGTAGCTAAATTAGATTCTTTTCTGTCTGAGTCATCAAGAGGTTCCAGTAGTGGGAGTGGTAGTAGTAAACACCGAAAGTAAAAGGTGTTTGATAAAAGAACTGATCTTCTAGCTTGCTCTTCAGACTTCAGAGCCTGAGATCACTTGTTGTATTATATTGAAAATTATCTCAATTCAAAAATGAATCTCACTTTTTTGTCAAATTTTCTGCTGGATATAAAACTACAAACGCCATTGATATTTGCTCATGTATGATGTCTTCTCATACGACAGTCAAATTATCTGCACTATGATACTTCTCTCACAAACAACGATACAAAAGTAACGAAGATAATATTGATTTGAGGACTGAAATAAAAGAAGAGAGAGTTAAAAAGGTGCACGCGCACGCAAATGTATAATGAAGGGACATGTCAATCTCCCGTCATTTTGCTTGCTGCAAAATATCTTTGATTAACAGCTTGATGTTCAGGTAAGAAGATCCCCCTTCTTCTATTGCTGTCTTTGCCGTCTCCCCATACTCTCTAGCTCTTCTTCTCCTCTCATCTCTTTCTTCCCCTTCATCCATGAGCATGTTAATAGCCTTTTTGACATCTTCCTTCTTCACCGGCACCCCATTCCTCTCTTCATCGGCTAAACTTGGTGGACGTTCTGCCCCAATCGTCACACCAATCCTCAACACTTGCACAACCAACTTCTCATTGCAAAACTGATCTGCGAAAAATGGCCAGGTGACCATCGGCAAGCCATTTGAAACCGCTTCTAGCACTGAATTCCAGCCGCAATGTGTTAAGAACCCTCCAATTGCAGGGTGAGACAATATCACCACTTGAGGAGCCCAACCCCGGATCAAAAGTCCTCTCCCTTCAATCCTTTCCTCAAACTTTTCTGCCGAAAGCTTGATCTCCGGGTCTTATAACCCAGATGAATGGCTTCTTTGTTGCTTCTAAGCCTAAACCAAGCTCTATCAGCTGTCTGGTTGAACAATCACAAAGACTTCCAAGACAAACATAGACTGCAGAGCCTGGTTGCCATGAATCAAGCCACTTTAAGCAACCAGAGCCATCATTGGAAGTCTTGTCACCTCTCTCAAGTTTATCCATGTCTTCCTTGTTGCACAATGAAACAGGACCGACACACCAAACTTTTCCATCTCTTGCATTCTTGTATTCTTCAACATAAGCAGGCTCCAACTCTTCAAATGAATTCACAATGACCCCATAGGATGCCATTTCAGCTGCCAAAATTGGCTCACCAAAACTTTTCAGTTTCAGGATTTCGGGTAGCTGAGCTTTAGTTATTTCAACTCGATCAGGCAATCCAGGCACCAAAAAATATTCCGAATCAGAGGAAACACTCTCATGAGCCTTGGAAACACTCAAGCTGTGCAAACACAAAAGACAAAAGCAAGAAAAACCATGGAAAACAATCCTTGGAACATTGAACTTGCAGGCAGAAGAAACTGTCCAAGGCAAACACACGTCGGAGATTAAGCAGCCTGGCTTAGGTTGTATCTCCTTGAACAAAGTTTCCAACGGCAAACGCAGCATTTCAATTGCAGCGAAGAACTTGGGGAGCAAGGCCATCGAAGGAAGCTTGTCCCAACTCTCACAACCTTCAGGCAATCCTACTTCTTGACATGGAAAATAAAACTCAATGACTTGGATACGTAACCCAGATTGTATCCCACGTTCTATAACGTTTTGAAACCGGGCTGCATTCATTGGTGTGGTGACAATGGTTACAAGGGCGCCATGCTGTGCCAACAATCTTGCAATGTCTATCATGGGAATCATATGGCCCTGAGCAAGAAAAGGAAATAAGATGAAGTGAAGCTGGCTACCAGCTTGGGATGCCATGGCAGAGTTTCTCTTCCTAATGGGACTTTGCTGCTGGTGATGTTTGTAGAATCAATAATGCATTTGCTAGAGATGGTTTTTGACAGATAGGCATGGCAATAAGGGATGCCGTTGAGATTTTTGCACTGTATTCAAAGAAGGGACCTCATGCCCGTAAGGTACCACCACCATATGAAGTGTCATGTCACTCGTGTCGTTTCCCGAATTAAAGATTCTGAAAAACGTGGGCTCATTGGTTGAAACCCTTTTCCATTTTCGATATTCTCCATTGGAAAATGCTTCTCAGCGAGAATGCTGAGAGAATGCTGAGAGAATACCGAGAGAAACGGCATACAGTAATGCCGTTTCTCTCGGCTCCATCCCCCACAACGTGAACTGCTGCCCCTTTTGTTTTTTCTTGCTGCTTCTGCTTTTTCCACATTTTTTACTCTTTTTCCCCCACATTTGATTCTAGCTGTCGAAAAGCACTAATTGAGTTGAGATTTTTCTCTCATTTCACAAGTAGAGAGAACGGCATTAGGGCAGGAGTATTTGCTCATTCACGTGAAAAGGATTGAGTTGGGTTTTTTTTTTCTCATTTTAGAAGCAGGAAAACGGCATTAGCAGCCTAGCAGGAGTAGTTTATCACCAGCTTGAAGTAAAACACCCAGCTGGTAAAGAGTGATTTTTTATTTATTCTATTATTTTTTGTTATATGATAATGAAATTTTTATTTAGAAATTTTTATTTAGAAGTTTGATTTAGAAATTTTTATTTAGAAATCAAATAATGATAAATTTGATTTAGAAATTTTTAATATAAATGTTGTGTTTGATTTAGAAATCTTTTTATTTAGAAGTTTTTTAATTTAAATGATGGGTGGGATTTAAAAATTTTTAATTTAAATTTTGTTTCGATTTAAATTTTTTTAATTTAAATTTTGTGTTCGATTTATTATTTTTTTAATTTAAATTTTTAGAATATAATGGATTAAATTATTGGTGGATCAAAATTTTGTAAAAATTTATAATAATTTATTCTTAATATGAATATTAATTATTTTGTATATTTATATTTTTTAATTTCTAAAATCTCATATCACGTTTTAATTTTTTATATATTACAACAACCACTCCCGCAGTATGCTTTGCAACCACATTATCCTTCTCATTCGATGACGTACGAAGGATCTGGAAGTGAAAGTTTCTAACATTTGCTACATCAACAACGTAACGAAGACAACAATGAATGTGATTGATGTTTGACCTATATTTTGTTCCAACAAGTTTTTCTAGCATTTCGCTTATATTTGGCTAAATCGAACTAATTACAGCGATGAACATGTAATTGCACAATTGTATTTTCAACGATGAACCTGTATTTTCACAAGTAATTACAAACAAAAATTTATACCCAACCAGAATTTTTTACCAAATAATTACCAAATGTAATACATATAACCGACAATTTTCACCAAATAATTATCAACAAAAATTTATACCCAACCGGCAATATACCAAAAATTTTTCAGAACCACCCAGCACAAAAAACCATACCCAGAATGCCGGTAAATCTGCAAGTTTACATGCAAATCAAACCTCAACTGTCAATAAACCACCAACCAGTGTGCAAATCTAGGCTCAAAAGTTCGGAAATATATGATAAAGATCAAATTTTGAAGGCGAATCAAATCTCAGTTGTCAATAAGGCACCACCACATGTATTCAACTAATGGTTCTAGTTCCAGACAAAAATAATCCAACAATCGTTTAAAATATATATTAAAATTGAATTTAAAGTTGTACAGCCATCGGCAGAAGGCATGAAATTGAAAAGCTACCGAATAAGATAGGTAAAAAAAAACAAGAAATAAAATAAGAGCGCGAAGTGCGAATCTCACTATAGGGGCATGTGGATGGGCTGGCAACTAAAATTTACAAGGGCTGAGGGATTGCAAATTTGCAGCAGGTGAGAACATGGTCGATGGAGAGAGACGAGCAGCACCACCGAGCACCGCGAGCAGCGACCACCGACGACCAGTGACCAACGAGTAGATCTGGAGTAGTAGCGAGCGAGAGGAGGAGACGAGGAGTGGTAGAGAGCGCGTGAAGGAGAAGAGTAGTGAGCGAAAGGAGGGGAAGAGGAGTACCAGGCTACCAGCAAGCGTGGGAGAGGAGGGAGAGAGAGTCAACATTTTTTTTTACATTTTATACCGGCGTTTTAACTTTTTAAGTTTAAAAAATCTTTTTTTTTTTTTTTCTGCCGAGAGAAACTCGGCATTCTTGACATCTAGCACTCCTCTTCTCCATTCGTTTTTGCAACTTATTTAATTGTATTACAATCTTTATGAGACAAAACCAGGAGGTGAAGGTTGTTGGGCATGTCTCGCAGACCATAATAAATATTTATCATGAAATTGCCCGTCAAAGCATTACTGGGTCTATTATTTGCATTCATCATATTCTTGATGGAAGTTTAAACTCATATTTCACCCATTTGGTTAATGGAATGTAATCAGATTTATGCAACACCATTGAACTTGTCAGCATAACGTCTTTCTTATGTTAGTAAGATGCAAATCAGCCCCAGCTCAAGACAAATTCACAACACTATGAAGCATATAAAAAACTTGCGCCTTCGTTACAACATAGAACTTTCCATTATTTTTCCGATGTAGATGAGGAAGTCGACCAACTTCCTCATTCTTAAGTCTCATCTGCGATTTAATAGAACTAATAATTTACATACAGTGGATAAGCAACAAAGTCAGATCAACAAAAAACTTCAACAAACATGTGCAATTGCAGAGGGCCAAGTTTAGGTCAGCCTGTAAGTTCCTCCATCAAGCCCTGTTGAGCAAGGAAAACCTTGAGGCATGAATAGTGTTACAAGGAATGGAAATGTTTTAACGCCAGCATCTGAAGACACAATTTTAGAAACAAGTTAGAGAGGCACTCACTCTTGAGATGTATGGCTCCGCATCAGTTCGTTTGAGAAAGTGCATCGAGTGGCGGGCAAAATTGGCTGCCTTGTCACTCACAACTATTCCTTCACCGAGATCATCAAGGACCCTCACCTTGATATAGGGGTCTTTTGGTGGCACCATATCCTTTGCAGAAACAAGAACATTAGCTTTAAAAATCTGGTTTTTAAGCACAATTTTGATCAAGCTATTTTCAGAAATTGGATATTGCAATACTCAATCCACCTTAAAATCAGCAAATTTCAATTTCGAGAACATTTACATTGCTATTCACAATTATCTTACAGAATGGCTAAATAACATACTGCTCCTTCAATGACCAGATGTGCTTCTTTTTACTTTGCATGCATTTCGTTTCATAACCTTTTCTTACAACAAGTGACATTATCAATTGATACTGAAAGCAAAATGTTGTTGCCAAATCCCTCACTTTCTTCATCTGATAGATGTACTTTTGTCATTAGTAAACCAGCACTCAGGCTTTGTGGCATCCACTAGTCATCAATTGCATACCAAGTTCACCAATTGTGCACTCTTATAATCAGAAAGTTTAATTCGTATGAGCTTAATTCATATGAGCAAGAAAGAAAGGAGTTACCACATTCAAGTTAAGATCCACTTTCGACATGTATGATTCCAATGCTGCAGAATGTCTCTTAAAATAATCTTTTTCCAAGTGACTGAGTTTTTCTTGAATTTCTTCGGGCAGCTCAAAGAGCCTAAGCCCAACTGTCCATGCCAAATTCTGTATCATTTCTGCTCGGTTGTACCTACATGACCATAAACCACGAACTAGAGTTACTGCCACAATGAAAAACCTCAAATTAAACATAAAAGCTAATTATAAGAATGTTGCTTACAGAAATAACATAGCATTAGAGAATACTTACACGTATGCCATCAGGCAGCGTTTGTTGCGAATTAGAGAAAGGTGGTTGATAAGTGCTCCATAGTGATCTGCATTTCTTGTTGTTTGAAAATCCAATCCTTCTTCCTGCATTTTCCTAACACAAGCATAAATCTACAAAGTAAGTTAAAAATAAAGGTATGCAATTACTCGTCGTATCAAAAGAAACACCAAGGATTCATACCAAATGATTACCTTATCAAGGACTGAAGCGCGAGGAAATTTTCACTGCATTCTTTAATTACTTCATTTAAAAGCTCATCCTGCAAAATCACATAACAAAGACCAAATTTCAAGGTTAGCAGAAATAAACCTAAAATACTCATCAAACAGTTGATAACCACAGCACAATGTAACAATAATACAAAAGTGGAGAACTTGAAAACATTCAGAAAAGCTAGTTGTACAATGAATCAATAAACATAAAATCACCCACTTCATAATGCATGCATTAAATCAACAGCTTGAGCATGCCCTTTTCACACGACACGCAAAAACAGAAATCAAGAAACAAAGAACACAACTGAATTGAAATTACATTAAAATGCGTGAGCTGGCCTTTTTCACCACTTGCAAGTCCCTTTACCAGTCGGCTTCCCAATCTTCCGTGCATTTCTTTTCCTTTCGAGATCCTGAATTCATTCAAGCATTTCATCAAACATCGTACATGCGCAAAAACAGACGTACATGGCACATCAGCACTAGGGATGGCAAAACATCGGGTCGGGCTCGGGCTTGGCCAAACCCGACCCGATCAATAAAAAATTAAAGCCCGACCCTAAAAAAGCCCTACCTATTTATAGTTAGGGTCGGGTCGGGCTCGACCCGAATCGGGCCAACATCGGGTCGGGCTACCGAAACCATTTTCCAAATGCAGCTGCAACTTGCATTTCCAGATTTCCAGATTGCTTAAGCTGCTCGTGTGCTGTCCAAGACAGCATTTCAAGACGAAAGCCATGCTCATGCCTCCTAGTTTCCTATATTTAAACAAAGAATTTGAATCCCAACAAATTCTTCTTTACATACAATTTTTAAATGACAAAATTTTACATCAATCTTCTTTACATACAACTTTTAAATGACAAAATTTTACATCAGAATCAACCGCATCAGAATCATCCTATGACAATTTTTTTTTATTATTTACATATCACAAATTAAATTTACCAATGCTTCAGAAAGAAATGCGGTAATGCCGGGGCAGAACTGTTCGTTGGCCGTTGGCTGGCAGACGGACGCGGCAAAGGGCGACAAAGGGCGGTTGGCTGGTTCACGCGACAGCGAGACACGACAGCAAGACACACGGCGACGAGACGTTGCTGATTGGCTGGCGACCTGGCGTGCGGCGGACGGTGACGATGCTCTCTGATTCGGCGGCGGGTTGGGTGGCTGGCTCCTGGCTTAGGGTTTTTGAGAATTTGGGATTTACGGTTTAGAGAGCTGTGATGTGTGCGTGTGTGATGTTGTTTGTGATGTGTGCGTGTGTGAATTGTGATGCTGTGAATGTGATGTGTGCGTGTGTGATGCTGTGAATGTGATGACTGATGTGTGCAGTGTGCCGCGTGCGTGTGTTAGATTGTTAGCAACTTAGCTTTTTTTTTTTGTTTTTTAATTAGGGTCAGGTCAGGTCGGGTTGGCTTTAAGCCCGACCCTAACTCTAAATTTATTCGGACCTTAAAATCTTAGCCCGAATCCGACCCGAAACCCGAAACTTCGGGCCAAAACCCTTAATATTAGAGTCGGGTCATTCGGGCTAAAAATAGGGCCGGGCTAAATTGCCAAGCCTAATCAGCACAGAGATCAATAGATGCATCAAAGATAATATTTAATAAAATACCCGTTATGGCTGTTTGTTTGGCGAGATCGAAATAGTGAGAAAATGGATCAAAATGGTCGAATTCATTCTTAGGCATGTGATCTAACTTCTGGTCATCGCTTTTGGCGGGGAAGTTTTTGAAGCTTTTCAAATTTGGCGCTCAAATTTTTTTGGGTGACGGTGCCGTTTAAGTAACAGTGTTTGTGTTTGTGTTATTTTATTTGATTTTAGTTGTAGTATATCCTGTCAACAAGATAAAAGCGCGTTTAAAATTATTAGTCTTTGAACTTCAAAAAATTAAAATATTGGTCTTTTGTTTTACACTGATATTTATTGTAGAAATCATTTTTTACTGAATTATTTCCTCATAATTGGATGACTGGTACTAGTTAATCATTTTTATAAAAAAATATAAGCAAAGTTTCAAGTGAGGACTCAATTAAATTCCCCTTCTTGGGAAATAAAAAATAAAAAAAAGGAGTCAATTAAAATCTTGATCTCATAATTACATCAAGTTGGTGGTGTAACATGAAGGTCAAGTTGATTGGTTGTCAACATTATTAAGGCCCATCATTATAAAGCATTTCTTTTTTTTTTTTTAATTATTTGGTCAATCATGATAAGCAATGTTGAATTAGTGCCACAAAAGTTGTTCAATGATAATGTTGATGATGCTTTGCTATGATGGACGGTGACAATGATAACTATCAATTAACCGGTCCCGTTTTGATTTGATTGTGCTTTAGACTTTGCATGAAAATCTCATTTAACCAAAATTCTTTAGTTCCAATCGCGCTCGTTTTTCCAAATTTCAAACCCCAATTCAAGACTTCTCCTGTTGGTAGGGTGACCAAATATATCATTCAAATCTAAAAAATTTTCAAGGTCATGTTCCCACCGTTACAAAATTGTCATGGGAGCAGTTACCGTGTTTGGAAAAAACAATGCACTTTAATTTTATGAAAAACGTTTTACATTATTTTCTAAGATAAAAAATAGTTGTAGTGTTTTAGAAACTTCCTTTATAATTAATACTAGATGGCACAAGTGTTACATCTTTAGTCCCTATAGCAAAATTATGAAAAATACAACTCACGTATTTTTTTTTCTTAAATTATTATGATAAGACCATTAATATGTTATTTTCTCAATTATATTACATTTATTTTCACATGTAATTAAATAAACTAATGTAAAAATAAATAACAAAACGATAAGACAAATTGACATGAATTGCAACCCTAACCCCATTACAAAACTTGAGAGTCAAAATTTGTGGACATGAACCGCAGGCAGGATGGACCCAAAATTGTTGGGTCCAAGTCATCACCCATTTTAAAGAGTAGAACTAGAAATCCTACTTCAAAATAGTAGAAAAATCAAATATACAACGTGCGGTGCTCATCATCATCATCGTGATTTGACCTTTTTTGCATAAATTTGTTGACCTAATCCTCCAACTCACCATCAGTTGGACTCATTCCAAAGTAGTATTTTAGAATATGCCTGAGCGAACCATTTTTTACACTGTAGGATACTCAGTTAGTGGTTCATCAAGTTCGACATATCCCTCTTCCGCTGGTAAAATGAGATGTAGTCTTTGAAAGTTAATAGCTATCACGCCTGCAAAACAGTGAAATAGAGGTTAAAGGTGAAGCCGGGGTACCCCGGCGTTCACACTCCGATGCTCAAGTTAGCAAACTCAAGCTTTTATGGCAAAGAGAGCTAGCTAGCCCTCTGTAAATTAGGGTTTTAAGGTTGAAGAAAACCTCTTTTTTGGAGTGTGAGTGTCTTAGGGCAAATGAGAGCCTGACGGAGAATGAAACCTAGGCGCCTTTATATATGGAGTACCTTAGCTGCCACGTGGCGTACCCTTTTTTGTTAACGTCCTTTTACCGATTTTATGATTCTTGGGGCCGTTATGTGCATGTTCGTGGCGTATCTCATCTTTTGGAAACGTGGCGCGCGCTGGAGAGTGGTCCGGGGTACCTCTGCAGTAGCTGTCGGGTAGGCGGCTGGGGATCACTGTCCTTGGGACAGTGTCCTTCACTTTTGGCAGAGGTAGCAGGCGGCTGTCCCCCCCTTTTAATACGATGTTCTTGATTCCTAATTATGACAAAATCAAATAATATCTTTTAGGAGGCGAAGACGTTTCTCATGGCGGATATTCTCGGTGGATTCTCTTGAGTCGGACCTGCCGGGTACCTCGAGTTACGTGGGATACCCCGATCTATGTGGGGTACCCCTAATTGTGCGGGATACCTCTATTTGTGTGGGGTACCTCTATTTGTGTGGGGTACCTCTAATTGTGCAGGGTACCTCTATTTACGCCGGGTACCTCTAATTGCGCAGGGTACCTCTAATCATGCGGGGTACCTCTAATCACGCCGGGTACCTCTAATCATGCGGGTACCTCTAATCAGGCCGGGTACCTCTAATCACGCGGGGTACCTCTAATTACGCCGGGTAACTCTAATCAGGCCAGGTACCTCTAATCACGCCGGGTACCTCTAATTATGCGGGTTACCTCTAATCAGGCTGGGTATCTTGAATTATGCTGGAGTTATTCCGGGTACCTCGAATTATACGGGGTACCCCAGTCTATGCGGGGTACCTCGAGTTACTCTGGAGTTATGCGGGGTACTTCTGACCGTGCCGGGTACTTCAAATCATGGCAGGTACCTCTAATCGTGTGGGGTACCCTAATCATGTCGGGTACTTCGGATTGCACTGAAATTATTCCATTCGTCGACACGTGGCGTTCTACTATCTTTCTTATTTTTCCCCCAAACAACCTGCATACTCTATGGCATCTATGCATTGGTTATGGTTGTGCAGAGGTAGTAAAATGAGTCATGACACGATTATATAACATGATTTTAATGTATTTGTGTTGATAAATATTGAAAATTATCTCAATTAAAAAATGAATCTCACTTTTTCGTCAAATTTTCTGCTAGATATAAAACTACAAACGCCATTGATATTTGCTCATGTATGATGTCTTCTCATACGACAGTCAAATTATCTGCACTATGATACTTGTCTCACAAACAATGATACAAAAGTAACGAAGATAATATTGATTTGAGGACTGAAATGAAAGAAGAGAGTAAAAAAGGCGCACGCGCACGCAAATGTATAATGAAGGGACATGTCAATCTCCCATCATTTTGCTTGCTGCAAAATATCTTTGATTAACAGCTTGATGTTAAGGTAAGAAGACCCCCCTTCTTCTATTGCTGTCTTTGCCGTCTCCCCATACTCTCTAGCTCTTCTTCTCCTCTCATCTCTTTCTTCCCCTTCATCCATGAGCATGTTAATAGCCTTTTTGACATCTTCCTTCTTCACCGGCACCCCATTCCTCTCTTCATCGGCTAAACTTGGTGGACGTTCTGCCCCAATCGTCACACCAATCCTCAACACTTGCACAACCAACTTCTCATTGCAAAACTGATCTGCGAAAAATGGCCAGGTGACCATCGGCAAGCCATTTGAAACCGCTTCTAGCACTGAATTCCAGCCGCAATGTGTTAAGAACCCTCCAATTGCAGGGTGTGACAATATCACCACTTGAGGAGCCCAACCCCGGATCAAAAGTCCTCTCCCTTCAATCCTTTCCTCAAACTTTTCTGCCAAAAGCCAATCCTCTAACCCTTTTGCTTGATCTCCGGGTCTTATAACCCAGATGAATGGCTTCTTTGTTGCTTCTAAGCCTAAACCAAGCTCTATCAGCTGTGTGGTTGAAGAATCACAAAGACTTCCAAGACAAACATAGACTGCAGAGCCTGGTTGCCATGAATCAAGCCACTTTAAGCAACCAGAGCCATCATTGGAAGTCTTGTCACCTCTCTCAAGTTTATCAATGTCTTCCTTGTTGCACAATGAAACAGGACCAACACACCAAACTTTTCCATCTCTTGCATTCTTGTATTCTTCAACATAAGCAGGCTCCATCTCTTCAAATGAATTCACAATGACCCCATAGGATGCCATTTCAGCTGCCAAAATTGGCTCACCAAAACTTTTCAGTTTCAGGATTTCGGGTAGCTGAGCTTTAGTTATTTCAACTCGATCAGGCAATCCAGGCACCAAAAAATATTCTGAATCAGAGGAAACACTCTCATGAGCCTTGGAAACACTCAAGCTGTGCAAACACAAAAGACAAAAGCAAGAAAAACCATGGAAAACAATCCTTGGAACATTGAACTTGCAGGCAGAAGAAACTGTCCAAGGCAAACACACGTCGGAGATTAAGCAGCTTGGCTTAGGTTGTATCTCCTTGAACAAAGTTTCCAACGGCAAACGCAGCATTTCAATTGCAGCGAAGAACTTAGGGAGCAAGGCCATCGAAGGAAGCTTGTCCCAACTCTCACAACCTTCAGGCAATCCTACTTCTTGACATGGAAAATAAAACTCAATGACTTGGATACGTAACCCAGATTGTATCCCACGTTCTATAACGTTTTGAAACCGGGCTGCATTCATTGGTGTGGTGACAATGGTTACAAGGGCGCCATGCTGTGCCAACAATCTTGCAATGTCTATCATGGGAATCATATGGCCCTGAGCAAGAAAAGGAAATAAGATGAAGTGAAGTTGGCTACCAGCTTGGGATGCCATGGCAGAGTTTCTCTTCCCAATGGGACTTTGCTCCTGCCTGTTGGTGATGTTTATAGAATCAATAATGCCAGTTTTGGGAACTTAGAATAATGCATTATTAAAGATGACTTAAGTGTGAGTGATAAGGGTGGGGTGGTCCTGGTGGAGATCGTCATGACTTAAGTGTGAGTGATAAGGGTGGGGGGGTCCTGGTGGAGATCGTCTTCACATTGCTTCAGGAAAATACTGTATCTTTTTCTTCTCATGGCAGAGTTTTCTTTGTTTTCAACTCAAAATTAGAAACAGACAGCTGCTAACGTAACCCCCACCACTTGAAGTGACATTTGTCGATTTCCATTTATAAATTGAAACAAATGTCCATTTTCTATGGTACTTCATTGGTTAGTGGGATTAAACGCCTTCCAGTCATTTTGAGACGTATTTCGCTGGAAGTGAAAGACCTCATTCTTTTCTTTGCTGGACAGGTTGTTGTTTTTTGTTTGACGTCAATCGTTTGGTTTATTCGAGAGGCGATATTTTAATTTTGAGATGAATGGGTCGTCTTCTTATTTAAGTTTACGTTAGAGCTGTGTCGAGAACGGGGCTATCACAGGTGGCATCACGAGTCTAAAGACATTTGTAACACCACAAACTTAACACGTGTAAGAAACGTGTCAAATGGAAAGGCGACTAACTCATTCACAAACTTTGGCACCAAACTCGTGCTCTGTAATGAAATTTCTCTTGAAAATTCAATTCATTCTTGGGGTCTTAAAATCAACAAACTACTAAAAAAAAATCCCTTGGAACGAAATAATCGAAGTCTTGAAACCAGAAATTACAACTCAAAACCAAAATATATTTACATAAAATTGGTAATATTCTACATTGTATTTTTCGTTCATTCATATCACAGTCCAGAATCAAATTATTTCGTGCAGCTAAAATGGATTTTCCGAAGGAATATAGAAAAAAATTTTGAGCAGCAGGCAAAAGAATGAAATTTTGAGAGGGGTCAACAATGATGGCATTCTGAAAAGTGATTATCAAGCTCTGAAAATTAAAGAAGAGAACTATATCAAAGATGATCAACATAATCCATCATATTTAATAAAACTAGGAAATTGAACTTGTGGAATCCGAATTAACAATTAAAATCAGAAACAAATCACAGCATCTAAATGAATTAAGGTTGTCTTTAGTACTAAAGTTGGAGAAGCTACAGCATTAATATTCGATAAATATTAGCTGTTATTGCTTAAAAACTAAATTGATTTTTTATCTCTCTTATCTTGCGTATGGACATCACATTTTTCATTGCTCACCTTATTTTGCTCGCTGCATAATATCTTGGATTAACAGTTTGATGTTAAGGGAAGAAGATCCCCCTTCTTCAATTGCTCTCTTTGCCATCTCCCCATACTCTTTAGCCCTTCTTCTTCTCTCATCTCCTTCTCCTCCTTCATCCATGAGCATGTTAACAGCCTTTTCCACAGCTTCCTTCTTCACTTCATCCGCTAAGTGTAGAGGGCGTTCCGCCCCAATGCTCACACCAATCCTCAACACTTGCACAACCAACTTCTCATTGCAAAACTGATCTGCGAAAAATGGCCAGGTGACCATCGGCAGGCCATTTGAAACCGCTTCTAGCACTGAATTCCAGCCGCAATGTGTTAAGAACCCACCAACCGTAGGGTGTGACAATATCACCACTTGAGGAGCCCAACCCCGGATCAAAAGTCCTCTCCCTTCAATCCTTTCCTCAAACTTTTCTTCCGAAAGCCATTCCTCTAGCTCTTTTGTTTTATCTCCGGCTCTTACAACCCAGATGAACGGCTTCTTTGTTGCTTCTAAAGCCTAAACCAAGCTCTATCAGTTGTCTGGTTGAACAATTACAAAGACTTCCAAGACAAACATAGACTACAGAGCTCGGTTCCCAAGAATCAAGCCATTTTAAGCAAACAGAGCAATCAATTGAAGCCTTGTTGCCTCTCTCAACTTTATCAATATCTTCCTTGTTGAAAAATGAAACAGGACCGACACACCAAACCTTTCCACCTCTTGCTTTCTTGTATTCTTCAACATAAGCAGGCTCTAACTCTTCAAATGAATTCACAATAACCCCGTAAGATGCCATTTCAGCTGCCAAAACTGGCGCACCAAAACTTTTCTTCTTCAGGATTTCTGGTAGCTGATCTTTAGTTATTTCAACTTGATCAGGCAAACCAGGCACTTAAAAGTATTCGGAGTCAGAGGAAACACTCTCATGAACCTTGGAAACACTCAAGCTGTGTAAACACGACAGACAAAAGCCAGAAAAGCCGTGGAAAACAATCCTTGGAACGTTGAACTTACTGGCAGAAGAAACCGTCCAAGGAACAACATGTCAGAGATTAAGCAGCTTGGCTTAGGTTGTATCTCCCTGAACAAATTTTCCAATGGCAGTTGCAGCATTTCGACTGCAGAGAAGAACTTGGGGACCAAAGTGATCGATGGAAGCATGTCCCAATTCTCGCAACCTTCAGGCAATCCAACTTCTTGACATGGAAAACGAAACTCAATGACCTGGATAGGTAGCCCGGATTGTATCCCTCGTTCGATAACATTTTGAAACCGGGCTGCGTTCTTTGGTGTAGTGACAATGGTAACAAAGGCGCCTTGCTTTGCCAACAACCTTGCAATGTCTATCATGGGAATGATATGGCCCTGAATAAGGAAAGGAAACAAGACGAAGTGAAGCTGGCTACTAGCTTGGGAAGCCATGGCAGAGTTTCTCTTTCGAATGGGACTTTGCTGCTGGTGATGTTTTTAGAATCAATAATGCATTTGCTAGAGATGGTTTTTGACAGATAGGCAAGGCAATAAGGGATGCCGTTGAGATTTTTGCACTGTATTCAAAGAAGGGACCTCATGCCCGTAAGGTACCACCACCATATGAAGTGTCATGTCACTCGTGTCGTTTCCCGAATTAAAGATTCTGAAAAACGTGGGCTCATTGATTGAAACCCTTTTCCATTTTCGATATTCTCCATTGGAAAGTTTCTGCAACTTATTTAATTGTATTACAATCTTTATGAGACAAAACCAGGAGGTGAAGGTTGTTGAGCATGTCTCCCAGACCATAATAAATATTTATCATGAAATTGCCCGTCAAAGCATTACTGGGTCTATTATTTGCATTCATCATATTCTTGATGGAAGTTTAAACTCATATTCAAAGCATTACTGGGTCTATTATTTGCATTCATCATATTCTTGATGGAAGTTTAAACTCATATTTCACCCATTTGGTTAATGGAATGTAATCAGATTTATGCAACACCATTGACCTTGTCAGCATAACGTCTTTCTTATGTTAGTAAGATGCAAATCAGCCCCAGCTCAAGACAAATTCACAACACTATGAAGCATATAAAAAACTTGCGCCTTCGTTACAACATAGAACTTTCCATTATTTTCCCGATGTAGATGAGGAAGTTGACCAACTTCCTCATTCTTAAGTCTCATCTGCGATTAAATAGAACTAATAATTTACATACAGTGGATAAGCAACAAAGTCGGATCCACAAAAAACTTCAACAAACATGTGCAATTGCAGAGGGCCAAGTTTAGGTCAGCCTGTAAGTTCCTCCATCAAGCCCTGTTGAGCAAGGAAAACCTTGAGGCATGAATAGTGTTACAAGGAATGGAAATGTTTTAACGCCAGCATCTGAAGACACAATTTTAGAAACAAGTTAGAGAGGCACTCACTCTTGAGATGTATGGCTCCGCATCAGTTCTTTTGAGAAAGTGCATCGAGTGGCGGGCAAAATTGGCTGCCTTGTCACTCACAACTATTCCTTCACCGAGATCATCAAGGACCCTCACCTTGATGTAGGGGTCTTTTGGTGGCACCATATCCTTTGCAGAAACAAGAACATTAGCTTTAAAAATCTGGTTTATTAGCACAATTTTGATCAAGCTATATTCAGAAATTGGATATTGCAATACTCAATCCACCTTAAAATCAGCAAATTTCAATTTCGAGAACATTTACATCGCTATTCACAATTATCTTACAGAATGGCTAAATAACATACTGCTCCTTCAATGACCAGATGTGCTTCTTTTTACTTTGCATGCATTTCGTTTCATAACCTTTTCTTACAACAAGTGACATTATCAATTGATACTGAAAGCAAAATGTTGTTGCCAAACCCCTCACTTTCTTCATCTGATAGATGTACTTTTGTCATTAGTAAACCAACACTCAGGCTTTCTGAACCATTTTCATGACTTTTCTGTGGCATCCACTAGTCATCAATTACATACCAAGTTCACCAATTGTGCACTCTTATAATCAGAAAGTTTAATTCATATGAGCAAGAAAGAAAGGAGTTACCACATTCAAGTTAAGATCCACTTTCGACATGTATGATTCCAATGCTGCAGAATGTCTCTTAAAATAGTCCTTTTCCAAGTGACTGAGTTTTTCTTGAATTTCTTCGGGCAGCTCAAAGAGCCTAAGCCCAACTGTCCATGCCAAATTCTGTATCATTTCTGCTCGGTTGTACCTATATGACCATAGACCACGAGCTAGAGTTACTGACACAATGGAAAACCTCAAATTAAACAAAGAAACTAATTATAAGAACGTTGCTTACAGAAATAACATAGCATTAGAGAATACTTACACGTATGCCATCAGGCAGCGTTTGTTGCGAATTAGAGAAAGGTGGTTGATAAGTGCTCCATAGTGATCTGCATTTCTTGTTGTTTGAAAATCCAATCCTTCTTCCTGCATTTTCCTAACACAAGCATAAATCTACGAAGTAAGTAAAAAAAAAAAAAAAAAGGTATGCAATTACTCATCGTATCAAAAGAAACACCAAGGATTCATACCAAATGATTACCTTATCAAGGACTGAAGCGCGAGGAAATTTTCACTGCATTCTTTAATTACTTCATTTAAAAGCTCATCCTGCAAAATCACATAACAAAGACCAAATTTCAAGGTTAGCAGAAATAAACCTAAAATACTCATCAAACAGTTGATAACCACAGCACAATGTAACAATAATACAAAAGTGGAGAACTTGAAAACATTCAGAAAAGCTAGTTGTACAATGAATCAATAAACATAAAATCACCCACTTCATAATGCATGCATTAAATCAAAAGCTTGAGCATGCCCTTTTCACACGACACGCAAAAACAGAAATCAAGAAACAAAGAACACAACTGAATCGAAATTACATTGAAATGCGTGAGCTGGCCTTTTTCACCACTTGCAAGTTCCTTTACCAGTCGGCTTCCCAATCTTCCGTGCATTTCTTTTCCTTTCGAGATCCTGAATTCATTCAAGCATTTCATCAAACATCTTACATGCGCAAAAACGGACGTACATGGCACATCAGCACAGAGATCAATAGATGCATCAAAGATAATATTTAATAAAATACCCGTTATGGCTGTTTGTTTGGCGAGATCGAAATAGTGAGAAAATGGATCAAAATGATCGAATTCATTCTTAGGCATGTGATCTAACTTCTGGTCATCGCTTTTGGCGGGGAAGTTTTTGAAGCTTTTCAAATTTGGCGCTCAAATGTTTTTGGGTGACGGTGCCGTTTAAGTAACAGTGTTTGTGTTTGTGTTATTTTATTTGATTTTAGTTGTAGTATATCCTGTCAACAAGATAAAAGCGCATTTAAAATTATTAGTCTTTGAACTTCAAAAAATTAAAATATTGGTCTTTTGTTTTACACTGATATTTATTGTAGAAATCATTTTTTAATGAATTATTTCCTCATAATTTGATGACTGACTGGTACTAGTTAATCATTTTTATAAAAGAATATAAGCAAAGTTTCAAGTGAGGACTCAATTAAATTCCCCTTCTTGGAGAGAAAAAAAAAAAGGAGTCAATTAAAATCTTGATCTCATAATTACATCAAGTTGGTGGTGTAACATGAAGGTCTAGTTGATTGGTTGTCAATATTATTAAGGCCCATCATTATAAAGCATTTCTTTTCTTTTCTTTCTTTTTTTTTGTAATTTTTTAATTATTTGGTCAATCATGATAGGCAATGTTGAATTAGTGCCGCAAAAGTTGTTCAATGATAATGTTGATGATGCTTTGCTATGATGGTGACAACGCTAACTATCAATTAACCGGTCTCGTTTTGATTTGATTGTGCTTTAGACTTTGCATGAAAATCTCATTAACCAAAATTCTTTAGTTCCGATCGTGCTCGCTTTTCCAAATTTCAAACCCCAATTCAAGACTTCTCCTGTTGGTAGGGTGACCAAATATACCATTCAAATCTAGAAAATTTTCAAGTTCATGTTCCCACCGTTACAAAATTGTCATGGGAGCAGTTGCCGTGTTTGGAAAAAAAGAAGGAAAAAAACAATGCACTTTAATTTTATGAAAAACGTTTTACATTATTGGAAAGATGATTTTGATGCTTTGGTTTTTTCTAAGATAAAAAATAGTTGTAGTGTTTTAGAAACTTCCTTTATAAATACTAGATGACACAAGTGTTACATCTTTTGTCCCTATAGCAAAATTATGAAAAATACAACTCACGTATTTTTTTTTCCTTAAATTTTTATGATAAGACCATTAATATGTTATTTTCTCAATTATATTACATGTATTTTCACTTGTAATTAAATAAACTAATGTAAAAATAAATAACAAAACGATAAGACAAATTGACATGAATTGCAACCCTAACCCCATTACAAAACTTGAGAGTCAAATTTTGTGGACATGAACCGCAGGCAGGATGGACCCAAAATTGTTGGGTCCAAGTCATCACCCATTTTAAAGAGTAGAAATCCTACTTCAAAATAGTAGAAAAATCAAATATACAACGTGCGGTGCTCATCATCATCATCGTGATTTGACCTTTTTTGCATAAATTTGTTGACCTAATCCTCCAACTCACCATCAGTTGGACTCATTCCAAAGTAGTATTTTAGAATATGCCTGAGCGAACCATTTTTTACACTGTAGGATACTCAGTTAGTGGTTCATCAAGTTCGACATATCCCTCTTCCGCTGGTAAAATGAGATGTAGTCTTTGAAAGTTAATAGCTATCACTTCACCTGCATACTCTATGGCATCTATGCATTGGTTATGGTTGTGCAGAGGTGGTAAAATGAGTCACGACACGATTATATAACATGATTTTAATGTATTTGTGTTGATAAATATTGACACAACTAATAAATGAACTGATACAACACGTCACGACATGATAAATAATTTTATTGTATGCGTGTTGGATCACTTCAATATGATTAGACATTTATGACATGAATAATAATTTATCAATTCATCATTTTTTTTGATGAGTTAGTATCTATTAATTTTTGTGTTGTAATGATTTAATTTTATATTTGTTGGTTTATATAATTAAATTCTTAGATATATCTTGGAGTGTTTATATGTTGTTTATTATTATTTTTTATCATACGTTTTATTTTTATTTTACTTTTTAACAATTGAATTATGATAATATTTTCATTAGTAATTAGGTTGTTAGCTATGTAATCATGTAATTGTGTCATAATCATGTAATCGTATCAAACAACATGTCAAATGTGTCTGTTTATTAAGTAGGTCATATTCGTGTTTGAATTTTTTAACATGCGTGTCCGTGTTTATTTAAATTTGATACAACATGCTTATACCAAAATGTGAATATGACACAATTACATGAATTGTCGCCTCAAATTTTGTATGGTTTTATTTATTGTACCTCTAGTTGAATCATTAAAAATCGGATAATCACTTTTGTTCCCCTCAAGATAAATCTAACGCATTTTCTTGTTTCACTAATGTAGATTGGATATATATATAGTTTTTGTTTTTGTTAGCATCATTGGTTTGGTTCGGGAGAAGAATAGGAGAAAGTGACTCGCGGTATCCATAAACCCATAAATTTTTGACATCTTATTGAGGCTTTAAATCTGAACTATATTATAGTTTTTCTTGAAAGCATGTACTGATACTTTGGATTCGATTCATGATAACTTTGAGGGAAGTGTGTGTAACTTTTTAGATTTATTCTTGCTTGTTGCTTTAATCTCTTTTATTGACATAAATAGAATTCGATATTATTTCTTTAATATCTTTTAAAGATTGGAAAACGGTAAACATTAGAAGAGATCTTGCTTTGTTAAGAGAGATGTGAAATTTATTTTGGCCGTTTCATAATAAATTGAGTTTTAACTTTGGAAACACAAGTTTAACATAGCATATGCGAATCACATGGCAATTAATTTACAATTGCTATGTTATTTAATCGAATAAGTAACTATATATCAACAAATTTGTTGACATGTCAATATACTCTTCAAGTCAATCATCAACAATAATTTAATATGTAACCATGAGCAAACAATTTGATTGGGATAGTATAAATTTCTACATATTTTTTCAATTACGTTGTTTTGACTTGTACAAGAAGAATTCTCATTCTTTTACATTTGGACTAATAGACTACATTAATGACCTTATAAAATAAAGCAAATCCTACTTTACTTCTAAGCAACTAATTTTGAATTTCTCAAAGAGAAATTTGCAAGAATCTTACATTTCTGTATGGCTATCACTCCTTTTTTCTTTTTTTTTTAACATTCTTTTCTTTTCGAATGTCACATCTAGCTATGCCATTGTGTTCCAATAATTCACATCCATCGCATTTTCACTTAACAAATAAAATGCCATTTTAAACTCTAATCAATTAACAACGTAATCCAATGATTAATAATTGATGATGATATCAAAAATGCCAGCAATAAATATTGTTTAAACAAAATGTTTATCACTCTCATTAATTAAAAGGCTTTAATCCAACAACTCATGGAAAATTAATTGTTCATAGAAAATTATTAAACAGAAGTGATTAACAAGAAATTTAGAGACACTTTACCAATTTCGGTGGTAAAACAAATGCTGTTACAACCTTTTCTATTTCCAAGCGATTCTATTCTTTATCCAAAAATTTATCCACTAAATCAATCCCAAAAATTATCACTTTAAAATTATGTTTGTAACACCTTTTTTTTTTTCCTATTTTTCCCCTCCTTATCTCCTCTCTGAACTTGTTTAAAATTAAAGATGGCAATTTGTGCTATTGTGTTATATACGATATAACTTATTCATTAATTTTGTCGAAACTTCAAAATATAAATACAACTCGTTTATTAATTATGTTAATCATGTTAAACCATTTAATATATTGAATACATAAATAATTAAAAATGAATTTAAAATATAACAAACATGTTAAGATTATTTTTTAAAGTAGGTCACAAATAAATTAACATGATATTAAAAGTTACATAAATAAATTTATGATATAATAAGGATATGACATGAATAATTAACTTAATATTAAGTATAAATATTAGTTAATTTTTTAAATAATATACATGTCATAAATGGATAAATCTATTTAAGTGGTCCAACACAAATATGATGCGATTATTTCTTGTGTCCTATGGTATTAATTTATTTATTGATCTTGTCAATTTATATCAATATAAATTTAATATATATATATATATATATATATATATATATATATATATATATATATCGTGTGTAATCGCATCATGATCTATATTACCACCTCTATTTTAAAATAACAAAATATAAATTAAAGAGAGGCGGCTTATCAAAAGCGTTTGCCTATGCCAGGTCAATAATGTTGAAGAAAAAGAGGTTAACATATAAAAGCAAAATATAGTATGAATTAATAAAATTTGGTTTTTATGTTCAAACTTTCTGACAACAACTTTTATACATAATAATAAGATAAGGATCTCGCATTTTTAGTGCACAATCAAACAAATCTCCCCTTCCTTTAAAAATAATTAACATATTAACTCAAGCCAACTGGGAAATTTACATAGAAAGGCCATACATAATATATAATTATTAAAAAATATATTAATTTTACTTATATAACCAAAAAAAAGGGAAAAAAAAGCCGTTTGATAGAATTATTGTTAATGTTGCGTTTATTTACCGGATTAGGGAATCGAAATCTAGAATAAAAATCATTAATAATATTTACTTCGCAAAATAAAGTCAGAAATTGAAATCGTAATCGTGAGACTCACCACAATTTGGGAATGAGGAATGGGAGGAATGAGTCTCTCATTCCTTTAATTGACCATTTTACCCTTCCCTAAAATTAAAAATGCCCACTTTGTCTTCATTTATAATCAATTAATATATTATTATAATTAACTAATTAATATATTAAAATTAATTAATGTGTTAATATATTAATAACAATAATTAGGGTAAAAGTTTATTTTATCCATATATTTTAAGATTAGTACTCATTTAGTCCCTGTATTTTTTAAAATGCCTCAAAACATCCATACTCTTAAATTATTGACATATCTGCTGCTACTTTTTGTTTCTTTTTACTTATTTTTATAATATTACTCTCTTACAATAATGTTTCTTTTTATTAATTAAAAAATTAAATTATCAATTTAACCCAAAAATAAAATAAAAACAAAAAAAATATATATTAAGTTTTGTGAAAGCTTACATGTGTCCAAAAAATATTTTATTGTAAAAATAATTAAATTACCTTTTTTTGGACGTTATTAAAAAAATTAATATATTAACTCCTCAGCAGTGTGTTTCAAAAAAGTAACATATATTAATTTTGTTTCTATTTTAATTTTTGAGATTAAATTGATAATTATTTTTTTTCTTTTTACTAATGCCCAAAAAAATTATTGTAAGAGGGTAATATTATAAAAATTAAGCCAAAAGCAACAAAAAGTAAGAGGAAATGTACTAATAATTTAATGTTAGGGATGTTTTGAAGTATTTTAAAAAATTTAGGGACTAAACGGGTATTGATATTAAAATATAGGGACTAAACGAGATTTTATCCCAATATTTATTAGTAATTATAGTTTTTGAATAAATAATCACAATAATTAATATATTATTATTATGATTAATTAATTAATATACTCTTTAATAATTACTAATATAATTATTATAATTAATTCATAGATTATTATTAACTAATATAATTATTATAATTAAAGAGTATATTAATTAATTAATAATATATTAATATATTATTAACAATAATTATTAATAATTATAATTTTCAAATAAATAATCACAACAACAACAACACAACAACAACAACAACAATAATAATAATAATAATAATAATAATATTATTATTATTATTATTATTATTATTATTATTATTATTATTATTGTTATTATTATTATTAACTAATGGCATTTTAGTGACTTGAAACAATTTAGCTTATTATGATTCCGATTTCAAGATAAAATAAACATATAAATGAGATTACAGTCCATTTTCATTCTAATTCTAACTCATTCTGATTATTGACAAGTAAACGCAGCATGAATTTCAACGACAAGTAACCCCGATCATAATTTGGATTTGATTAACAAATTTATCTAAAATACTGGGTTGGGATGTAAATTTCCCTATACAATTAAAGAAAGTTTGAAAATATTGACTGAGTTGCGTTACTATGACCATTTCCTTTTTATCTTTTCTTTCTAAATATAAATAAGAGCTCTTGTACACACAAGGAGAAGAAGAGGACTGATTATATTTTCATCAGCTAGCAGATAGAACGGTCCAGAGAGAGAGAAACTGATCAAGTTCAAGCCATGGCTGGTCTGCAAAGATCTGCAGTTTCATTCAGAAGGCAAGGCTCTTCAGGTCTTGTTTGGGATGACAAGTTCTTAAAAGAATTAAATCAAGAAATTGAAAATAGCAACAGCAAGCAAAAAGAACAGGAGCAGGCAGCAGCAGCAGTTGAAATATCATCATCGCAACAGGACCAGCAAGAGCAGCAGCAGCAGCCACAAGTTGATGTTAAGCCTCCGAGATCAGTCAACACTACCATTGAAAGAAGCCGATCCAACGGCGGCGGCGGCGGCGGCGGCGCTGGAGCAAGAGGGTACCGCACCGGCAGAGTCTCTCCGGCAATCGAACCTCCTTCTCCTAGGGTTTCTGCATGTGGGTTCTGCAGCGCTTTTGCTAATAAACCCCCCAAGAATAACACTCATGCCAAGAGAACCGGTAAGCGTAGATCACGACCGTTCTAGATATCACATGTTCTGAGGCCACCACCGGAAGTGGAATATTCCGATGAGCTTGGGAATATTGTTTATTATTGTTTGTGCATTTATAGGTTGGCAGGGTTTTGCAGTTCGGTTCGGTTAAATCCAGTTTAGTTTATCTCACGAACAGAAGTGAGATGTAGGGAGTTTTGAAACAAGAACGATAGTGTTATTTTTTAAATTTTAACTTTTGCCTTTTAGATCATGGATTTTTTGTTCTGTTTTTATGTTCTTGTGGTTCTGATGGGATGTAATTATGTAAATATTGTTTGTTTCTCGAGAAATTCTCATCTTTGTACATAGAAAATCTTGATTGGGATGCCTCTCTCTAGTTTAGGATCTCAAAATTCTAATCTTTTTCTTTACTAAGGAACTTCATCTAAGTCTTTGCTAGAATTTATCCGTTGATGAGATGTTGATATTGAATCAAGCTAGTTTAGTAGTTGGTTAGAATCTTTTTGCAAGTACAAATCATTTTTTTCTGAATTGGGATCTCAATTTCAGCTATACAAGAGCAGAGGAATCTGTACAATTCTGTTTGCTTTGGGCAGAAAATTTGGTATTCTTGGGATCCCCAAAGGGATGAAAAAAAGGGTAACCTAGAGTTTAGGTTGTTGCATTTTTTGTCAACTAATGCACTTTTCACACACTAATGTAGTCAATGTGAAACCCACCACTATCCAATTATTCATTTATTTACTTGCTTGATGTGATGAAGGGACCAATTTGGGAGCCCAGACATGACCCCTGAGATACACAATTAAATAAAAAATGGCCCACTTGTGATGCTCTGCCTGCTTGCTTGGGCATGTTGAGATTTGTTGTGAATTGATCCTTTGAGATTATCACATTTCGAGTCATCTAGTTATTTCAAATATGCAGCGTCAATGGGAAACTGTTCAAAGAAAGATGACACTTAATTTGTAATTTGAAATTTCGTTTTAAGAAGAAAGTTGTAGAACTTTTTAAATATAATTTTTAAATAATAACGTTATCCCTTTATCCCAATTATTATGATACGTGATATGTCATTATTTTATTAGTTCAAGTAATAATTAATTATTAAATCTTATAATTTATAATTCAAATGCTGAAATTTTGTTAATAATATATTAAATGAAATATAAATTATCTTAACATCACTTAAAAAAAAAAAAAAGCCCGTTGAGCTGCCGACATATCATCACCGGCCATCATAGAAAACTGAGAAAGAGTGGTTCAGAAGCTTACACGTACTTGGAGTGGCAAATAAAATTTCCCAGAATTAAAAATTATTTTAAATTATTTTACAATATTATAATGTTTCCTAGAGGTTAGTTGGTACTTGCCTATTTGCTAATTGGCTTTGTTCAATTTTAACTCCATTGTTTCTTTAAACTTCTTTTTTTAGATAATCTCCATGTTCGTCGGGTCATTTTCAACTATTGGAAACGTGTTACCTGTTTAATGGATGAGGTCCCACTAAGATTTGGACCCCAACAAGCTGCGCCCACTATGATCATTTTTATCAACCAGATTGCATGCATCATTTATCATGAATGCTGGATCTTTTAATCTAGGCCATATCCTTTGATAAAAAAGCCCTACATAATTTATGTCCTCTGGAACCTCCACTTTTCAAAATGACATTTAATCAATTCATTGTTGATGGTCCAGAAAACATAATATTTCATATATCTAAAATGTACTGTTCTTGATATTGGGTCCAACTATATAATCTGTCAATAGGTAGATGATCAGAAAATTAATAAAATTAATAAAATTAATAAAATCATAGTACAATATTTCGAGATAACCATAGTCACAACTCAAAATCTACTATTAATTATTAGTGGTTTTTTTTTTTCAGTATTATTTTGATTAGGAAGGAGTAGCTGAGTTTAGATAAAGTACAATAAATAAGATACTATGATAATGTGGCCGAAAATTCCTACCTAATAGAAGTTGAGTGCGACACTCACTTGAACATGCTCTCCGTATTTTGTCGAAAATATGATGTTGAAAAAGGCGTTTGGCCGTGAGTTGGGAGTTTTAAAGTGTGTTTTTATAAGCATATTTTTCAGAATCAGTTTTAATAAATTTTGAAAAGTCAATTTTTACCGAGACAACTATTTCTAGTTTTACAAAATATCTTTCACATCGAAACTCTTTTCTCTTCTTTGTCTAGCGTTTGACATTTATTGTGTAATGCAGTGATTCGACTATTCTATATTATCATTTCCTAATACAATTATCTTTTGTTCACATGCTTCAACTTCACTGTCTAAATGATATTTAGTATTATTAAGCTTGTTAATTGTATGTATCATGACTTCATCATGGTTACAAAACTATATGGATGATGATGACGATGCACTGTCTAAAGGCTTAATTAAATGGCTAACATAATAAGTTGATCCTATTTCTTTTTTAGCTCATGCTATAGCTTCATGAAATGTATAAAAACCTCTAAAATGCGGATTCAGATAATTGGTTGTTAAATCAACTATCTCATTCCAATATCTATATATGTTTTGTTGTCAACCTTTAACTAATACATAAAATACAAAATTTTTACTGTCTGCTTACTCATTAATTTGTCTAAATTAATGCATGAATGAATCAAGTATTTTTATTTTATCCTATGGGTCATGAAAACTCCTCAAATTATCTAAAATGTATTGCTTGCTGTTTAATAATTTAAATTTACTTCTAAAATTTAAATTTGTTCTATAATGGTATGTTTGGCATGTGGTATTGCATGGTATTATATTGTGGGCCCAGCATTAGTTAAAATATACCTAGGTTTGGTGATCAAATTGATTGCATTGAGCAATATTAAAATGCAACTTTTGCCGCATTATCAAAACCCGAGCCCCTCCTCGTGACTAGGCTGTAAATATATATAAATTAATTATTTTTAAATAATTTAATAAATTAATAATACATATTTAAATATGAATAAATTTGAATAATATTAATTTAATAATAATATATTATTATTATTATTATTGCATATACTACAGACAATTTATTTTGGTAGTGATTATGTTATAACAATTGTATCACTTTATTATTTTATGATTATCTTGTGGTATATGTAAACTTTTATTTTATCATCTTAAGATAATTTTTTAACCAATCTTGTAGATTTTAACTATTTATTTATGTTATTATATTATTTAAAGATTATTTGATTAAATTATTTGGTTCAATCTTTATTTCATAGATTATATATTTAAAAGATATCAAAAAATAAATGTTATGCATTCGAAAATTTTAAGCTGTAAGCTTCAATCTTTATAAAGAATTATGATATTTTTAAACATTTACGCTAAAAAAAATTTGTTAAATTTCTAAAATTTAATACTTCTATATTTAGCATTTTTTAAGTAGTAATAAATATTATTTTCTAAATATGTAATTTAAATTAATCACAAAAACATTAGTACAATACAGTGTAACACTAAAATATAATATAATTAAAATCTAATACAGTATACTGTAACACCAAATATTATATAACATTATTATAATACAATGTTAATGTACTACAGCGTAATACAATACACCAGCATTAAAATAATGAAATACAACATAATATAATACAATGTGTTAAATGCACCCTAAGGGAACTGTTTAAGTGTTATTGTTCAAAATTAACAAATTGCTCCATTCCTGCAAAAAAAAAAAAAAAATCATTGAATAATTAGTCTGGAATAGCTAAAGTATTATTTTTACCTACTATATGTTCAAAGTTTATTTTACATTCTTGTCTTGTTAATTGTTATTACCTCTAAAAAAATATATCCAACATTTACTAGTAAAAGAATTTTTTTTAAATTTTTTGTAAAATTATATAATATTATTACAATTTTCTTATTTTTAAATATATGTATAAATGGAATGAATTTTAAAAATTTATTATTCCTAAAATTTTTTAACTCTGTGCGAAATTTTCTACTTTCTATTTCTATAAATTTACCACTCGTGTACATAGCTATTTCTTCTTTTTTCTTTTGGACTATCTTTATTTGGCTTTTGTAATAATATTCTTGCCCATCCTAAACTACTCGCATTAGTTTGTATAATTTTATAATAATTGTCTATGGGTAAAGTTAACAGCTTAAGATTTCTAATTATTCCTTTTAAGTTCTTGTATTAATTTTATGTCTTCACTATTGAATTATTTCTATTCACTTTTCCTTAATTTATTATATAAAGTTCTTATTAATGTACTAATGTTTAGTACAAATTTTCTACTATAATTTAATAATCCTAAGAACTTTTATAATTCTTTAGTGTCTTCTAACTTGTCTGAAAATTCTAATATTTTAATTTTACTAACTATACATAGTTATAACTCTATAGTTACTTTATCTATTGTTAATCCTAAAAGGTCTTTTTCTTTTTTTTATACGTGTTTGGTATGATTTATCTAATGGTCATAAGTATTTATTTAATCCTATAAACTCTTATAAATTTTTTTATTGTTGTTTGATTTTCCTTTTAATAGATTGATTTTCTTTTAATAGAGTTTTTGAAACTTAAAAGATATTTTGCCTTTCAAGTAAGAGCTCAAATTTTGAGTTTTTAGAAGTCGAAGTTAAATTTTTTTTTAAATGTTAAAATATCTAAAATATTCTCTACTTATTTAATTATTTTATTTTATTTTTTTCACAATATAACTTTAAACAACTTGTCTATTAAAGTAATTTTATAATTTTTAATAAAAGCTTTCATTGACAACCAAACAACTAAATTTTTTAGGGTAAAAGCTCTACTAACAAAAGCCCTACTTGAAAAGGTAAAATATGTACCAAAACCAAATGGAGCTAGTAATTCCATTTTCTTTACTTTGGGTGACTAAACTAGGGCCCTTCACTTTTCTTCTTATAAAGATTATGAAAAAACTAATTTCTAAATGAAAAAACTAATCTAAATTTTCGTTTGGCAGATAATTTATTTTTGAAACCTCAAGTTGTACCATATGTAAAAGTAGAAAATAATGGAAATTTAGTCTTTATATAATTGGTGTAACATTTAAGTAATATAGAGTTTACTATTAGTTTCAAGAAAAATACATATGCTTATGTTGGCATTTCTATTGATTGATTATATTCGATGATAAATTAATTAAGCAAAATTGACAAATAAAGAGGTGCTAATCAAATTAGTCAATTCTCTTGTGGAAGTAAAAAGATTTGAGGTTCAAACATTATTTACATATTTAGGATATTAAGGGCGTGTTTGGAATTGAGGTTGAGCAGCTATAGCTTAAAAGTTACACTACTAAAGTGTTTAATAAACACTAACTACTTTAGCTTAGAAGCTATATTGATATAATTTTTCACTTATACGATAAAAAAAAATTATTATATCTTTAATAATTTTATCAAAATTATTATTTAAAATTTATATATACTACATATTATTAATTTTTGTTTCATAGTTACGACTTTTTTTCTACATGAGTTGTAGTTTAAAAATTACAACATCTCAATCACAAATAGGACCTAATAATATTTTGTCTAAAAGAAAATATGATTGAAGTACCTGAATTATTGAAAAGACCTAAATACCCCATTTTTCATGGTAATAAATACTGAAATTTCTCAATGAGTAAGAAAGTTTCTCACGCAAGTGAAAAAAAAAAATTCTCATTTTTTAGAGGGAATTTTGTCAGGGCTAAAATTCAACACAAATGACAAACAAACCATTCCGACTCATTTACCATTGGAGTTGGACTATTGGCACCCCTTCATTAATATCATAAAACCCTTGCTATATTACAATTACATTTAAGGATAAATATAAATAGAATTAAAACCATTTATATTTTCTTTCTCTCCTCATTTTTTTTTTGCTTGCACAATATATAATTTTTTATTATCATTAAAATAATTTGAATTTAAGAAGTAATCCTCTAAACCAAAACAAAGTTCTTGTAACAAAAAGAAAACTTAATTAAGATACAACATAGTGGAAAAATAAATTAAATAAAATTTTACCCCAATTTAACTAATTTCTTAAGGATTCTCAAACTAATTTTTGAACCCACTGAACCCATAATTTATAGGTAAAATAATTGTATTAAATTCATAAAATATTCATTATTTTCTAAGTATAATTTATTCTTACTTTTTCTTTTAGTTTTGCTTTTAGTTTTTTTGCTTTAGAAATTAAATAATAAAGAAATTTTAAAGAGAGGAAACTGAAAAATTTATAAATGAAAAGAGTGTTAAATTAAATAAAGAATATTTTTTTGTATTAAATAGAATATAATTAAAAAAAAAGTTTCAATACGATTTTGGAGGGTGCTGATAGTCTGACCCTTACAATTGCTTGTCCCTTCCTTCCAACTCCATTTTTGGTGAAAGATGTATGCCGCTGTCATTTTATTCACAAACCGACACGCCTTCACCTCCACATGCGACCTGCTTTCAATTTTTAATAGAAGAATTCAAATAAAATCAAATCTATTTAATTAATGATAAAATTAAATGGTAATAATAAACAATCTAATTCACTATTTTTTTCCAGTTAATATATATAGTTAATACAAATAAACTGTTATTACTTATTTGTTAGTATAAAAATTTAACATATTGTATTGAATTTGAGCTAACAATCACCTGACTTTTTTATATAAATCAAGTCACTTTTTTTTTAATATTGATGTATAAAATTATCATAGATATTACATTTTGAGATTACAGTTAGTATTTATAATCAGATTATATAACTAGGACCTCTCATGTACATATATTTATTTTTCGAAGACCACCTAAAATTTTAAACTCTCTCTAATATTTCTATTTTTTAACATAAACCAAATGATTTATTAAAACATCAACTATTTTTTTAAAATATGAGGAGTACAACCATATTCGGAGAATAATCTACCCAAACTCTACTCAATTTTATTTTAAATATAACTATTTACTTTTAAATATAGCATATATACCGTAATTTTTTAGATAAAAATTCAACATATAATTTAATAATTACATGTCACAAATAGATTTATAGGACGAAACTCTACATTCAAACTCAATACGATAAGTAAACATGTGACTACAACCTAAAACATTTAATAATTATATCAACTTTAACATATAAGAATCCATTGTGTCATGTCGAATTCGTGGGCATGTTAAAAATTTTCGCTCTTCAAAAAATTAGGATCTGAGATTAGTTATAGAATTAAATAGGTATATTACATTTTTTTTATGTTATTTTAAATAATAATAATAATAATAATAATAATAATAATAATAATAATAACAATAATAATGATGATGATGATGTATTTAACCAGAATTTGCTTTCCATTTTTAGCTGACACCGTTTACTTTCGAGCTTTGACACAGTAAACTTCTGTAAGATTCTCCACAAACTCTTTTAAAACTCATCTTAATTTGTATCAAATCTTAAACTTTCCACAATTTCAAATTCAGTTAAGAAAGAACATGAAGCAACTTAAGTTTTGTTCGTTTTCAACATTTTTTATAGTTCTAATCCATGTGCTTGTTTGTCTGTCAGCAAGCTTGGTTTCTACAGAAGGCTTTGACTCGTTGTTGGAGCTCCCACATTCTGGGTCAAACGGAACTCGATCCAAATCCAAAAGGGTAATTTTTGTTGGTGATTTTGGTGCCAAAGGAGATGGCTTCAATGATGACACTGAGGTAACTTATCTACAACTTGAACTGTGTATGCTGTTTCTGTTGGTTTGTTTGATTGGCTCTGTATTTGAACTTGAAAAGTAATTGTGTAAGTGTAATGCATGTTAAGTTTTGAGACGTCTCGATAAATGGAATGGCACCCAATTAGTTAAGAAGAAACAATAAAATTGCTTTAGAAATTTCACGATTGTGAGGTCAAGTTTTATACAGTGTTAACATATCCGGAATTTCTCCAATCATTTTTTCAATGAGAAGTTTTATACAGCTAGGAAATTTCTGACTCAAGCGAGAATTTCTTTCTAAGAATCTTGAGTTTGTAATTAATGGACTGTGGATTAGTTGATTGTGATCTTCGTTGTAGCAATGGATGGTTCAATTGACCGTATTAATCGAAATCCAGTTTAAAGCACTCAATTAGCCAAATTATTATCCTTTACTGAGCCGGTTTTCGGTTTCTTAAGAAATGAGGAAAAGGAATGAAGATTTAGAACCCAAAAGTCTTTTTGGTGAGATGTTGTAAGATACCAAAATTCTTTCACTAAATCTGTTGGGAATTTACTAGAGCATCAATAACAAAGAGAATGTTGTTTGTTTTATACGTTCACTCTCCTTACAACCAGTTGGGAAGAAAAGCATACCTGTAATAAAGAGCATTTCTTGCTTTCTCAGGCATTTGCAAATGCTTGGAAGAAGGCTTGTTCTTTTCCTGCACGAACAAAAATTGTTTTTTCAGCTGGATACACTTTTCTAATCCATCCCATCGATATTTCTGGGCCCTGTAAATCTAGACTTACTTTGGAGGTAAGATATTATTGGTTAAATTACTCTAATTCGCAACTGATTTTTCCTATATAATGCAGTTTTCAGTTCCCTGAGTTTTCTTGTATTTAATCCGTTGGAGTTGCATTCTAATAGATATCTGGAACAATAGTTGCTCCTAAAGATCCTGATGTCTGGAAGGGTTTGAATCGACGTAGATGGCTCTACTTTAATCGGGTGAACCATCTTACCGTACAAGGAGGAGGGACAATCGATGGAATGGGACAGGAATGGTGGTCAAGATCCTGCAAGATTAACACAACAAATGTATAGCTATCTTGCAGTCCTAAATCTATGACTATTTTTGGATATTTATGCCTGCATTTTTCTAAATTGGCTCCGATTCATTTTATTGCAGCCATGTCGACATGCTCCAACGGTTAGTGCTGCTTCTTTTTTGAGCAATGCAGTTTGTTCTGCTGATCTCAGCCTTGCCCCTTTCTCAACATTATTTGAAATAAAATATTTGAGTCCTTTGACACTTCCGGTTATGGCCCTGAGAATATTAGTTTTCTTCCGTGTTTATTTGCTGAATACGTCATGACAACCACACCTGCAGGCTATTACTTTTCATAAGTGCAAGAATTTGAAAGTTCAGAACCTTAGGGTGGTCAACAGTCAACAAATGCACATTGCATTCACTAATTGTCTACGGGTTGTGATATCCAATCTCGAAGTGATTGCACCTGCTGAAAGTCCTAATACGGATGGGATACACATCAGTGCATCTCGTGGTGTTGAAGTCAAGAATAGCATAGTTGGAACAGGTTAGTCATCACCAGAACTGCTGCAATCTAAAACTTTAGTTATCTCAAAAAATTGTTCTCCTATTTCTTTTCCAAAGATCATAGCTGAGCGGTTATTGTCCTCTTGCTCTAAAGTACGGACGGAATTTTGTATTTTCTTGAAAGTGGATTTTGGCTGTTGTTGTATTTGTGAATCAATCAGTCACATTACCATATGGTGATTCATGTTTTAGGAATTAGTAGTACGACTAGGTTGACAGTATATTTTTTAGAATGAAATGTATGTATCATCATTATACTTTGTTTCTTGGTTGCAATGTGTTTGCACTCTTGATTATTCTGCTGTGTTCCTTTTAATATCTAACTTGTTTTTATTATTTAAAAGAAGTTGATCAGAAGAACTTCAACGGAAACTAAGTTCAAACTTGTTAAAATATGAGTTCAAGAATATAGCCAGTGGGGTTTGTTGAATTGATTATAACAGTAGGACCGCCAATTTTTTCTCTTTGTTTCTTGAACAATTATTAGAAGACAATAAATACGAATTTTGTTCATATTTGGTTAAGAACAAGTTTCTAGTGAAAGCTATTACTAAACGGATTTGATTATGAAATTTAGGTATCATGATGTAAGAAACTCTTCAATAAAGTTAAAATATTTGTGAACGTATAATTTTCATTTACAAATACAATAGAGAATGAACCTTTCCTCTAGGCTTTAGATGATGTTATTGCTATGGGTTGTATCTATAGGATTTAGGCTTTTGCTTATATTTCATGACAAAACATACTGATTGATTGAAAAATTTGTACCTTTTTAAACAGAATGTAATCTACACTGATGCCTCTATATTAGATGCCTGAGAAAAGATGTGGTACTGAATGTTTCAAAAACCTTTTCTCCCCTTGATGAAGAGAGATTGAGGAACAAGTATAACACATCTTGAACTCGTTGCAGCAAAAAAATTTTGTACCAATGTCTTCTCTTTTTTTCTTCTGGCTATGTGTCCTTATTCTTGAAAGTTTATTATCTATTGTCCTGCCGTCTAAGTTTTATTCTAAAAATTCTGCATCCAGGAGATGACTGCATATCTATAGTTGGGAATTCTTCACTAATCCGAATCAGAAACTTTGCCTGTGGGCCAGGCCATGGTATAAGGTAATAACTACTTTCACATTAATCAGGATGTTTGGCATTGAATTCCTTTACTAATAGCATTTGGATTGCATTTAGCATTGGAAGCTTGGGGAAATCAAATTCATCTGTACGAATTCATGATATAATGGTTTATGGAGCATTAATTTCCAACACTCAGAATGGGGTTCGGATAAAAACATGGCAGGTAGACTTCCTCAGATATTCCCCCGTGTGTCTTCTACATGTATACATATATTTGTCTGCATGTAGATACTCTAAACCAGTGAATTGGTAGTAAACTGATGCTCAACTGTCTTATTTCTTCACCAGGGAGGCAGTGGTTCTGCCACCAATATCCA
Organism: Citrus x clementina; assembly: GCF_000493195.1. Lineage (NCBI taxonomy): Eukaryota > Viridiplantae > Streptophyta > Magnoliopsida > Sapindales > Rutaceae > Citrus > Citrus x clementina. The sequence goes on from NW_006262075.1 coordinate 11,096,807, forward strand.
GTTCTTGGATGTTTTGATGAAAAACGTATCAAATCCAATAATAATAGACCAATATTATTGTGATTCACCGGTGCCATGTGCAAACCAGGTATGCAACCCTTACGCTACTTGTATTAGCTGAGTAGCTTTATTGGTATGACTGACTACTGAAATGGTTAAAGAAAACTCCCTGTAGTCTTTTTTTGGAGCACGTCTATATTGGTACTTCTCATTTTAGGGCAATGTCATTCCATATTCACATTCTTGTGTTGAAAGATCTTCCATAATAGTATTTCACGAACGATGATTATTACATGTTCCTGTCACCCTCATCACTCGATCCTCATTTAGAAGCATGATCTAACATTTAAACAAATAGTCTTAAAGAGTTATCTCTTGCAATATCCTTTGAATATTGTAACACACAGTTTTCCAGAAGGACCTATTGGATTCTAAATATTCTTGTCCTGAAAATATATCGCCTAATGTCTTCATGGAATGCAGACTTCAGCTGTTAAAGTGGAGAACATAACCTTTATACACATTAAAGGAACTTCAGCAACAGAGGAAGCAATAAAATTTGCATGCAGTGATGACTCACCATGCGAAGGCTTATTTTTGGAAGACGTTCAGCTTGTGTCACACTCTGGGGGCATTGCGAAGTCATTTTGTTGGGAAGCTTACGGGTCAAGCGTGGGTCAAGTAGAACCACCTCCTTGCTTCGCATGCTCTGAGGGCTTAATTGAGCAGAAAGCCCCGTCTAACTTAGCTTTTCAATCCTTCTGAAGGAATGTCAAGACTTCCTAAACACGTTTTCAACATCTCCTTGCATCAACAATATAGTTTAACCGTAATAAGATTTATCAAAAGTAAATTGCTCTGAGACTTTACCAAGTATATGATCATTGTTGTATATGATTTATGAAAATGTTGTATCTAGTGATTGCAACTCATAATGTGTTATCTGGAAAATAGCATGTAAATTCACTATGCAGAATGCCAGTCAAAAGAGTGTAGAATCAGACTTTATTATTTGCAATATAGACAATTTAGCTACAAAAATGAAGGCATTTCTTTTAATGCCTTCTTCCTCTTGGAGAGTGCAGATGACATGCTGTGTCTTCAACCTGTGCAATTATAAGTTTCTACCTGATAAATAGCAGCACCATAAGCACAAAACACAGAAGAAGTGCTTTATATAAATGAGTTCCATGCCAGATTTAATAAATTAATACTAGCAATTCCAGTTGCTATGGAAATTTCAGCAATAAATCAACAATTTGATAACAATAGGAAATGCAGTGAAACGAAGAAAAAATTTCCCAGCATTTCCAAGTCTAAAGAATTAAATCAGAGCAGCTGAATCTTCAACAAGTCAGCGGCATCCAGAAGCATACTGATAAAATGACATTAGCTCTCGCCAAATCTTTAGACTGATAGTTCAGCATTAAGGCTCATGGACACCAAGCTTGGGGCAGCCCTCTGCGAGAGGCAAGTCTAGATTTTCTACAGTTCTAAACGTTTTTGGTACCATCTTATCGACATATAGAGTACCATCCAGATGATCACATTCATGCTGTAAAATCCGGGCCTGCCAACCTGTAGCATCTACTTTGATGGGCTGACCATCACGATCCAAACCAGTAACCTCAATGTCTAGATACCTCTCCACCACTGCTCTGTATCCATTGACACTGCAAAGTTGGAAAAGAAAAGAAAGGACGCTAGTTAAAAACCATATACAATACAATCATTGTGAAAATTGAAGTCACGGTTCCAACTTAAACTTTAGATATGTTAAAGTCTATTTCCATGTCTAGAAACTCTCAACTGTTTGCAAACTCCCAGCAACCAACATGATAATCCAAAATTCAAATTTACAATACTATATGGAACGAGAAGAATCTGACACAGACAGGTAATCGACGGTAACAAAACTGACTGAACTCAAATAATAGTTTGATGATTGCGGATGATCCAAACTCTAGGCAATAGCACACTCCTATACATCAACTACTACTTCCTTCTATCAATAACATAGATAACGTTTATAACGCTAGCCATTTTAATTATCTTTTTGCCTGTACAAGGTTTAGCATAGTTTACTTGACGAAGTTTTAGAAGTGTAGGAGTAAGAAAACAGAAGACAGTATTATATAACCTCATATATCAGCACAGTCATGGCTTATCAACAATTGATACTTTTCTATCTAAAAAGAATAAAAAATAATACTTTCCTCCTATGAGAGAGCTAGAAAGCAGGAAGCAATTAGTTCGAGGAAACTCATAATGTATAATATCATAGAACAAGACATGCTCATTGAACATTTTAAGGAACCTTTGGTGAAACAAGAGAAACAACTTTGTTCCTCTGCAATAATAATAGAAGTTCCTAATAATGTTATCATAAAAGCTTGGTATCATACTCATTTTCAGAAAGCAATACGCAGTAACAACTTAAGTATCCATAATGGGCGTGATTTCATTTAAAGACAATAGATAATGCGGTCCACATTCAAAACGAAAATGCCAGTTTTGTTTATTTGTCTTGAACAGCAGGTCTGGATCTGGTAATTTAAATGCACAGTTCAGCGGACACCAGCTACAGGAAGTTAAAAGGAAAAATAAAGGGAATGAGTCTAAGCACAGATGTAAGAGAAGGCAGTAGAGATGACAAAGAAATTGACGTATGAAGGGAACAAAAGAATTTTAAAATTGAAATTACTTATTCTCATTTTACCTTAAACACCCTTCAAAAAACAGTGCTGTCCTGTCGCTCTTCTTTTTCAGCTTGGGGTTTAGAATCATCTGCCTCAGAAAAACTAATACAGTGTAAGTGTAAAGCGAATATTGTTGAATGATAAAAGTAAGAAAAACATTGGATAAAACAAACATACCAGAAGATCAAAAGGGCGTCTATCGAAGGCTTTAATTTCTTCCTTAGATTGATAACTGATATATTCTTTCGTATCTTCCAACACTATGATCTGCAGAGATGAAATTAATCAGAGCTCTAATTATACAAAGAGATGGCAAATCTATTCTATAGATAACGTAAAAGAGTTGATTACTTCAAAACTATAAGTTTTTCCCCTTTGTAATGGAATGGTTACATGGTGCATGGCTATAACCAAAAATGGAAAAAAAAAATTCTTTTCCAGTTTAGGTTCTTCCATTAACACATTATTCTAAAAGATTTATCTACTTAATTCAGTCTCAACGGAATCCTTTTCTCTCTGAGAGTATAATTATATATTAACTTCGGACATATTATATCAACAACGCAAGTGGAACTCCAACAGATGGTATATATAAAATAACACATGTAACATTCAATCTTTCAGTTAAACCAGAAAAATTCGACAAAGCTGCTCAAATGAAATGAAGAGACTACTTTGTAAGGCATATAACTATTTTGCGACTAATGATTAAACCAGAAATTGTAAGCACTAGTTTTATGACTCAAAAAAGAGTCAGTTGAACAAAATTAGCATCAATGTTGAACCACACACCTATCCTATCCGTTGAATACCTCAAAATCAATATTCAACATTACATAATTTCGAACAAAGCATAAATCTTTAGCATATTTTTATAAAACCGACCATTGCCACAAACAAATAACTATGCTTCAGAAGGCAACAGTTAATACAACTAACTAAACGAAAAATTAAAGATTAAAACTAACTCTTAATGGGACTCCAATTTGAGGAGCAGCAAGCCCAACACCAGGAGCAGACCTCATAACCTTAACCATATCATCAATAATATTCTGTATCCTTTCTGACCCGATTTCACCCGGATCAACTTCTCGGGCCGGTTCATGCAAAACCGGGTCACCCGCTTGTACTATTTCCGGCAGCTTCGCTTTCTTGTTTTGTCCCAGACCCAGAAGCCAACCCGCCTTGCTAATTGCAGATGTCGTGCGGGCTTTCCGGTGGGGGGAGAATGTTACATCGTTTGAGAAATCGGGGCTTGAAACCAGTTTTCGGGTTGGGCACAATATTATCGGAGCGGATTTGATATGTCTTTTGGCCAGACATATTGGTAGATGACACACAGAGAATCTATGGATAGCTTCCATAGCTGCTTTTGGTTTGGAGTTCAGTTCAACTTATTACAGACATTTTCTAAAATACTATGAAATTACCTAATTACCCTTATTTTAAATTGAGCTTGATTTGGCCCAAACTGGAGCATAGGCCATGTTGGGGCCCAAGTCAGATTCGTATTAAGATTAATTAGAACAAAAATGGTTGTAGCTTTAAGCAATAGAAATTGCATGACATTTTTAAGTCCGGAACTTGGTAGATAAGAGCCATTGCCAATGTATAGTAACAGCATGAGTTGAACATCATGCTTATTATGTTGGACGTAGATTACCTTTATAGCCTTGAGTTAGTGATTATGAGAGATATCATACGCCTTGAAAGTGATGGTTTGGGTTTCATGTGGATTTTCAATGATTGCACATGAAATTATTGAATGCAGACTATTTAAAGTTATGTCTTGGTTTGTAAAAAGACACCAAAAAAGAGAAGGAAAGTTGCGTAAATTTTATTCATGGTGTCACAAATTTGATGTAAGTTATTGGAGTGAACTAATCAAGTTTTTACATCTAATGAAAACATTAAAGCGCAAAATGTCAATTTGCCTGTTGGTACAATGATGTTTTGAATATGGGAATAGATGAACTACAAGATGAGCATGTGCAGTATTATGTAAAATAATAAAATGCCCATAGAGATGGCTTCTTGCGTCTATGGGGGTTGAGGGTTTGAAAGTTTGATATCAGAACAAAATAATATTATTTTATAGACTTTAAGATTGAAGAAATAATGGGTTAAACCAAGGTTATTGTCAAATCTTTAGAACGTATGATTACTGTTATTAGAGTAAGAATGTTAAAAAAAAAAAAAACTTAGCCTGTAGTGTATTTTTCAACTGAGAATATAAGAAAGTGATACTTATTTTTTTTCTCTTTCGTTTTTAACTAGTCATTTGATTTTAAAAGAATAAAAAATTAATTTTAATGTACTAATAAACACAATTTCTTTATTGATACATAACGTATTGCAGCTCTATAACTGTGTATTCTTATGAAAAATAATAATTATTCAGCAACATTTATTTTTAATTTTTAACCGATTTTGCGCTAACGGTTTAACAATTTTGCCTGTCCGACCAAACACGAGCAATGTAACAATTTGATACCATTTATGGTATAGAGTTCTAGAAAAATTTGTATACAATGTATCCATAAATCAAGAACTAACACAATAAATAGTTTGGTATGAGATGCTTCGTGCCATCCCTTCTCTTAATGGCTCAAAACAAAAAACATTATAAAAACATATCCCTTCTCTTAAGGTGCCCTTATTGCATTGCAATGAAGGAGGAGGTTTGGCGCTTGACTCGGCAACAATGGCGTCTTTTATGGGCACCTTTCGGTCCCAACCCCAGCTGCCATTTCTTATGCCGCACGTTTGCATTGAATTGTCTGATCTCACAAGCGTGTGGGTATGAATTATTAGTAATTAGGTCTTCATTTTGCTAAAAAAAAGTCGGCAAAAACTATTATTTTTGGGCACTCCTCCACTTCTTTGAGTCAAGCCACGTGCCACAAGTCATTTTTGCCGGCATTTTTATTGCTACTTTCTTTCAGTCTCTACACATTACAATAAGTCTTAGATATTTTCTATTGCATGCTTTTTCCTCCCTTGGATTCTTCCACGGGCCAATTTTTTTTTTTTTTGTAGTATTAAAAATATCAATATCTGTTGTATGATAAATAGGATCATGCTACGGTGCCACAGTTGTATCCAGCCGTTGGATGCACTTGGATTGGTAGAGTTCACTGGCATCCAACGGTTGGATGCAACTATGGCATGGTACCATAGTTGCACCTAATATTTCTCCTGATAAATAATAGACAAAATTATTTTAAAAATATAAATAATAATCATTTTTTTGTCAATCGAACCTAATTTTATTGCTTCATACCGAATTAGAATGAATAATAGAAAATTATTTTAATTTTGATCGTTAATTTCAAAACAAAGGTGATCTAAATGGGGTGCGAATTAAAGCAAATGCACTTTTGACCATACAAGCATATTCTTTTGAGATCAAATGGTTTCTTTATTCAAATAAATGCTCTTTTGTCAAGGAATCATCATTCACACTCCCATTTAAAAAATAAGAATTATTTGATGATCTCCCACACTATAAATATAGAAGCATGTTACCCTTCATGGAGATCAAATTAACAAAGGCTAGTGCAAGTTTTTCAAACAAGAAGATTTGAGAAGCTTAATTGAAATAGAAATGAAGAATAGTAGCTCATCAGTGCCTCCTTCATTTTACAGCTCCAAAGTTGCAGAAGCAGAAGAAGACGCTATCAGCAGAGCAGCTTTGAAGCCCCAAGTTGTGGATCAAAAACCCGCAGCAGCAGCTACAGATAATCATAATAATAACAAGCTAGAGAGCAAGCCATCCATGGACGTTAATGAAAGCGCGGAATTGTTCATCAAGAATTTCAGGAAACAACTTTTGATTCAGAGGCTTGAATCCATTGAGAATTATGAGCAGATGCTGGCAAGAGGTCTTTAGCTAGCATGATTACATCCTTAATTATTGGCCGTTAATTATTGGTGTTTTATTTTTATTTGTTTCATCTGTTGCAACTTGTTTCCTCTCCTTTTTCTATATATGTTCATTTTTATGCATGTTTTTAATTAGAGAGAGCTAAGCCAGAATTTTAAATTTTGTAAAAAAGAAAAATTTGTTCATCTTTTTAAAATTGACTTCGTTGCAAATAGCTAGTTAATTTAGGGTCCGTTTAGATTTGAGGTTGGTCAGTTGTAACTTAAAAGTTACAGAATTAAAATATTTAGTAAATATTAATTATTGTGGCTTAAAAATTATATTGATATGATTTTTCACTTGCACGATTAAAAATTTATTATATCATTAATAATTTTATCAAAATTATTATTTGAAAATTATATTTGTTATATATTATTAGTTTTTGTTTCATAGTTACAATTTTTTTCCACAACAATTGTAATTTAAAAATTACATCACCTCAATCTCATACAAAACTTTAGAAACGTAATGTAAACCCCACTAGTTTTGAAGTTTCACATATAATTAAAAAATAATTCTCATAAAAGTTAGATGGTCACAGTAAAGCATTTTATTTATAGATTGAAAAAGAACAAGGAAAAAATATTGGTTTGAGCCTCTTGGGATTTGAGTGGTTAACTTTTTTTTTCTTTTTCCTATAATTAATGTTAAGATGTGGTCCGTAGGGCTCACTGAATTCCATTTCGACGAAATATTTGACATGTTCGATCAACATATTAGAGTAATAATAGATATCTAATTTTTTTTATTTTAATTTTTTTTTCAAATGATGTATTATTTATTAAGTGATTTGGTAATTTTTTATAAGATTTAAGTGAAATCGTCTAATTGATGAATGCCTCATCATTTGGGATATTTTTTTTGGGATAAAAAATTTAGATGTATAACACCACTCAATCTATTATTATTATTATTGATGAGTTATATAACTTTAAGAGGTTGTTTGTTAAATGTTTGAAGTCTGAAATTTTATTAATTTTAAACCTTTTTAAAAATTTATTTATTTGTTTTTTGTAACTTATATCTTATTTTTAGACATTTACATCTGAATAAAAAAAAAGTAAACTTTTGTGACTTTTGTCTGAATGGAAAAAGATCTTAATGATAAATAAATATTATTTTTTAGAAATATCTCTATAAAAAAATTTATTTCCTAAAATATAAAATAAAATCTCTTTTTCTTGTTTTAATTTACAAGGACGTAAATGTCAAAGAACCAAGTTTAAGATTTTTTTTATTATAAAAACAAATAAGATGACACTTACATTTAGATATTAAAAAAAAAAAGACAAACAAAAATATGATTCAAATTTTTGTATTAAGGCCCATTCAGACTTCAGAAAAATTTAGACCCATTCAGATTTCATACCAAAAAAACAAACACTGCCTAAATGTACAAAAGATTTATTTCCTTTTAGATAACTAATTTGAATTGAGTGGTTATATGAGCTTTGTAGTCTTTTAATTTAAATTAAGTGGATATATGGGTTTTGTAGTCTTTTTATTAGGATTGTAATAGACAATTGTTAAGTAAAACTATACATATTGTTGATGCTAATTTCTGGTCAACTAGAGAACTAAATAATGAAATGATATAATAAACAAGTTACAGAAAATTTATGTGATTCAGCACTTAGCCTATTTCCAAAAGTATAAACAAAGTAATTTTTTACTATCAAATAAGAATCACAATGATTTTTTTTTTTTTGGTTTAGTTGTTTGCTCATCCCTCTTTGTGTTCAAGAGTTCTCTATTTATAATACAATTTAAAATATCTTGAATTCTCGATAATTCTTCGTTTTTGTCATCTCTATCACTTAATTTAAAGTTTTTATGATGTCAACATTTATCTTCTTTTGAAATTAAGTTTTATGTGATATCAATGTATTATTTCTAGCATTTATCTCCTTCTTAAATTAAGCTTTATTGGATATCGACGTATTGTCTCCAGTTTTTATCTCCTTTTTAACTTACAATGGACTTCAAGAAGACATGAACTTCTAGATTCTTGTACTAGGCTTAGATGACATACTATTAAACTCAAGCCGTTGGATTCAACAGCTAGACTTATTTAATTAACTATCATACTCTCCTAAAGCTGCATTCTGCAGCAATCATGTTTATTTAGCTTATTAACTTTATGAGCTCTCATGCTATTATATTTTGGCCAGTGGTAAGTTAACGTAACTTAGCACACACACAGCAACAGTGGTGGGTTCCACCAATGGGTATTGTTGATGTGTGTGGGTGTATGTTACGTTTAAGGGAATCCTTATATTTTATATGTGTTTTCCTGCAATCATCATGCGGTTGTAGTTATTTGACTTCATACTTTTATTTTTTCATGTGGTTGTACTTATTTGACTTATTAAATCTCTTGTTACTAAGTTTGCATGTTTTCATGCTTACGTGCTATATACTTTCATACACTCATGTAGCTGTGCTTGATTGACTTATTGACTTCTTACTGAACCCTCATACTCTCACGTGACTTTACTTAATTGACTTATTAAGTTCTTTACTTATGCTATTCATACTTTCATTTGACTATATTTGGAGACCTATTAAGCTTCTTACTAATCTCTCATGCTTTCATGCTTTGATACTTATAATTTTTCACATTTCTCGTTACAGCACATATAATTAAATTCTAATAAAAAATCGTTATAAATACAAACTCTAATAGTTGAAATCAAGATCGAATTAAAAACATATAAAGTCAACGTATAAATTAACCGTAGTTAGATTTATGATGATTGTATATATGCTAGTATTTAAAAAAAGTTTGTCATCTATATAAAAGATAGTAATTTTATAGATGCAGTTACTATTACTCTTTTAATTCTCTCTTTTGGGTTATATTATGGTAAGCTTAATATTTCTCATTTGATAAAGTGTCTGTTTAACATAATGATCATAATTATTTATTTCATCTTACAAAATTTTTAAAAAAATCCATTGTAAAAGAAAAATTATTTTGCCCCTAATAATAAAAATCTAAACTCAAATGTCCTAATTCTATTTTTTAAAACATAACTTTCATTAACACTATCTACTAAAATAAATTTATAAAATAAGAAACTAAATAACTATTTTTTTTAAAGTAAACACTATAGTTAAATAAATTATATTGAAGTCTAAGCACCAAGTTTGATGCTGTAATTTTTAAAATTGTTACTATTAAATGTATTATAAAATAATTAATTATAAAGAAAATTAATTAAACATTTAATAACATTTATTTTAAAAAAATAACATGTAAAAGAATATGAATGATTGAATTAGACATTATATATTAAATAAAATATAACATTTATAAATATATAAAAAAAATTATTATATATACAAATTGATAAGTAAAATACATATTTTATATTATTAATTTTATATTTTATTATCTTAATATAACTAATGATTGGTTTTATTTTTTATTAATGATAAATAATTTTATATTTTATAATATGTAAATATATATAATATACACTAAATATAAAATTAATTCTCAAATTTAATTTTAAAAAATTATTCTTTTTAAAATCACTTTCGGAACTCTTAAAAATAGATTAAAACAACATTTCAAACTCTAAAAAATAATCCCAAATAAACCCTAAGACTTAGAAAATGCACAATTGCTCTGAGAGAATTCTGATTCTACAATTTTTCCATGACCAAAATCGAAAAACCTTATACATGCGGCGCAGAACCGTCGTCTTGTTAGAAGCCATACACCAAATTGTCAAGGCCGTGCATATACACCTTTCCCAGTTGTAACCATCTTGACTTGGTCACTATCATGCGATATTAATGAAATACATTTTTTGATTAGATAATATTTATATATAAAAAAAAAAACAAATTTCGATGATTAATTCAACCAAGGGGGCATCAAAGACGACGAAAACAAAAACGAACAAAATGATCATTTCCACATCCAGGGGATCACATTCATCTGTCTTATCATACACCAAACACCGTCCAATGAGCAAAAATGAAAAGAAACCACAAAACAGGGAGAAGAGATACCGACAGCCGTTGCTCTCTCATCTCGTTTCGTCGACTTTTATTCACAGCACTAACATATTAATATTATCATCATCATCACCATCGGAATCAATTCAATTGGCTCGCAGTTGCTGCTGCACCATTTGCTGCACGCTGTTCACTCGAGCACAGGATCTAGCGACGTCCCCGACCAATGGGACAACGGGCAAATTATCGCAGTCGCATATCTCAATCATAAAACCGTCTGGGTCATGGAAAAACAACTGTTCCACTAAGATTCCACCTTCCTCCACCAGCGCTCGCACGTACTTGATCCCCATCTCTTTCAAGAATTTCTCCACATTTCCCACGCTCTCGCACTAGCGTCACAAATAATAAAATAAGTATTCTCACATGCAAACATCCACACATTACAAAATACAACGCAACATAATTCTCAGATGCCTGCAATTTAAACTTTACAAAACTTCGATACACATGTTTTCTTTATCATGTTATGTTTCGTCATATGACAACATACAAAAGCTCTTGAGTTGCCACTAAAAAAAGATTATTATATATGAAAAAATTAAATTGTTTTTGGATGAACACTAGCAGATTTATTGGCATGTTACAGATAGCCCACAATTCACGTGGCTCGTGTAGACTTGTAAGAATGATATTTATAGACGGCTGCTATAGACTTGTAAGAATGATATTTATAGATAATAATGTCATTAAAAAGAAAATTTATAACACTAGGCATTTTTTTCTTCAAAGAGACGTGATCAATTTTATTATTGCATAAAAGGATTTTTTTTTCTTTTTTCTTTTTTCTTTTTCAATTTCATCATTCTTAATAATAATTATTATAATTGTTTTAAAAAGGCAAAGGCCCTAAGACCCCAGCTCATGACTTAAGATTGATCAATTATTGTTCCTAATGAAACCGAAACAACTTGCGTCGGCTCTCGCGAATCTTGTGACAATAATAACACCTGCTGGATACTTCGTATCCAATGAAAACGACCCCACCATTGTCGTTTTCAGTCACAGCAAACGATTATTGCTATTAGTATTTCAAGTAAGAAAATACACCGTTTTAATTTTGTCACTATACACTTGTTTGTTAAGAGATGTTTGATTCTCACACGCACCTAATCATATATCGTTACACTACATACATACAAATCATGAGAAACAAATTAAATTAATTCAAGTTAATTAATTACTTAATTAAATTAAATTACCTGGAAAGAGAGGTGATTGTCCTTAGGATTGATCACACTTTTCTTCGGCAAGCTGTCTGGATTCTCCGATTGCAGCAGATGAATTCCAATTCCATGACCAAATAACCTACATCATCATCATCACAATAATAATAATAATTCAGCAACACCAACATAAAAAGATTTTCCCGAGAAACAAACAAGAGAAATTTGTATTAATGATTAAGAAAAGAAAAGAAAATTACCATGCCCCATCAAAATTGAAAGAACCTGGCCTCCTTATAGGGACAAACCCAAGAACATTTTGGTAAAAATCAATGGACTCAGAGATGTTTCTGCAGACAAGCGAAACATGATTGACAGATTTGAGATGCAGAGGGTTTCCTACGCTTTCTTTCATTTTTTTTTTATTTTTTTCCTCAACAAATCAACAAGGTAATTAATATAATTAAAGGAAAAACGAAAGAAATTAAAAACAACAAAAATTAATAATAAAAATAACGATAAATCGAAAGCTTCAAAGGCGAAAAGAAAGCTGAACAAGCCACGGCAGTGTAAGAGAGATATATTGAGCCAGTGAAAGTAGGGGGCCTATATAGACAAATAAGGAAGCTTTCATGCACGACACGTGTCCCATTCATGCAACTAGATTACCATGACACGTTGAATCCACGTTGGTGACTCGACTCAACTCCAACTGGACTCACCTTTGCTATTATTTACCCATTCTTCTCTCCATAGAGGCCACGTCATAAACATTAAATTTATTTTTTGTGTGTTTGGATTTTTGCTTCTTGGATAATTGGTCACAATCTGTTATTATTATTATTATTATTTGGTTAATTTTTAATTTCTTTTTGGGTTATTGATTTTGAGAAAATTGGTGAGTAGATTGTGTATATTCTATTACCTATAGGATTTTTGCAGAGGTTTCTAGAGGTTTCACTTGGGTGTGACGTGTAAAGTTTAAGGACAATTACAGTTTTGTCTTATAGTTTGTTAATTATCTTGTTAGTGTCTGTGTTTTAAAAAATGACTTCAAACATTTCCACCGTTATTCTAATAAATATTAGATGAGGTTAATGATACATTTTAAATTGAGGTGTTGTACCTTTTAAGATATAGTTATTGTAAAAAAAATTATAACTATGAAATAAAAGTTAATAATATGCAGTAAATATAAATTTTAAATAATAATTTTTATAAAATTATTAAAAATATAATAGATTTTTAATGATATAAGTGAAAAATCACGTCAACATAACTTCTAAACTACAGCAGTTAGTGTTTGCCAAATACTTTGATGCTGTACCTTTTAAGTTACAGCTGCCCAACATCAATCCCAAACACACTTTAATAGGGGTGAGTCAATATCTATGTATGATATAACTTAAAATTTAGATAAATTTTACATGCGACAATTGAAGAAACGTAGATAATAACTAAATAGATTTTTACTGAAACATAAACATAATAGGAATACGTTGAATAATGATATTTTTTTAAAACATAAGGAGTAATTATGCAATTAGCTCAAATTATAAGAATTAAAAGAGATTTTTTTTTAAATCAACTAAGCTATGATTTAATTTAATGCCTTATCTAATCAAGAAATGGTGAAAACAGTATGTGATCTGGAAATCGCCGTCGAATTTAATTAATTCCAAATCGTTTTAAGAATTAATTAATTAATTTAGGATATGGATGGAAATTTTTTTTTAATTAAAAGCAAGAAAATGTATTAAACCTGCTCAATTTAAAGTGGGTTTACTGGGGTAGGATTGTTCCCTGGGATATACACTTAATTATACATGTTGGTCTGCCACTATACACAATAATGCTATAGTGTAATTTAAATGGATAGCATAATGAATGGAGTAGTCCCAACATAATCATTCTTAAAGAAGATTACAAAATTAAAAACTTATTATTGCATTCATGGATGATCTTAATTAAAATGTGTGTTGTGGTTTAGGTTATTGAAAAACAATAATACTTTGCTTATAAAATTGAGTTACAGATTTTTTAAATCCTAACGGCTAAGTCGTGCATATGTCCCAGTATTCCATCTTTATAAATGTGTCGTTACTTGGAAAAAAAAAATGGCTGTAGAGAGTTGTTATATCGAGAAAATAAGAACTGTAGTAAAAAAAAATAAAAAAAGAGCGAAACTCCCTGTTGATAAAATTAATCGAAACCTCCCTAATATTTTAAAATATATTCAAATTTTTTTAATTGTATTTTTTTTATGATCTTATACTTTGACCCTTAGTGGTGTTTAATTTTAGGAATATAAATACCTTTAATTTTTTAAGTAACTGAATTTTTTTAATCATAATTAATTGAAAAAGTAAATGAAAAATATGGAAAAAATTAAGGAATTTCCATAAATTTTCAATTAATTATAATTTTTTCAGAATTAATTGAAAAATTAAATGCAAGATTAATACGCACTCTCTCCCTCTCTTAATTATAATATGCACTTCCTCTCTTAATATGCATTCTCCAAAAAATAGTATTTATAAATATAGAGAGACCACTAGTTAAATTTAGAATTAAATATAAAATTATGGCAATCCCTTGCTTTTTACCATATTTTATTCGATTAATTAAATAATTAAAGATATTTATATTTCCAAAATCAAACAACTACTAAGGGTAAAATAATAAGATCGGCAAAAAAAAAACTCAAGGGGATTTAGATATACTTTAAAATATTAAGAAGATTAATATTAGTTTTATCAAACAACAGAAGTTTGGCTCTTTTTCCCCATGATCGACCAAATAAAACAGTTGTAAGCATTTACTATAGATAGAAACAAATCTTTTAATCTTTAAAGGCATGTAGAGGATGGAGACGGAGCATCCTGATGGCTTTAATTTAAAGCTCATGTATGTAAATTAAGACGATTTGTCAATACACTAGTAAGCAAATGACAATTACATGCACCCGTAAAAGTTTAGATTGATATGCTAGTCACTCTGAAACTCTTTATCTTAAACAAATTTATTCCAAAATGAGTTGCCATATGATGTGGTACGAGTGATGATGGTATATGCACACAATTTTTAAAGTTATTTTATTGCACAATAATTCTTCTTTTAATGAAGACCGCGTAATTTGGGATATACTATGACGTTGGATGATTGCACAGGATGAATAAGGTATTTTTTCCACATTCTCACATTGATTAGGATAAATTTTAGAAGAGTAATGCTAGGCATCCCATATTTAAGTCTTAATTTGAGTCTCAATCGATATGTCATTTATCCATTAGGTAGTAGTTAAATAATTTTACAAACTATAAAATTCATCGTTTAATAAATAAGTGGCACGTAATAGTGAGATCCAAATTAAGATTGAATTATTAATATTCCTAACATTATTGATTTTGAAATGACTAACACTAGAGAAGATTAAAGTCTTAGAAAAGAAAGACCAGTAAAGCAAGCGAAACATAAACCGCACAGTATTTATACCCTAACAATCTTGTTTAAAAACGTTATTGCATGGCTTGCTTGATTCTGTCCTGTGCATAGAACAGAGGCTTAATTATGATTATAGAGTAACATCTGCTTCCGCAGTTGTTATCTATCACAGTCGAGCCAGAAAATTAAACATAATAATAGTAGGGCAAGTGTGTAATAAAATAAATCAATATTAGGTTTATTAGAAAAGTTGATCGGCTGATGAAGACTGAGTTATCAATTAATAAATAAAATATTGTATTTATAATCATTTTAGTCTCCCTCAAGCACACAGATTTGATGCTTGTCCTTTAATGCTATTATCATTAAAGTAATGAGGAACGACATATATTCTCTCTAAACAGTAAATTTAAATCAAACTTAATTTATTCCATGATGGATGCTTGCTTGGTTCAATTTAAAAGGAGTATAATTGATCTAGAGTTAGTATGAATGAAAGTGACGTATAATGACATTGTTTAATAAATTAGGTAATTATATGACTGCGAGAAAAATGATTAAAAACAGCATTATGAAATGATTAAAAACAACAAGTATTAATTTTGAATTCGAAGAAGGACATAACTTTTACTTGTTATACTTTGATAATGGGGAAAAAAATGCCACAAGTGGTTCATAGTAAAGACCAACTGTGGATGGCAATTGGAAGCAAAAGGTTTCGATTTCTTTAATGGAGCTCGAATTTGTTATGAATACGCGAGTGGAAGTATTACTTTTTAATTAATATCTTAAGTGCACGAGTATTTTTCCCTACGGTGGAATGATTTTACTGATAAGAAAGAAATGCGATTAGTACTGTAAGATAAATCTTAATAGGTTTCCTCCCATTAAATGTAGATTCAAGAGACCGAATGATTTATATTAGGAAATAAGGAAAATATACTTGGTATGAAGATACTTGAAAGAATGATGCAGAGGGGGGAAGGAAGAAGATGACTATTTTCTAACTCCTCTCGCTGCAATAGCTCAACGATGTGAATTTATATGCGGCCACTCCCAGCCAAATGTATATAATGTATATGAAGTTTATTAAGCGGGTGTATTCGGTATAATATATTGTATTAAACTATATTGTATTATTATAATAAACTTCTTTTGCCTCGATTGAGGTAAAAGTCACTAAGTTTGCAGCATCACACAAACCTAAAGTTCCTTTAGATTTGTGTAATGCGCCATTTAGGCGCATTGTTGTGCATCATAATGCACCACAATGAACTCCAAAATTTTACCAAACATGTTATTGGTATTAAGTTAATATGAAGAGTATTTTAATATCTTATAATCTTATGTTCTAAATACACATTAAGTGAAAGATGAAGAAGATAAGAGGTATTTAATTAATCATAATTTAAGTGGACACATTAATTAATTATAATTGAAGTGGATGCAATCACTTCTATGTTTGGTAGAAGATTAAGAGCCTATAAAATAATTGACAAGCTACACTTCACATATTGGATCCACATAACTAATGAAGATAGTGTATTAGTATTCTAAGATTCAAACCCAAATTAATAATGGCATGCTTTTTCAGCAGGCAATGTGTGGATGTAAATGTGTACTATATATATTACAATATCTATCAAACTGTGCACTTGCAAATAAAGCAATTGAAACACTAACCATTTCGCACAAAATTAAGTATTAGTTTACAAGAATTAGGTGATGTTTGAGATGAAATTTTTTAGCCCATAAAATTTATTGATGGGATTGGTGATCTTATATTAATGTTCAATTTTGAAAGCTTTTGAGTTGGGTGTCAGTGTCACTAATCTAAGAGCCACAATGTCCCATAAGAAAATGAAAATGAAAATGATTGACAACAAAATCTCCCCTTTGTTTACGACAACTTTCCAAAGTATTCATGCTTGTCCTAGTCAATTTGCACTGAGCAAATATAAAATGCCAAGCAAAATGCGGAAAGCTTGTACAACTAGGTCACCTTTAGAAGCAGTTTCTTTTCTTCTTTTTTTCCCCCCGAAAAAAAGAAAATATTTCAGTAACTTCTTTAATTGCCAGCCAGATTCTGGAGATCTCTTTGTCTTTGTAGTTTGCATATTAAAGATAAAACTATAGATCCAGACAAGTGGAGGGCAGCTGCTGGCTGCATGCTTACAAGTAATTATAAATTAAGATTGGATCAAGTTCAAGATTATAATAAACGATTCTTTGGCCTTTCTTAAGATTCCGCAGTTGTAGTTTTAAAATTTAGGGTATCAAAGAATTTGATAAATACTAATCGTTATGGTTTGAAAGATAAATTGATTTGTTCCATCATTTGTATAATAAAAAATTAATAATATTTTTACTATTTTTATCAAAATTATTATTTCAAAATTCATCTTCACTACACATTATAAATTTTTATTTTATAGTTATAACTTTTTTTTAAAAGTAACTATAACTTAAAAAAGGTACTTCAATGCTAAACAATCAATTAAGTTATGAAAAATCAACATTAAACCGGGATTTTGCTTGGTTTGTTTTGTATTTGATTTTTGTTTTAAGATTCTAAGAAGAGAAAAGAGATAAAGCTATAATGAGTGCATTGCAGGGGAGAGTTAAAGCCACTAATCAACAAGTTGAATTCTTCATTGACACATTAAGTAAAAGATCCGGCTACGGTAGATATGCTTTACATTAAAACACTCTTTCATAATCACATGATCGAAGTTACAACATGTTTTTTTTACTATTTATCATTTTGATTCTGTAATTATGAAAGAGTACTTTACGGTACAATATCTCCAATATAGTTATTGCCTTAAATTATCAAACTAGGCTACTGTCTGCACGAGTGGAAACAGAAGAATCATTCAAACATGCATGCCTATGGATTTTAATATTAGTGATCATTATTTATCTAATCAAATAATATTCAAAAGGTTAATGCATATCCTCTTTGATATACATTATTATCATCGAATTTTTATAAGGTAGTGGGCGTTACTTGCAACTCAATCGTGGGACAAGAATCAGCTAAAGTAATGCAAAGTATTTCCCTTGCCCAACTTGAGAAAGTGCTCACAATTAACCTTGTCCAACTTGAGAAAGTTCTCACAAGTAATCTAATTAATTAAGGAACAAGTTGATGTATTTGGGACAAGAATTTAACATAGGAAAAATTATTTTATCAAGAAAATATATCATATGCAATCATGTATGCTCATTAGTAAGCTGTTGGGGTGAAAACGTTGTGTTTGAAGTGCAATTTGAGTGAATGGAAAACGCATCATGCTTAACAATCCTCTATCTAACATTCTAACTCATTTCATTCTCTATCTTAACGATCTCCAAACTTAGTTTCAAAATTCAATTTGAGGACGTGAGTTCAAGTCTCTCGTAACTTATTTTATTTCATATCTTGATAATATTGGATTGAGCATCAATATATATTGGATAAAAAACTGTAAGTTTATGTATCTGGAGACTGCTAATTTTAAGTTGTAATCATATTGATAGGTTGTGTAATACAATCAATTTAATAGAATCTCATAGCCTTGAATTTGCCTTATTCATAGTATAAACACAAAGCACTTTCCTTGACCAATATATGCATTATGCAATCTCCAAAATGGCAATCAGATCACTCTGCAGGGCAAAGCCTCTGCTGCGCGCACAACTCATCCAATCTCTTCACAAACCAAAACTCCGATACCACTTCTCTTCTCAAAATCACCACCACCACTACTCAGACCCTCCACCATCAGCAGACCTTGTTAGCGAAATTTCCCGCGTTTTAAGCGACCACAGGGACCCCCACCACGACTTGGAACTTTCCCTCA
>NW_006262075.1:11116017-11125298 GCF_000493195.1 Citrus x clementina
TAAAAAGGTGCAAGAATCTGGGTTCTCCGCTCACAGATTCTTTCTTTGGGCCAAAAGAATCCCTGGTTTTGAACACAGTGCTGGTAGCTATCACATTTTGGTGGATATATTAGGAAGTACCAAGCAGTTTGCTTTATTATGGGATTTTTTGATAGAGATTAGGGAGAATCAGTCTTTTGAAATAAACCCAGAAATTTTTTGGATTGTTCTTAGAGCTTATGCTAGAGCTAACTTACCTAATGATGCCATTAGGGCTTTTAATAGAATGGTAGAGTTTGGTATTAAGCCTAGCATTTATGATCTTGATCAGCTGTTGCATGCTTTGTGCAAAAGAAAGCATGTGAAGGTTGCCCATCAATTTTTTGACAATGCTAAGCATGAATTTACTCCAACTGTGAAAACCTATAGCATTTTGGTGAGGGGGCTGGGTGATGTTGGTGAGTTGAGTGAAGCGCGTAAGTTGTTCGATGAAATGCTTGAGAGAAAATGTCCGGTTGATATTCTTGCGCATAATAGTCTATTGGAAGCTATGTGCAAAGCGGGTAATATTGATGAAGCGCATGGAATGCTTAGAGAAATGCGTTCCATTGGAGCTGAGCCAGATGCTTTTAGTTACTCGATTTTCATTCATGCCTTTTGTGAGGCGAATGATATTCATTCGGTGTTTAGAGTGCTTGATTCGATGAAGAGGTACAATCTTGTGCCTAATGTGTTTACTTACAATTGTATAATCAGGAAACTTTGCAAGAATGAGAAAGTTGAAGAGGCTTATCAACTTTTGGATGAGATGATAGAGAGGGGAGCCAACCCTGATGAATGGAGTTACAATGCAATCCTAGCTTACCATTGTGATCGTGCTGAGGTCAATATGGCTCTTCGGTTGATTACTAGAATGACAAAAGAAAATGTTATGCCAGATCGTCATACTTATAACATGGTGCTGAAATTGCTGGTAAGGGTGGGGAGATTCGATAGGGCAACCGAAGTTTGGGAGAGTATGGAGAAGAGAGGATTTTATCCTTCAGTTTCGACATATTCTGTCATGGTTCATGGTTTGTGCAAGAAGAAAGGTAAACTAGAGGAGGCATGCAAATACTTTGAGATGATGGTCGATGAAGGGATACCACCGTATTCTTCTACAGTTGAGATGTTGAGGAACCGACTCGTGGGATTAGGATTTTTGGACATCATTGAGATACTTGCAGACAAGATGGAGCGAAGCACTTCTTGTACGATTCAAGAGCTAGCAAATGCAATGAGGGGCAAAACAGGATTCAGAAAATCAAGAAGCGAAGAAACAGAGCTTGAAAGTGATTGATAAATTTTCTTTGTTGTGTGGTTTGCTGCTGTTTGATTGGATGAATTGGGTTAGGGAAGCTCTGTAATGTGCTTGAGATGCTTTAAATTGTGCCAAATTTTCTTTTAATTGGCATTCATTTTAGCTTCATGTTATGGTAGTTAAATGGAACATAAGGAGTTGTCTTGTGAGCAAATTGAACCTTGTTCTTTACTCAAAAAAGTTTTAAAGAGTAATCAACTACTTTGCAGGTTCATCCCCACATGTTGGCATTGCATTATGCAGTAAAACCACTTTCCCTGTCCAATGATAAGTGTCATATTTTATGTAGATGTCCTATAAAATTGAATATCAATCCCAAAACTAAATTAGATTCTTATAGACGTGGGAGCAGAATTTATAAATAAACAAAAAATTTAAGATAATTATTTCAGATTTAAAAACTAATTAATTTATTAATAATTATAAATGGTCATCACATGATTCTAACCCAACTCAACTCAAACTTTTCCATAATGGATTTATATGATGCATATTTAATTGATTCAAGCTGATTCAATGTAATGAAGCAAATGAAAGATAAGAAAAAGTTGATAAACCTCCTCAACTAATGTGTTCGAACATAAAGCTAAAGCTGGATATGATTTTAACATTACTTTCTTTGAGAACAAATTCCGCATGGGAACATGAACAGCAGCGTTGACTCCTTCCCATTATGTCCAATGATAAATGTGATGCAACAAATTCTACATTCGTGTCAGCTAATTTTGTTTACTCTAAAATCTCGTGTTGGCAATGTTTGATTACTTGGGTGAGTTTTGATTTTTAATATAGATATTGTACATAATCATGTAACTTAGATCAACTAAAGATAGTGCCTAATAATTAAAATTTTGACAACAAAATAACATTAAAACTTTTTGTTATAATTTTTGGTCTCGTTATCAATATTCTGTATTTTTAAAATACTTGAAAAAAAGAGTAATCAAATAATGTCTAAAAAAAAAGTGTTTGACAATAATAAGCAAAAATACAAGCATAGAATATATATATATATATCATGCTAAATAAATGTAACTAAATAAGTACATGAGTTGAGAACAAGGACCTATTTGATAAAATGAAAAAACTAAACCCTTATTCAATAAAAGATTAGAAGTTAGGGAGCCAAAGAAGAAAGCAATTTTTATTTATTTATTTATTTTTTAAATCTGCATCTTCAAAAAACAAAAGCACTTGAGCCTCAACCTCATCAAATCGATCTGAAAACACAAAACTCTTAATTCTACGTCACATCAGATCAGATCTATGATTACGACTGCGATTATGATTATGAAATGATTAAGTTAACAGTGAAACCAGTGTTCGTTTCCATCATATTGGGTCTTTCTCTTTTTCTTGCTGTCGTTTTGCTCTCTCCTTATACTACTTTTCTTTCGCTTTTTCCCTCCGCGTAAGCAGCTCCATTCCTCTTTATATTTTCACCCATTATTTTGTTTTATTTCGTATTAGCTTGGTTTCTTATAAAACCATTGAACGAAGGGACACTAGAGGGAACAGAAAAACGAATTTTGATTCTGTGTCTTTTAATGTTAAGATTTTTGCAGTTGAGCATTTGATATTGTTTCAGTTACAGGATTTTTTACTTTGTACTTTTTATATTTTTTCGGTCGTTTAATGCTAGATTCTAAGAAATGGTGTGATGCTAGATTGATATATTGTATTGGAAGTAAAAGATATGTGTTCTGTGATTGTTTTTTGGGATTTTTAGATCGGTGATTTTGGATTTCACCAGCCAATTAATGTAAGTGTAGTGTGCATTTATTTATTTTTTTAATTAATGAAATGTGATTTGTATATTTGTAGAGGGGAATCTGATATATGGAGTGTGAGGAGGTTGGTAGATTGGAGGCCTTGCAAATGGTGGCTTCACAGACATTTGACTCGTAAGTAGTTCTTTCTACACTTTGTTGATTTATGTGTTTCATCTTAAGTTTTTGAACATTTGGCAAAAAGATCTTTATGTTTTTAAGCCGTGCATTGTTAATGATTTGATGAAATCACATATTGACTTTACATGTTCAACATACTACACAAAGATTATATTTTGTAATTAGTGTTAAAGTTGAAATTGGGTTTCATATGCTTGATATAAAGTTATGCGTATAAAACTGCAGTATAACGTTTGAGGCTGTGGGACGGTCAAAGTTGGCATTGGGTTCAAGTCATTTTTGTTGATTTTTGAAATTCTGAGTCAATTTTAATTGGCTATCATTGCAGACAATTGCATTCGTTTTTTGTTGAAATCCTGCAGCTTTTCCAGCAAAGAGTAATGGATACATCCGTGTGGATTGCTATGGTGGCCTCAATCAGATGAGAAGAGATGTGAGTGTATATTAGATATTTCTGATTGTGACTTGCAGATTCCTGTCTGATATTGTTGACAATTTATGCAGTTCTGTGATGGTGTTGGTGTTGCTCATTTGCTAAATGCAACTCTTGTTCTGCCAAAGTTTGAAGTGGCTGCATATTGGAATGAGTCAAGGTAAGTTGTGGTTATGCTTATGTACCATCATGGCATTGCTAGAGAGTGGGAACTCCGTAAAGATGGAATTGGAAGCCTATGCAGGAATGTGGATTCTCTCACTTGTGATTGATTACTTTTGTTAAATAGTTGGTCCCTGGAGTGCTATGTTAATATATGTTGCCTTTTTCTTAAGCATGATCTAAAATATAAAAACATTACTTTTGAATTTTCATCACGGTTTTCTTAAGTTTGAAAAAATAACGTTATTAATGATAATCACGGATTCTTCTGTAAAACATTGAAAGTTAGTCTTGAACCGTAAAGATACTTAGGTTGTAATTGATGCTTTTGCTTTTGCTTCCATGGAGCTAGCCAAGGAGTTGCTGTATGAATGTTTTTGATGTGATCCAAATGGTGCTCATTATATGCACCTTCTGATTTTGAGTTAGATCATGATGTTTATGGCTATGTAACATCGTAGAGTGTGAGGCTAATGAGTTGTCAAGTGCATTTTTAAGTTTCCATTTCTGTTTCTCTACACACACAGTATTCGTTTAACTCCTTAGCTTTACCTCAGTGATTTTGCAGATATATTTGAGGCCGACTACTTCATTCAACATATGGATGGCTTTGTTAAAGTTGTCAAAGAATTGCCTCCCGAGATTTCATCTAAAGAACCTTTTCATGTAGATTGTAGCAAACGGAAAGGACAATTTGATTATGTTGAAAGTGTTCTTCCAGCCCTGTTGGAACATAAGTATATCTCACTGACACCAGCAATGAGCCAGAGAAGGGACAGGTATTTTTTCGTGTCTCAAGTTTCCTTGCTTCATTACTTCATAATTTATTGCCCCGGATGAGTGTACTGCTATATTTTATCCTGAATCTGTGCTTACATAAAATCCTACAGGTACCCAAGATTTGCAAAAGCTGCTCTTTGTCAAGCATGCTACAGTGCATTACGTCTTACTAGATCCTTGCAGAAGAAAGCGGCTGAGCTTCTGGAAGCCATACCCAAACCTTTTCTCTCACTTCACCTTAGGTTTGAACCAGATATGGTTGCCTACAGCCAATGTGAATACCAAGGCCTTTCTCCCACCTCCATGCAAGCGATTGAGGCGGCAAGGGGTGATAGAAAACCATGGACTGGAGAGGTAGCTCGCATCTGGAGAAGACGGGGAAAATGCCCTCTTACACCCAATGAAACAGCTCTTATACTTCAAGCACTTTCCATCCCAACAAACACAAATATATACCTGGCTGCAGGTGATGGCCTGATGGAAATTGAAGGGTTAACATCTGTTTACACCAATGTAGTTACCAAGTCCGCCCTTCATACTGGTGAGGATTTCACACGCATGCATGGGAACACAAAAGCTGCCTTGGATTATTACGTATCCATCAACAGCGATTCCTACATGGCTACATATTTTGGAAACATGGATAAGATGGTTGCAGCAATGCGTGCTTTTAAAGGGTTGTATAAAACTCTGTTCTTAAGCAGAAAAGCTTTTGCGGAGTTCACTTATCAAGGCTTGGAAGGGAAGGAGTTGATGCAAGCCTTGTGGAAGGTCCACAGAGATGATTTTCTTATGGGACGAGGGTCTGCTTTGCCGGACTGCTTTTGTGAATTTGAGTTGTAATTTCATGTTCTTGGGTTAAACCTTTCCTCATATTCCATTTTTTTCTTATTATTGTTATTTTTAAATATTGATGTCATAACAAAGATTGAAGGCATTTATTTGAATCCTGGTTTACACCTGACAGAATTTGTAACTTATGAGGTGGGTTTGACTAGAACTCACTTGGCTGAGTTTTTCAAAAAGTGAATGTACTTTCCCGAAATTAATCAAAATGAAAAAACCTTTTAATTGATAGTGATCTTGCTTTTTTTGTGAAATGTCTGTCATATGTCATATTCGGAAATTTAATTTTTGTTGAATGAAGAGGATATCCTGATCCCTGAATTAGTTCTATGCCAAAAATTAAAGTGATTTCTAATAAAGGGTGCAAGTAATGGAAATTAAATGATCAAAAACAGTGCAAATAACAGAAATCAAATTGAATAGTTATTACTCAACACATTCCTCACGTTTTATTGCCTTCAAAGTGAATTGCTCATAATTGTAGAATTCAAAAGTCTCCAAAAAAAAAAAATCCCATCGTTAAATTTTTTCTCCTATATATTTAGCACAAGTGAATGAACCTAACATATCTCCTTTTCTCCTTGCAGTGAGGCTATTGCATCTGGCAATTGCGTTAGCCTTGATGAGCAGAACAGCCTACATAGTATATGGGGATATCGGCACTGCAACATCTTATAACCCACCATATATATGTGAGCCAAATCATTCTTCTGTCACCTCGATAAATTTGCAACAAAAATCAAAGTTTACAAAGAATTTAAGAAATAAAAAGAAACATATTCTATGAGTTTCTCTAGTATTCTTAGTTCTTGTTGCCTTTTATTCTTCCAGCAACCAGATGCTATGGAAACAGACAAGACCAGTTCCCACCAAGCAAGTTATTTGTCGCAGTGGATGAAGGATTGTCGGATAATGGAGCTGCTTGCGGAAGGCGCTATAAAATGAGATGCTTGAGTGGAGCTGATCGACCGCACAAGCACCAAATTGTTGATGTAAAAGTAGTGGATTTCTGCTCACAGATACCCTGTCCATCTACAACAAAACTGTCACTGATGCCTTCACAGCCATTTCCCACCATCATGACCAAAAGATCGATGTTGAATACATACAGTATATGCTTCTTTCTTCATTGTCATCTTCTTGTTGAAAGAACCTTATGAAAAAACCATTATCTGCTAACCTTAATTATAATTCTCTTCCATCTCTGAATTTATTGAATTCTTTGCAGGATTTGATGAGCAAGTACAACAGGAATAAAGCAAAAGCAATTGCAACTTCTGCTTTTGTTTATAAAATCATGGTAGAGAAAAAAAAAGAAGAACAATGTATATTTGTGATGTATGACATTAATTTCCTTTCTATATGATTTTCACAATTAACTACAAGTTGTAGCATGACTAAAAATGCTGTCAGTCTTGAAAATTAGTGGAGT
Organism: Citrus x clementina; assembly: GCF_000493195.1. Classification (NCBI taxonomy): domain Eukaryota; kingdom Viridiplantae; phylum Streptophyta; class Magnoliopsida; order Sapindales; family Rutaceae; genus Citrus; species Citrus x clementina. Next base: position 11,122,920 of record NW_006262075.1, read on the forward strand.
AAAGTTGAATAACATACAGTAAACCGAACAAAACTCTGCTTTGTCGCATAATACGCAATCGTTGTTGGTTTATAAGAAATCTGACTTCTGCTAGGATGCATGATGAACACCTGTCAAAGAACACTATCTAAATTAAAAACACACTTGTGATCAAATGTAAATACAAAAATTAAACTGAAAGCATGAATAACTCTTGGGGACCAACAATTGACATGTCATACAGAGTTCTTGAGATCAGTCCTGCGAGGCACTCAAGTTTTTCAAAACTTAAAATCCATGCTCTCTGACAACTGATGAAGAAAAAAAACCCTTGCCTTATTTGGCAATGACTTCTCTCCTCAGAGTAGAAGATCACATTCCTAGACACTTTCACAATCATTCATATCAGAAAGCAACAAAAGAAAATACCAGTACATACCTCCAATCAGAGTCACGCATGGTTCAATATCCCGTAAGCATGAGTTATTACCTTAATTGTAGAAAATTAAGGGCTAAGACAAATTTATCTTCATCAAATTGCACTGAACTGCCTGCTAAGTTTATAAAAGATTAGAATATTAGCCATTAACACAAGGTTATATATCAAATTGAATATACAATATGAATTGTAGAGAATTTACCGTCCATGTTTTCTGCCATAACACTTGAAGAATGGAATAGATCCTCATTTCTCAGGGCCAATCTGTCGAGTCATACGGCCAGAAGTTACCAGAAACAAACATATAAAAGATACTCAACAAGAAATAAAGCATTTAGGCAGACTCACTTGTGAGTTCTGTGGCCAACCAAAGAGTGAGTTCTGTGGCCAACCAAAGATTAAGTTCTTTTGTTTCTATGAAGCCGAATGTAGTTTCTAGACATGTAATCTACATTAATCATCCAGTTTTGGCTTTTAGACTATGGTCTTCAAGCAAGGTCTGCAAAATAAGAGGAGCCTCGGAAGCCATTCCTTGAGGCAGACACTGCCTTAAACTCTCAGAATACTTGACCGAAATTTGCAGTTCTTTTTCATTCAAAATACAGGGAATAAAATTTGTCCACTCCTTTGATTTTCCTTCCAAACAAATACCATGTAGCAGGGCAGCAAAAGATATGGGATCTTGAAGAAAGCCCTTACTCATCATTTTATCATGCAATTGCAAAGCAACTTTGACCATTCCATGACAGCAAAGGCTGATGATGATTGAATTATAGGCAGCAGCCATATGACCCCATCCATCCGATATCATCCTTTCAAAAAATTCCAGAAATATAGGTTTATTTATTTCCTCAGACTCATCGTCAGAAACTGCAGTTGGTGCATTATTTGTAAATCCATTTATCAAACAATGGAAGGTAGCATCATTAGGGATGCACTTGTTTGTCAGCATTAGTTCAAAAAAGGAAGCAGCTTTTCCAAGTCTTCTCTGCTTACAAAAGCTGCCAATGATTATGGTGTATGTGACTACATTAGGCAGCAAACCATGAACCTGCATCTCTTTAAAGGTTTCTTGTGCCCTATCAGAATCTCCAATGCGGCAAAACCCATCAATTAAAGCAGTGTATGTAACAACATTTGGCTTACATTTCCGTCTCACCATCTCCCCAAACGTCCTCAGTGCACCATCTAAGTCATGCTGTTTTACATAGCCATCTATTATTGTTGAATAAGTGAACACATCAGGGTGATGGTGTCTCTCTATCATTCTATTGACACATGATAATGCATCTTTCATCAATCCAAATTTGCAGTAACCCTTTATCATGGCATTGCACCCTACAACACCAGGATCCATACCCTTTTGAATTGTTAGCTCAAATAATTTCTTTGCTTCATCAAGATCATCATTCCTTATGAAGCCATCAATTAATGTTGCATAAATATAGGCATCAGCTTGTACATTATGGTCAAGCATCTCCTCAAGCAGTATCTTCGCAGCAGGGAGCCTCCTTTTCTTGCAAAGGCCACTCATCAAAACATTGTAAATAGCAGCATCAGGCATTTCTTCCCTTTCCATCATTTTTTCTTTAACTGTCATTGCAACAACTACCTCCCCTGCAGCAACAAGTCCATGAATAATAGCTCCAAAAGTGTGCAAATCAGGTTTATGTCCTCTTTTGGTCATCTGAACAAGCAAATCTGATGCCTTAACATATTCCCCAAGCTTGTAATAGAGATGTATAAGAGGAGTATAACTGTATTTATTTGGCTCCAGCCCTCTCTTCTTTACCTGCTCTAGAAGTTCACAGGCTTCATTAACCTTACCATCCCTACATGCTCCACTAATCAAAATGTTATATGTAACAATATCAGGCTCACATCGATTCTCAATCATCAACCTAACTGTCTCCAGTGCTTCAACCTTAAAACCATGCTTATATTACCATCAATGATACTAT
>NW_006262075.1:11125398-11207847 GCF_000493195.1 Citrus x clementina
CTTTCTTGCAAAACGCACTAATAATGGCACCATAAGTCTCTAATGTCGGCAAAAACCCCTTCATTTTCAACTCCTTAAAAAGCTTTCTAGCATTTTCAACATCACCTTTCTTGCAGTATCCATCAATGAGTGTATTATAAAACACAATATTAGGAATACACCCCTTTCCAAATCTGTCCTCTATCAAATTTTTACCCTCTTCAACCTTCCCTTCTTTACACAAACCCCTCACCATAATACAAGTACTATAATTATCCAAACCATCATCTGTTTTACACATCTCATCATACAATTTACGCGCCATTTCAATTCTTTTACACTTCACTAGCAAATTAAGCAAAGAATTACAGGTAAACACATCAGGAACACTGTTATACGGTACAAACAAATTAGTATACAAGTCAATAGCTTTATCCACCAAACCAGATTCCGCATAAGCCCGTATAATAACGCTCAAAGCTTCATGTGTTGGTTTTATGCCATCTATTTTCAAATTTTTTAAAACCAACTCAATCTCCGAAAACACTCTAAACCTCGCTAATAGCTTCAAAAACGAAGAACATGCATACCCATTTGAAAAAGAATTCTTGGGTTGTTGTCTTGAGAGCCAATCAAAGAACTTCAGGCCAAGTTCTAGGTCACGAATTCTATCAAGCACGTGGTGGGCAATTTCCGAAACGTACGTTTCTTCATCAGAAAATCGAATTTCCAGAGACTGGTCGTATTGTGGGTGTGTTTTGAGAATTTCAATGGTTTCATTGACGAGTTTCTTGATGTGGGGTGCCAATGGAAATGGTGAAGAAGAAGAAGAAGATGGTTTTTGATTTTGAAGGGGTTTGATGCGAGACAAGATGGTTTTAGACATAAGAAACAGAGACGATGAAACAAAACTTTGGGGGTCTTGAGAAAAATAATCAATTGAAACTGATGATTGAAGTAAAAGACCCGCGAGGGAAGGGACATAAGTGCAATGTTCTTACTCTGAAAGAGCCGTATGAATTTGATTGATGATATATTGAGGACTTTTAACATTTTTAAACTATTGTTCAATTTTCGAGTGTTGTTTTTGATATTCTACACGTTTTTTTTTTGGGGTTCCCGAAATAAAATTCATTAATTATAGATAATTTATGAGCTTCCACATTACATGATCTTGGAAAATAATTTATCTTAATGGATCTTAATACTTATTGGATTCTGTTGACGAAGGAAGAAAGTATACAAAATTCAGTTGATTTATTCACATTGTTACATAAATTTTTGTAATGTTATGAAGCCCCGAATATAATAGTCTTGAAACATGGAGCCTGGAAGGTTCATGGGCAAGAGCAACTGATCGGCAGTAATGATTCTCCCTCACACTCAGCTGTGTAAGTGTGTAGCTAGAAGGGCTCTTATATATAGCTGTTTGTCACGGGCTCGAGCCTTCCGAAATAAGTTACTTCTTGGAGCCGCTTTCTCCGATGAGCTCTTCCCAGTCAGGGCAGAGGTTGAATTGAAACACCTATCCTGCACAGGAAAGAACAGCAAAAGGTTAGGAATTCCCTTAAGCAAAAGGAGAAGCATTTCAAGAACAGAGATGCACATAGAGAAATCAGTTATCTTACAAAACAACTGCTAGTTGATGGTCCTCTTCAAACAGCAAACAAATGTAACTAAATCTACTTGCATTAGTCCAAGCAGAAAAGAAAGTGTAATATATGGGCATACAGACATTCTGATTAGTCAGCTGGAGGGCAGAATTTTCTAGTTGTCTTTAGAGGAGAAATCATAAGATAAAATCATCATAAGATAAAATGTAGCAATCGAATTTTCAGTAGAAGTAAACTGTCATAAAAAATGAAGCAAAGGAAAAAAAAAGAGAGAAAAAATCTAATCTTGTTGAGATTGTAGATGATAGTTAAACATGACTTTTCTCTGTATAACTGCATGTAAGTTTCACATCAATACTACAAATGTGGATAACATACTGTCACCACATGCAAACAAATAAACATAGATTCAGTAATATACTTTGACCTAAACTATAAGCAAAATATGTGATACTCACTTATTTAGCTTTTGATTATAGAATGAGGAATTTGCATTCTTTTCATGGTCATCCTGTTCTTCACAGCCGAAGCTGAAACACTGATGGGAGATGCAAACCCTCAGGAACCTACTACCATAATATGAAAACTAGAAACATGAGGATTGTCATCAAAAAGTTTTGCCCCTTTGCTATAGAAGATAAAAGGAATAAAACAGCATAGGTGCAAAGACATACATGAACATATCATGAAGCAATTGAAGATTGCCAAGTAAAATGGCATTGGATGATAGTTTGTAACAATTATAGTTAACACTATCCATCTAGACAGGAAGAAACATATTTAAACAAATGCTAAGTAGAGTAATTACTTTCAAAGGAGAAACATGAAACTTGCAACTACAAGTGCTCCATATGCAAAGAATGATTCATCATTTGTATAAGCAAAAGGGAGAGAGAGATTGCACAATAACTTACAAAAATTAGGGGTCACCACTATCCAGTAAAACTCTTATTTCTGGATGATCTTTATTGAGGAGCTACAACAAATTTGCTGAATAAAAGCAGATCTGCCATTACCCAGATGTTAGCCAATAAAATCTGGTCCCGTATATTGTGAACTCTACAATTGAATTGAGGAAAAAAGAATAAGAACCATTGTCCGCTCCACTGTCTCATTAATAAAATAGAACCAATCTGTCCAATCCGTTTCAATTTAACTCTTAGACAAAATGGATTTGCATGCACTCAATTGATTTGAAGAAAAATGAGGCACTCTTCTCTGAACCAAAGCCATGATTGTATTAGCCTTACAAGGCTGATTATTCTTTTTAAGGCCTTCAAGTAGTGCAGAAATGGTATCCACACTTGGAAACCAATTCTTTTTCATGCTGTCTTTACACATTGTATATGCCAAATTGAAGTCTCCTTCTTGACAAAGATAATGAATCATAGTCTGGTAGATTTTTTGATTGGGCATAAACCGCCTTCCAAGCATAGCAGAATAAACTTTTTTGGCCATGTCGAGATGCCCAGACCGGCAAAACCCTTTGATCACCAAATTATATGTAACCTCATCAGGCTCTATTCCAAAACGCTGCATCAAACCCATCAATTTATTAGCCTGCCATGATCGTCTCTTGTTAACCAAATGTTGAATCCTAACATTAAATGTTGCAAGATTAGGGAAACACCCCTTGCAAACCATAAGATTCCACAACCCGTTGCCAATCTCCGGCCGATTATCCTTGTAGAATGCTGATATAAGAGTTGTGTATGTAATCACATCTGGTTTTACTCCAAGCTTTTGCATCTCTACCATGACTAAATATGCTTTATCCAAAATACCCATCTCACAAAAAGCCTTAATAACTATATTGAATGAAAAAATATCAAACTGAATATGAAATTTCTCTGGAACCTCCATAAGAAATGCCTGAATGGCTTTAAGATCGCGGCTTTCAGTCAAAACCTTAAGGGCAGCATTAAGAGATTTAACTGTCCTTTTACATCCATATAGATGCATATCATAAAAAGTATCCATAGCATGCGTTATCATTCCAGCCTTACCATACAACATCATGATTCTCATAATGAAACCTTCACGTCTACCTTGCGGTAGAGACTTTTGGTGCTCAAGCAAATGCTCTATGTAGTCAAACCGACGTGCCCCAGCTAATCGAGAAACTGTATCTTCAAAGGCATACTTATTCTCAATAACAATCCTATTGTGAGCATTAGCCTTAAATAACTGAAACAACTTTTCAGGATCTCTCTCAGCTTTAAGCTTGACAAGAGCAGGTGGTTCTAAAGGTTTATCAACTAAAGGTTCCCGATTAGGAAACTTATTCAATGAAACAGCAGGAATATTGTTTGATGCAATAGCATCAGCGGCAGCAGCAGCAGCAGTGTGGCAAAATCTGCGATTGGGTCGCAGAGATAGCATATTCTAGGATTAACCTCAGATTGAAACATACCCATATAACAAAATCAAACCTCTACACACTAATGTGACAATATCTTCGCAACCCATAAAACAAATCACAAACAGAAATAGATGAATCAACGCTTAGAACAAACCATACCCACTAGCCAAATCCATGATTCAAGTCAATATCTTGAACAAATCTTCATTGTCCATACTCCCAAGCAAGGAACGCTTCATGGGGAACTTTCATCAAACACGAAAAGTCCCCGTGAGAAAAAACCGCGATGAAGCCACCCACTCGGGCAAATCTTCAATACCCAATAGAGAAATATATGAAGCCAATAACAAAATCACCTCAAAACCAAGACTGCAAAACTTAAAAACGAATCAAGAAAATATTTTTAAAAAAAAAGAGAGAATGGAATGGCTGTATTTGTATTTGTTATATTAGGATAGATACAATGAATATATATAACTAGCCACTGTTACAGATTGAGAAGAGGAGAATGCTCAGTGAGTGAGACAGGGCGGGGATCATAAAGGCAGCTAATGATGCATTTTGTGGGCTGGTTTTTTGGGGGTTTTTGAACTGGGGTTTAGGTTTTTGTTTTTGGGGTTGCGGATGCATGGTAGGTTGTGTGAACTGCTGTTGTAGGAGAAATTTTAAGGGTTGAATTGAAAGGAATCGGCCCGGTGATTATTCGTGTCAAAATATGACCCGGAAAATTCATGTGAAAGTATAGAAATCTCCTTTTGTCGTTTAGAAACATTTGAATAAAAAACGAAAATAGAAAACAAATATTATAAATAAAAATGTTATATGTTACATACCAGAATGTATGACATTTGTTGTTGATTAGAATATTTTAGTTAAATCTTCTACTTTAAGAAAAGTTTGGAAAAATTTTGACCCATTAATTTTATGCAATTTAATGGTGAATAAATTGTCATTATTAAATGCTATATATTTTGACTTTAAATATAGAAATTAGTGTCACTAATATTTAGGAAAATGTCTATTTATGTCCATATTCGATTATTCGCGTTAGGAATGGGGATAACTATTGATACAAAAAAATTGTACTGGATTGAAATACCGTTAAAAAATTTAACAAAAATCGATTAGTTCATACAAAAAATCAAAAATAAAAAAATCATAAAAATACAAAGAATTGAAGATTGAAAATAAAAAACAAATTGAACTGGACCAATTTAGTTTGGTTTTGTTTGATTTGTTGGGCAAAAATTGATTGGTTCAGTTTGATTCATAACCTAATTAGGAAAAGGTTTAATAGCTTTTGAAATTGGTCTAAGTGATTATGAAATTGGAGAAAACAAATCATGATTTTAATTTAGAATAATTTTGTCTGTTTATTTTTTGGAATATTATATAATTAAAAAAGAAAAGAGGAAAAATGAAACTAATACCTTTATCCGAGAATGAGGTTAAAATATTGAAAGAGGTTTATTTCATAAGTTTAAACAAAAATAATGTTTGGTAAAATTTTAAAAAGCTGCCTTTTTCATAAATTTATCTATTTTGATCATATTTCTTAAAAGCAGCTAATTAAATAAGATACCACATTTTTTAAAAAATTCTTATTATAGTCTTAATATTCTTTTTTTTAAAAAGACAATTATATCTTACTTTTTCAGAACGCTAATACACAAATAAAAAAAAAGTGATTTAAACTTATATTCATTAAGGTAATTATATAATAAAATTTATCAAATGTATATACTACACATTTCAAACTTATAATAATCGCAATAACATATTTTATCAAACACTAAATTACTTTTTAAATAAGTAATTTCTTTTATCCACACAACAAAAATACCTTATTTCAATTGCTCATCAGAATCCCAAACTGACCTTGAAACTATTTATGCTGGAGTTATTTATAGTTGGATAAAGAGGTTCATGAAAAGTGGTGCTGGAAATCGTGGGATGGTAACGTTTTCATATAACCATTCGTTACAGCTTACATGACACATTTTTTAATATTAAAAATAGACTTATGATGTCATTTTATTCTTTATCTTTTTTATGTTTGGGGCATTATTTCACGTCAAGGGTATAACTAATGAAATGTAAAAAAAAAAAAAATTATATTTCGATAAATATTAAAAAGGCAAGATAATCTATAACTATATTTGGTAAAACATGGCATTTAATTAATTTCATCCTTAATTAAATTCACAGAAAAGAGTTGACGGTCGGAAAAGCTTTTGTGATTGCCCCATTAATTATAACACGTTACAGAACTGAAGGTCGAAACTACACAGAAACAGAAACAGAGAAGAGAAAAAGAAATGGGGTGGATCGGGGAAAGCATAGAGTCGATCAAGTCCCTTCAGATCCGCCAGGTCCTTACTCAGGGCGTCAGTCTTGGTTCGCCCCTTAAACCCCCTTTCATCTTCTCTCGTAAAACTCTTGATTTGTGCCTTAAAATTTGATTTTTAATATTGTGTTAATGGTTGGTTAAATGGGTATTTAAAAGGAATACGTATTGTATTTGTTAAGTGTAATGCGTCAAGTTTTGTTCTTTGTGATAATTATGGGATTTGTGTATCGTTTTCGATGTGGGATTTTCTTTTTCGTGCCCAAATCCTGTACTCTGCACGTTGAGGTGGGAATCATTAGGATTTGAAAGCATGCCTTTTGTGGATTTTTATTATGTTATTTGATTCGATTCTTGGAGGTACTGTATTGCAATAAAGCTGCTGAAAAAAAAAATAACTTTTTTGTTTCTAATTTTTTTGAACTGTGAAAATAATTTGGTTACCGTGTCATTATGGGTCTTGGAATGCCGGTTGCTCCAGTTCCATTAGAAAATTATACCCACTTCTGCAATTTTGATTCTGAATGACTTGTCAGAAACCTTTAATTGACCCCAAAGAAAAGGGAAGAGGAGTAGCTAAAATATATTTTTATGAGACTAATTTAATTTTGTTTCAGGTATGATTGTTACATCTGCTTTAATAATATGGAAGGCATTGATGTGCATCACTGGCAGTGAATCTCCTGTTGTTGTTGTTCTTTCTGGAAGCATGGAACCTGGCTTCAAGAGGGTAACTCCTTTCAATGTGTAATTTCCTTAACATTTTGCTTCAAATAGTATGTTACTTCTGTTAGCTTGCAATACAGCAACAATATGAAAATTATATTTGTAATTTGCTAACTTTTCTGCTGTGCAAACTTCTATTGGCGATGGTGAAGAAATAGGACAAAAACCTTCAAGCGTAATTACATTAGACATTTTACTAATGTCTTCCACCCTCTCTCTGTCTCTCAAGTTCAAACCGTATAAATGTTGAAAATCGAGTTTAATCTTATTTCCAGTCAACCATCTGGTTTAATGTTTCAGTTCAGATATATCAGCATTTAGGAAAAGAGTCTAACGAAAAAATATTATGATATCTCTTAATTACATGTTGGGTATTTATTTCAATAACTTAGGAACTTTTAAATTCTTATTTGGGTTCTCCATGCGAACACCATTTGTTAAGTTGCTAAGTAATTACAATCATATGACATGCAGGGAGATATTTTGTTCTTGCATATGAGTAAAGATCCTATTCGTGCTGGAGAGATTGTTGTTTTTAATGTTGATGTAAGTGCCTTTTTTATTTTTTGCATTATTTTTATTTTGTCTATCTCGTTCTCTGTAGTTGCACATGATATTCAAATTTGCACTCTTTTTTTTGTTTCTTTTGCCAACTTCTTTCATCTTGATTCTTTGAACAGATTTTGAATTTTTGCCTCTGCTTGTTGTACATGAAATACATTCTATCTCACTGTTGAGCTTTTTAGTAGAGCCATTATGTGGCCAAATAGAATTAGGATTTACCAGATGAACATCTAAAGGAATGGAATTTGCAGAAAAGAACATTTTTTTTCCTCTTTGCAAGTTGTTGGGTTTCAGATAGTTGATGACGTTATGATCATCCTCCAAATTTTCATGTTAATTATCACAGGCTATTATTGTTTAGATGCCAATGTCTTTAATGTAGATTTGCTTATATCATCTTCATGTATATCTTATTCATACACATTTGTGTGCCGATGTATATTCTAAGCATGTTTTCTCTTCTTCCAGGGCCGGGAAATTCCAATTGTCCATCGAGTTATTAAGGTGAATATTTTATTGACCTTATTCTTTGAATTGACGATACAACCTTGCTGCCTATAATGTGCTTATCTGTGCTGGTAAATACTTGCTTTTTGATTATATGCGCTTACCATGTGCTTGACCACCTTCTTAATTTGTGATATTTTCCTAAAGATTGCTATGTTAGGACTAGGTGATAGATACATTGAGCCTTTTACTTTCATGATTCTTTTAGTTTTTTGAGGATCCTTTGTCTTCTTGAAACTTTCTGTACTTTATATGTACTAGAGCTCATTTTCTTGTACTAACAAAGTTTCGTCTGTCTAACCACAAGTAGAAAGGCCTTCTTGTTTTTTTCTCGGTTGCCTTTTGCACTGAACAGTTGTCTAGCAATCTTAATATTAAATTGTATTGCAGGTTCACGAACGGCAAGATACTGGGGAAGTTGAGGTCCTAACAAAAGGTGGCAACTTATAGAAATAAAGTTCAATTAATTTCTAATTGACTGGGTTCCGTTATTAACTGTACAATCTTACTTCATTGATTTTTCTTTCTCAGGAGATAACAATTATGGGGATGATAGGCTTTTGTATGCTCAAGGTCAGCTCTGGCTTAAGCGACAACATATTATGGGCAGAGCTGTGGGGTAAAAACTCTTATACCAACCTTTGTTCTTCTGGAATTTTTCAATCTATTACAGAGACAATTTATCATTTTGAATGACCTAGTAAGGAATGATAGGATGCAAGTTTTCTGTATCACACACGAGAGAGTAAACAGCATATTGTCACTGCAGATTTGGGTTTATGGATGTGATCTAAGTTTTCTTATTTCTGTTGTCTAATTGGGTGACTGAAGACATAGAGAGCGAAGATACCTTTGAATTGGATTGCAGAAAATGGATTCATGAATACTTGGCGGCAGAAAATTGAAAAAGCTTTATATGATGGAAGAGACTCATTTTCCATTATATCAGCTAGGTTTTCTTTTCATCATTCCCTGGTAATTTACAATAAATCATTTTCCGTTGATGGAAGGTTAAAAAGGGAATCTAGGAGATGCTTCTTTTTATTTTTGGTAATCTTTTGATCCTGTGGATCGGCACGCATGTTTTATTGGTTAGTTGAGGCTAGTCAATTAGGATGGTGTTTAAGGTCACAAGAAGACCTGAACAAGTGTGTGATGGGTTAATCCATCTGTTTTTTCCACCTTGACCATAAAGGAGTGGATTTGGTGCTCCGTTAGCGATATTTGGTGAAGACCTCCCAGGTCCAAATTTGGCTTTGAGGTATCTGGCCCGTATACTATAATATGTCTTATACCTTGGTCCTTTGACCTTATCTTATTACCTTAATGCTCATTGATAGTTAGTTAAAGTTTTTGGAATAAGAGATAAGGAGCAAATATACATGTATTTATGAACAGCATTGATTCAGAGAAGCCACCTTTCTCCATGTTCCTTCTTTTCCCAGTGACTTCCTCATTGACAATTCATTTTTTCTTTTTACCCAGTATGATCAAATCTCCCCATGACTTAAGTAATGTACCGGATTACAAAAGGAACTTAATCATCCGGGGGGTAGATCAGGTTAAGGTTGCTTCATCCAAGCCTGAACATGTCTTGTTGACATCTCTGTTTATCAACGTCCTTCAGCTTTACACTTTTGTTTTTCTATTTCAACAAACATTATGTTATTACGTCTCTCTCTCTCTCTCGCTCTTCCTCCTTTAGCATGTAACATGTTTTGAGGAAAAGAAATCACACATTTTTTTCTTTCAAAAATAAAGAAAGCTAATATATTGATTACTTTTGTCTTACACAGGTTCTTACCTTATGTCGGCTGGGTGACTATTATCATGACCGAAAAGCCTATAATCAAGGTATGTTGCGGCCGTGATGCTTTCTATTACCATATCTGCTCTTAATGTGATTTAAAATAAAATAGCTAAATTCAGTTCAAATGTTAAACTTCTGTTGCATGAAAATCATCTTAATAGAACTTCATATTTGTTCTTATCTTTCAGTATATCCTTATCGGGGCACTGGGATTGCTTGTTATAACTTCAAAGGATTAATAGATGAAAGTTCGAGGACATCCTTTCACTTGAAGCAGATGCCGCAGGTGTCCTTGAATTTGTTGATTTCATTACGATTGTACTGGACAGAAAGGAACAGTTGACATTGATCTGATAATTTAAACATGACAATAGATGATTTTGTAGACCAGTTCGTTGTCTTGTCCTCCCTTCAAATGGGATTATTGCTCTTACCACTTCGCTAGTTTTCTAATTGACTTCACTGAACGCCCTAACGATTCCAAACTTCAAGCACTCAAGTTTTAGGTCAAAGCTAGTGGAAGAAGAACAGTGAATTTTTGCAACTTTGTTTTTCTTTGTTAGATTTTAGGGTCCAGCTACGGTGCAATTGTAGTACCGTGTCACAGTTGCATCCAGTCGTTGGATGCACTTGAATGAATGGGGTCTACTGGCATCTAACGGTTGGATGCAACTGTGGCACAGTACCACAGTTGCACCACAAGTTTTTCTCAAATTTTATTCTCAGCAATTATGTTTTTCAAATTGTGGATCACATTAATGGACTATAATTTTCTCCTAATTCGAGCTTCTACATAAAGAAGTATATCTTAAACCACATACTGAAAAAAATGTATGTACATGTTCTATAGGATTTTCTTAAAGTTTGGTCTATTTTAAATTAAAAAGAAGATTATTAAAAAATATATATTCTATACTAACATTGCCATTTAGGTCATTGGCCGGTAGTAAACAATTTTTTCAATTACGTGGAGTGAGCTATAATTTGATTAGGAAGAGTTCGGATTCACTGTGATTTGAGCTGTGTTGATTTTTTAAAATTTTTTGGTTGTTTCGATTGAGCTGTGTTGATTCATCTTTTATACTCAATGTTAAATATTTAATTATTTTTTACAGAATGGCCGTGAAGTGCTAACAGTTAAAATGTTTGGTGGTAAAATATTTTTAATGGTTTATTGATTTGCTACAAGCCCTGCTATAAATACTTCAATGTCTTTTGAATTTTAATTAGATAAGGCAAAATAACCGAGATCCGGATTAACCCAGATGATCTGGTATGGGTTTAACCCGGTCCATATATAAAATAATGCGGACGACAACGATTTTTAAACCAGGGCATATCCGGGTCGGGTTGAGGGTTCGGTTGAACCCAGTATGGGGAACCTTTTATTTTAAAATTTGATAAAAGGTTAATTTTAAGTATTAAAAAAAAAACACTACAAGCCTAAGCGTTCCGCAGCTGCCTTTTCTCCTCTTCCCTCACCTTCTTCAATCTTCCTCACACAAAGCCCAAATCCATCATTGTCAATTTGTCATCAGCATCGTCAATACTTAGTTCATCCTCAAGCATCATCATCATCAATCAGTCGCGTCGCCGTTTGTCTTCACAAATCGTTGCGTCGCCGTTCGTCTTCATCAATTCGTCGCGTCGCCGTTCGTGATTCGTTTTATCGCATCGCCATTAATCTTGATTAAATCATCAGCATACATGCTTCTTGGGAATTAGGAGTGCTTTAAAGACGATATTAACATACGGGGGTCAGCTTTTATCTCTAAAGATGATTCATTCGTATTCATTTATCTTCAAGTTGTCTCGGTTGTTAAGATTTTACAATCCTTCAATTCATTGGTGCTCCTGCAATATGTTCTATTTTTGTAAGCCTTGAACTGAAATTATGCAACTTGAATTCTTTCTGAAATTTTCGTGAACTTTAAAACAGGTTTTTTTTTTTTTTTTCATTCAGTTATCCGGGTTGTAAACTCGGATTCCGGGAACCGGGTTTAAGCCGGACCGGACCCGGATTTAAAAAGATACGGACAGTGCAAATGCTTTTGATATAATGGACCTTGTTTCTAAGTTGTTGTGATCTTTGATGACTATTTGAAATTGTTTGTTATTTTGTGTTGTGTGTCTCAGAATTTATGATATGAAAAAATTGGCTTGTTCAATATAAGTAGCCATGTGAGTTGTTTCTTTGTCATTGTTATAGTATTGGGTCACAAAATATAAGCAGTTGTAACGTCTGAGACAAGTGAAGTTATTTATATGCTAATTTAAATAAACTTTCCTGACTTGCGTGACATTTTGTTTCAAATGTAATGATTTTGTTTCTTAATGATTGATTGATCTGCTAGAAAATCCTAGTATAAATGCTTTTAATGTATTTTGAATTTTAATTATCATGTTCTTTGAACAGGAATGAGTAAGAGGAAACGGCCAGACTCGAATGCACCTTCTGACTCACTTACTGATCACGAGCGCCTCATCTATGATGTAATCAGAAGCAAACAAGATATGGGTATATGGACACGAGATATGAAACGTGAATTAAGAGTTAACCTCCCTGATAATATTGTTACTAAATCTATCAAGTCACTCCAAAACAAGAGCTTGATCAAGGAGGTAGTTAATATCCACAGCAAGGGCAAAAAACACTTAATGGCAGTGGAGTTTGAGCCCTCAAAGGAAATCTCTGGTGGCGCGTGGTACTCCGAGGGAAGCCTAGATACAGAATTCATAAAAGTTGTGAAATCTCAATGCCTAAAGCAAATAATTAAGTTGAAGGTTGCTACTTTGGAGGGCATTTCAGATTCCATCAAACGGAGTGGAGCCTTCAAAGTTGACTTGACGAAACAGCAGATTGAAGAGATTGTGAGGGCTTTGGTTTTGGATAATCAGATTATGGAAGTGAAGAGCAATGGATCGGGGGAATTCACTAACATTCCAGTCGGAAAAGTTTGTTATAAAAACGTGAGCAAGGGGGGTGGCGGAGGGGAACCAAAGACAGGAAGCTTGGCTTCTATTCCATGCGGAGTTTGTCCCCAGATAAATATTTGCAAGCCGGATGGCGTAATCTCCCCCAAAACCTGTGTCTATTACACCAAGTGGTTGGATTTTTAAGTTTTTTGTTTTCACATTGAGCTATAAAATTTTGGAAATAGTGTAGCAGGGATTAAGTGTCAAACAATTTTGCTTATCAATGTTATAGCCACCGAGTGTTTGAACTTTTACGATCGATTGTTTAAGTTTCATGTCTATGTTTCTGTTTGTACTTGCTTACCTCACTGCAATGTTTCTTTATGCTAAATCGTAGTCATGTGTGCATTATTTGGTTTTAGAAGTTTGTTTTAAATATATGCGCACAAATAGTGAAATTTTATAAGGTGTTTTGCACTGAAAATTAAATTTAATAATAGCAATGGAAATTTGAGTAAAGAGCAGTATCAATTTTTATCTGTTAGGCATTGAGAAATACTATACTTTCTAAATTGTATTTTAACTCTTTCAAAAATAATACATATTATACAAATAAACTCATATACAATTAATATAACAGTATTGTATTATTGTCGACATTATTTATTTTCTTTGCGTTTTGAATCATAATTGGAACATGTAGATTCAATTATTCAATTATTTAATTTCTTTAAAAGTAATATACAATTTTAATTTCACAAGCTATTTGTTTCAAAAATGATATTTTTAACACAATTTTTGAAAACTTGATATCCATGAAGCCCAATCCAAACTTTTATCCCTCTAGTGTTAACTAAGCACCCGCGCGAGCGGTCGTGGACGAACCGGAAGCCAGAATGTATTTAATTTTCTTCAATATTTCAATAAACTCATATTTAAAAACTAAATAGGTTTGGAGAAAATATAATTACTACCATACTCTAATACCAAAAAATAAAAAGACCCAATGGGATTATCGAAAGAAATCGTAATAAAATCATTTCGGTATTTTATAAATGCATCATACATGTTAAGCAATTAAAACTCCATATTTGTGTGTGAGAGATTGAAACTCTCATACATTTAATGTTTAATACTATAAAATTTAAAATATAAAGTTAAATCAAGATTTTCATAACAAAAAATTTGTCAATTTTCAATCAAACTCAAAACTAGTTCATAATAATCAAGAGAAAAAATTGTGTAGTTTAGTTTGTTTCAACAAATATTATTCTTGAAGCAGGAAAATGAAAAACTAAAATGCTAAATGAGTAATGTAGTGGGATCAGACTCCAGCTTAGCTTAATATACTGTTAATTAAGTTTAGTATATATGCCTTCAAGATATTGCATACACTTCTCTCATTTTTTTTAATATGCTGATCTATTACAATCAGAATTCTACTAATATTTATAATTAAAAATCGATTAGAACTCTTCTTAATAATTTTACTATAGGTTTATAGCACAATATGAGTTTATACTCTCACATAATATCATAGTCCATTGGCTGATACAACCACTGCACAACCGATTGCTCAAGCTAGGCCTAAGAGACAGCCCAAAGTTCCCTTCAAGCTTCAAGATTTTGTGCGGGAATGATGGTGCAGCCGATTACAGCACTTAGACACTCTTCAAGATATTATGCTGAATTTGTTATTTACTATTATTGCAATTATGTTTTGCTGTGCTGTCAAGTTGGTTAGAGAGAATGTTGTGCTGTCAAGTTTGTTAGAGAGAATATTGTGCTGTCAAGTTTGTGCTGTGAATATGTTTTGTCTGTAGCTCTCTTGGAGGAGTATTTAAGGAAATGAATGGACAAGAAAAAGGGGAGTTCCCTGAATCCAAAATACAAATATTCTATTTCTCTAATTTCTCTAGTCTCTACTCTTTACCCTCTATTTCTGGAGGACTCCACCCTCTAAAGTGGAAACTTAATTCCCAGAAACTTGCTGCTGCTAACAGTCAAGTCTAACATTTGGTGCTTTCATTGAGATATGGCAAACGAGGGTATGCAAACACGATATCGAGCCCTTGAAGAACAGGTCACACAACTCAAAGAATCGACCCAAAAATCCCTTGAAGACCTACGCCAAATCATAATACAACAGCAGCAAATTAACCAAAGTTCACAACAAAACCTACAAGGTGCACAACAAGCACTACAAAACTCTATAGCAGAGCTTGCTGCCAGAGTTACCATGATGGCACCCTCTCAGATTGGGTCCTCCACAAACCCACCAGTCTCTGCACCACCTACGCCACAAAACACACCACCTATACAAGCTCAACTACAACCCACACAAAGCACAAGATCTATACGCTGTGATCTATCAACATTTGATGGATCTAACCCCTTAGATTGGATATTTCAAGCTGAAAAATACTTTTCTTTCTATGAAACCCCAGAGGAGCAGCGGATTGACATCGCCAGTTTCTATATGACTGGCCAAGCACTCTCTTGGTTCCAATGGATGCACAAGAATCAACAATTATCTTCTTGGGCAGCTCTCACCCGAGCTATTGAAAGCAGGTTTGGCCCTTCCTCCTATATTAATCACAGAGCCACTTTATTCAAACTTACCCAAACAAGCTCTGTAGAGGCTTACCAATCAACCTTTGAAAACATCTACAACAGAGTCACCAACCTTCACCCGGATGCCATTTTAGATTGCTTCATCTCAGGTTTAAAACCAACCATTCAAAATGAGTTAGCCATTCATAAACCTTCTAACCTTCCTGATGCAATTGCTTTAGCCAAATTGATTGAAGATAAATTGCTGTCCTATAACCAAAAATTCATTTCATGGAAATCAACCAATACACCAATACCCATACCTACACGCAACGAAACAAATATATGGCCAGACCCACGGCCCCCACTTTTACCCCTCCCACCACCAAATCCATCAAACCCACCAAAGACAACCCTTCCTATTCGTCGTCTCACGACCGCCGAAATGCAAACCCGTCGTGCCCAAGGCTTGTGCTTCAATTGCGATGAACGATTCAAGCCCGGTCATCGTTGTCGTACTCGCCCTTTTCTGTTATTGTTGACAGAGGAACCATCAGAGAGTTTTCAAGAAGAAGAAATATTGGTGGAGGATACGGTGCCTACCGAAGAAACAGCAAATCCAAGCCCCGAAATTTCTTTTCATGCTTTGATTGGAACAACTAGTCCCCAAACCTTCAGACTCAGTGCTAAAATTAACAATCAAACTTTATCAGTATTAATTGACACTGGGAGTACACATAATTACCTCCATCCGCGGTTGGCTCACTTCCTTCATTTGGCTATTGAGAAGACAATGACGTTTTTGGTAGCTGTCGGCAATGGGGAACGGATTCGTAGCGAAGGTCACTGTTCAAAAGTTAAATTCGAGATGCAGGGTGTTGAATTTGAAGCTGACTTTCATATACTAGATTTTTGTGGAGCTGATGCTGTTTTCGGGGTACAGTGGCTGGAGAAGTTAGGGAAAATTATCACTGATCACAAAGCCCTAACTATGGAATTTACATATAAAGGGCAGCCTATTAAACTTGAAGGAGCTCAAAACATTCGGCCCCACCCCATTCCTATATCTTTCCACCAACTAAAACGACTACAACATACTACCTCAATAGCTCAGTACTTCCGTTTAGAACTCGAACCAGACAGTCCACCTTCAACCCAAAATATTCACCAATCCATGGATTCCACTCTTCACCAAGATTTCCTAACACTACTAAACCAATATCCAGCTGTTTTTCGCATCCCAAAAGGCCTTCCACCTAATAGACCCCTCAACCACAAAATTACTCTTCTCCCACAATCTACTTCTGTGAATGTTAAACCATACCGCTACCCCCATTACCAAAAAAATGAAATCGAGAGGCAAGTTCAAGAAATGCTTCAAGATCAAATTATACAACCTTCCACCAGCCCATTCTCTTCACCCGTCCTCTTGGTTCGCAAAAAAGATGGGACATGGCGATTTTATGTCGATTATAGAGCTCTAAATGCCATCACTATCAAGGATCGATTTCCAATACCTATAGTGGATGAATTACTAGATGAATTACATGGGGCCATCATCTTTTCAAAGATTGATTTACGGAGTGGGTATTTCCAAATTCGGATCCATCCACCCGACATTCCAAAAACTGCATTTCGAACACATGAAGGTCATTACGAGTTTCTTGTAATGCCCTTTGGGTTGTCCAATGCCCCCTCCACATTTCAAGCCACAATGAACTCTATTTTCAAACCTTATCTTCGTAAGTTTATTCTAGTTTTTTTTGACGACATTCTTGTTTACAGCCGATCCCATGAGGAACACATTTACCATCTCAAAATTGTTCTCCAGCTGCTCCATCAAAACAAATTGTACGCTAAGTTATCCAAGTGCAATTTCGGCCAAGCTAAATTAGAGTATCTCAGCCATTTTGTTTCAGCCCAAGGAGTGAGTGTTGATCCCACCAAAATTCAAGCTGTCTTAAATTGGCCTAAACCAAAAACAATTGCTGCTGTAAGAGGTTTCCTGGGACTCACAGGATATTACCGACGTTTTGTAAAGGGGTATGCCCAAATTACAAGCCCATTAACTGATTTGCTTAAGAAGGACGGATTTAACTGGGGTGAAGCAGCTGACTTAGCTTTTGAGCGTCTCAAATGTGCTCTGACTGAAGTTCCTATCTTAGCCTTACCAGATTTTTCCAAAGTCTTTGCAGTGGAAACGGATGCCTCTGGTCTCGCTGTGGGTGCGATTCTCTCCCAAAATCGACATCCAATAGCTTATTTCAGTAAGAAGTTGCCACCAAGACTTCAATCTGCATCTGCGTATAGTCGTGAGATGTATGCAATCACAGCAGCAGTTCGACGATGGCAACCATATCTCTTGGGCCGACCTTTCACCATATTCACTGATCATAAAAGCCTTAAGCAACTCCTTACACAAACGATACAGACACCAGAGCAGCAAACTTGGTTGACAAAGCTGTTAGGGTTTGAATTTACAATTGAGCATAAGGCTGGGGTGGAAAATAGTGGACCCGATTCTCTTTCACGATGGACAAGCGAAGCACAAGTCAATTGAGAAAAGAGTTTGCACGGATAATAATTTTTCTATTCAACAAGACTTACTTTACCATCAGGGTAGAATTTTTGTTCCTAATAGTATGAAGCTCAGAAAACGCCTTCTAAACATATTCCATGGCTCGGTGATTGGCGGGCATTCTGGGGAACAAAAGACTTATGCTCGATTATCAGCCAATTTTTATTGGCCGCAAATGCGCCGAGAGGTACAGCAACATGTTCGAGAATGTTCAATTTGTCAGCAAACCAAACCAGAAAATTTCTGTTCCAAGGGGCTTTTACAACCACTGCCCATACCATCCAGAGTCTGGGAAGACATTTCAATGGATTTCATTACTTCTTTACCACAATCAAACGGTAAGACAATTATTTGGGTCATTGTTGATAGACTGTCCAAGTACGGTCATTTTTGTGCCTTGCCAGAGGGAGTTACTGCACCGAAATTGGCTGAATATTTTGTTCGCGAGTACGTTCGACTTCATGGATTCCCTAGATCCATTGTTACTGATCGTGATCCTCTGTTCATTAGTGAATTTTGGCGAGAACTATTTAAATTGCAGGGAACGGAGTTACGGCCTAGCACTGCTTATCACCCGCAAACTGACGGGCAAACAGAAGTGGTCAACCGTTGTCTCGAGACATACTTGCGAGCATTTACTGGAGACTACCCAAATAGATGGTCTGCAGCTTTACCATGGGCCGAATATTGGTACAATACCAGTACACACAGCTCTACAGGATTTTCACCATTCCAAGTTGTCTATGGCAGGCCCCCACCACCTCTTGTAGGATACTCCAGCGAAGGCACCCCTATTGATTCTTTAAACTCTGCATTATTGGATAGAGAAGCTCTATTGGCTACTGTCAAGTTGAACCTTCAGAGAGCACAGGAAAGAATGTGAACCCAAGCAAATCGCCATCGTCGCGATAAGGAGTTTGAGGTTGGTAACTGGGTTTATGTTAAGCTTCAACGTTATCGACAATCTTCTCTTGCTCACCGTCTAAGTAACAAGCTTGCCAAAAAGTATTATGGTCCTTACCAAATAGCGGCAAGAGTTGGAAAGGTTGCATATCGCTTATTGTTACCACCTGAATCTCGTATCCATCCCGTGTTCCACATTTCAATCCTCAAGTTATGTCCAAACCCTGCTGAAGTTATTTCCGCCCACCCACCCCCAACTGCAGAACCTTATTCCATACCTCTATGCATTTTGGACCAGCGAACTATCAAGACAAATAAGCAAAAGGTCAAGCAAGTCTTAGTGCAGTGGTCTAACACGACACCTGATGAAGCTACATGGGAGAATTGGGAACCTTTCCACGCCACTTTTCCTCATATTAGCCTTGAGGACAAGGCTCATTTCCATGAGGGTGGTAATGATACAACCACTGCACAACCGATTGCTCAAGCTAGGCCTAAGAGACAGCCCAAAGTTCCCTTCAAGCTTCAAGATTTTGTGCGGGAATGATGGTGCAGCCGATTACAGCACTTAGACACTCTTCAAGATATTATCCTGAATTTGTTATTTACTATTATTGCAATTATGTTTTGCTGTGCTGTCAAGTTTGTTAGAGAGAATGTTGTGCTGTCAAGTTTGTTAGAGAGAATATTGTGCTGTCAAGTTTGTGCTGTGAATATGTTTTGTCTGTAGCTCTCTTGGAGGAGTATTTAAGGAAATGAATGAACAAGAAAAAGGGGAGTTCCCTGAATCCAAAATACAAATATTCTATTTCTCTAATTTCTCTAGTCTCTACTCTTTACCCTCTATTTCTGGAGGACTCCACCCTCTAAAGTGGAAACTTAATTCCCAGAAACTTGCTGCTGCTAACAGTCAAGTCTAACATTGGCCCAATAATTTGAGTACATGGGTTTGAGTCTCAGTAGTGGTTGTTTCCCTGCTAATTGTCTCCCTATAATCTGGGGGTAAAAAGCAGCCCAATAATTTTAGCGTCACCCCTCCTTTTTCATCACACCCCATTAATCCCAGCTAATGTTGGAAAACTGAAGCAATAATCAAGACTTCTTCATGCAATATACTTCTTCAAATATAATGTGTGCAGCAAACTACACGTCTCAATATTTGATGTGTAATTCATCTTTTGAAGAGTTACAAAAATAACCCAAACTCGAATACTGTAGAAGGTAAGTTGCGTCTGCCAAAAGGGAACAGCGCAACGTGCACAGAGGAAAAAGAAAGCAAGAGAAGGGAGTCTAAGAAGAAGAAGAAGACAGCAGCTTAATCATTTGTTTGCAACAACAAACTTCAACTTGGTGGAAACTTATGAAGGAAACAATGGAGATGCGTGGAAAAGTGTAACAACTAGTGCTTAGCAAGGATGATGAAATAGACCTAACATGGTGGAAAAGAGTGGCAACTGGCAAGACAGAATTTTTTTTTTTTTAAAAAAAAATTATAGGGAGATAAAAGACTATAAGGTTGTTTATATTAGAGACTAGAGAGCTATTGGTCCATTTGTCAACTTCTAAATGTTGAGAAAAAATCCTTTACTTTTGGGCCAGGTGGAAACAAAGCTGGGTTTATAAATTATAAGGCCTTCTTTTACACCTCTTTTTTGTAGAAATTCGAAGCACTTGTATGTCCTTTAATTACGGGAAGCAATTAAAATGTTTGGTTCCCCCCTACATATAATTGTGCCGCCTTTTAAAATAGTTCGAATTTAGTATTGAGTTGAGTTGTGTTCATCTTTTTATATTATTTTTTTCATCACATGAGTATTTATTGTTATATCCTTTCAAAAATACTTTATTAGAAATATTATTTAGAAGATAGTATTGTTTAAGAAAATATATAAGAATGCTCTCATAAATATTTTATCCATTTGGACAATCGGAGAAAAATTATATTTTCTGAGTTGTAAATTGCTACACAAACTTATATAGCAGTATTATAGTAATATTATCGAATATTTCAACTATTATATTTTCATTCCACTAATATAATGCCATACCAATTTGTACGAGAAGAGATATAAGTGTTTACAAGCATTATTATTCCCTCAATTATGTGTGCAGTATCAGCCAATATCAGGATATTTAAAATATGACTCGACATCTGAGGCCAATGGTGAGAAATTGAAATATGACTTGGTATTCTGAGTTGGCCGTATTTGGAAATTGCCAAACTGGCGTGGTGAATAAAAATGAAAAATGGAAAAACCATTATTTTCTTTTTATTAAGCCTAATATAAATATCCAAGGTTGCCATATGTTTAAGTACTCATATCAGCAATGGATTCGTTTGTCACATCATCTGGTTGCTCTTTATTAGCAACAACATCTAAAATAAAATTAATTAAGAAACAAATGGAAATGCACAGATTTTTTACCTAGCAAAGCCAATGAAAATCATATTAATAGCCTTTGATCATACAGCACCAACTTATTAAAAAAAGTTGGTTTTCATTCTACTTTCTTATGCAATATTGCTTAGCTAACTTTGAAATGGTATATTAAATCTGCCTAAGCTGAATAAAAAAGATTAAAAAAAATAGAAAAGACACTTGAATTAATTAATTTATTTGTTTATCTTTTTTACTTTTGCAGGATTTAGTTGCTAGTATATGTATTTTGATCCTGTTATCTACACTTGCAACTCACATTAATGTGAATGCCGATGATCAGAATACATTTAACGTTCTAAATTATGGAGCAGTTGGCAATGGAAACTCAGATGATTCCTTAGTAAATACATCTTTTATTTATTCATTCTTATTATTTTTCAGTCTCTTTATGTACTTATTGTTGCTTTTTCGAATTATATTTAATTATAGGCATATGCAAAGGCATGGAATGATGCATGTAAGGCGAATGCACAAACACCCACTATGATTATTCCAAAGGGAAAGACATTTTTGGTGCATCCCATAACATTTTCTGGACCTTGCAAGTCAAGTAACATCTCCATTCAGGTAAAATACTGAAGAGACCAAAATATATTTAATTAAAGTTCGACTAATTTATGAGTGTGTAATTAATAATCTTAATTTAATCATCACTCAATCCATGGGTTCAATTTGGTTTTCTTGAAAAATTGAACCAAACTACGAGAATGGATTGGTTCAAAAATTTTTGACTAATAAATTCTCTCTCTCTCTTTTTTTTTTTTAATTTAGTCTTTTAAAGAAGAACGAAACCGAATCAAACCGCAAATCAATTTTAGAGCCATTAGGCTCTAGGAAACTTTTGCCTAGCCCTAACTAATGTTGCATGCATTAGTATATATGTTAGCAGCTGCCATGGAAGTTAAACTTAAAACTCTTTTATTTTATTTTTTCATGAAGCTATCGGGGACAATCAAGGCGCCTGATGGACCAAGTGCATGGACAAGTGAGATCGAGCGATGGATAGTGTTTGGGAACATAACAGGACTCAATATAAATGGCCGTGGCCACTTTGATGGAAACGGACAAAAATGGTGGGATCAATCATGCAAACACCATCCTGGAAAGGTATTTTCTGACCATCCTTGTAAATGAGAATTATCAACCGAATGATTTTGATAATAATTAAAACTGTTTAAAAATTCTTTGTCAAAACTTAAGCTAATGAAAGAGAAGAATTTGTGTTATTTTTTGATACTTAGATTATTATACTCATTAATCTTGTCTTTCATGACTCCATGAAAAAAATTTTTGATACTTATTTTACAGAAGTACTGTTGCAGACATCTGCAAGGTATATTATTTCTTGGTTTAGAGAATGACACTTGAGCCCCTAATATTTTTACTTTTATTACAGTCCTTAATTTTTTTAACTAACTTTTTTAACTACCCATTATATTACAATAGTTCAAAATGGTAATAAAAATTGACACATCCTTTTGGTGTTCTTTTACCATTGCACATTATATTTACATATACATTTGTGTCCCAGCCGAAGGGTTTTGCATAATAACAAGTCACTTTTGTCGTTCAAACAGTAAAATATAAAAGCCAGGACATGCAACGAGTGATGACTAATTAAAACAAATTAAGGACCTAAGTGATAAAAATGAAAAATATTAGTTATCTAAGTATCATTCTCTATTTTTCCTTTCATAATAATCAACTAATATTCCTTTTCAATTGTATATTTGACAGGACTGCAGCGAACGGGCACCTACAGTAAGTCCATGCAATATATAGTTATATAAAAAATTCTCAAAGTGCAGGCATCCAAATTTTAACTAACAAATTTAAGCAGAGAGAGTAGTTGCGAATAGACAAAATTTTTCTCAATTCGGCGTTGCATGATTTTTAGTTTTTAGCATCTCTTTATTTTTTTAAAAGAGTTGTTAGTCTGGATTTTTTTTCCCAAAAAAAAAAAAAAAAACAAATTCCTGCGGTAGAGGAGTACTACTAGTTAGTTATATTTGAACTAGTTTCATATATCTCTTCAGAATTTATTGCACTTGGAGATTTTATTATTGATTCTCTCACAAGAGAAGGTATTGGTTGCAGGCAGTGAGTTTTATACAGTGCAATAATGTTCATATAAACGAGATTTATGTTGAACGAAGTCCCCAAGTTCATATTGTTGTGGATTATAGCCAAGACGTCCACTTCAAATCGTTGATAATAGATTCTCCTGAGACAAGTCCCAACACTGATGGAATTCACATTGCACGTTCCCACGATGTTTCTGTGCACACCTCCATTATAGCCGCAGGTATATATACACATATTACCACAAGATATCCTTATCAGAGAATTATTCTTTATATATTTACTAAATCTTGATAGATTAGCAGGCGATGATTGCATCTCGATTTCTGATCAGACTTCAAATATTTCAGTCACTTATGTTAATTGTGGACCTGGTCATGGTATAAGGTAAAGTGATATTTCAATCAAAATTTTTTACGGCAGAGAAAACAAGGAAAAAGAATAATGAGAACTTCATGATTTGGTGAAATAGTCACAAAGATTTTATTATTTTTTGAAAATTTATATATAAATCTCTGTCTAGACAATTATAACCGAATGAACTGGGTCATTATAGTTCAAGGGGAATAATTGTTTTAAAAAGGACCTATATGACCATTTTTGAGAATAAGAGAGGCTATGTGATTATTTCGCCAAATCATAAGGTGTCTATCTTCTTTCTCTCTAAAAAAAAAAAGAGAGAGAGTGGGAATATTTCTACTCCACAATTTGTATAAATCCACCCTATTTGAAAAGGTTATTAAAAAAAATTACGTTATTTTTAAAAGTCAAAATAAAGAAAATGTTTAAACAATTAATCAAAAAAATTCTTTTATTTTGCATAAGTCTTTTGACTATTTTTTTATCATTAATGTTGTTCTAATATAATATTAATTTGACTATTTTACTCTTATAAATAAAATGATCAAAATTTCCAAAACATGTGCTTTCGTGACATGAGTTTGAGTAACTACTGAGAATTTAATTGGTTAATTGTTCAAATTTCATTTTTACTTGCAATTATAAAAAATAATATGAAATTTTTTTATAATTAGTTTTTTGGAGTAGAGTACGTTTATACAATTTAGGGGTGGAAATATCACCATCTAATATATATATATAAATGTTTCAATTTAGGATTTTAAAGTACGGGAAAATTCGGGAAAGCTTTAAAACCATATGATTTAAAAGGGTTAAAATTATAAGCCTTTAAAACCGTGCAATTTTAAAGATTTCTCTCACTTTAAAATCTTGAACCAAAAAACTACTATATATATATATATATATATATATATATATATATATATTGGCTACCATATGCTTTCTCGAATTTTGAAAATGCATACTTTTGCTTCTTTTTTTGCTTCAAGAACATGCAATTTTCTGATAACTAATTTGTAAGGGTGGGCACGGTTCAGTACAATTTATTTTTTAACTAAACTAAGCTGAACCTAATAAATTTCAATAGAATTATAAACTGAACCACAATATTGGTTTGGTTTTAGTTTTTTAACCTTTAAAACCTTAGTTTTATTCAGTTATTTGCTTTTCAATTCTGTTTTTATTTATTAAATTAAAATGATAGGTCTTTTCTTAATTTTTTAACTAAACCGAACTGTCAATTCAGGCCGATCAG
Source organism: Citrus x clementina (assembly GCF_000493195.1). NCBI lineage: Eukaryota > Viridiplantae > Streptophyta > Magnoliopsida > Sapindales > Rutaceae > Citrus > Citrus x clementina. The sequence continues at coordinate 11,150,395 of NW_006262075.1, forward strand.
TTTGGTTCCTCAGTTTAAATACCCACCCCTAGTAATTTGTAAAACATTCTCAACAAGGCTAATTATAAATTTTATCAATCAATGATTTTCAAACTGTGTAATTTCATTTTTCCTAAATTGCCTAAAATTGATTTGCTAATAAGCTCGATAAATAAACTAATTTGGTGCTCCCTTGTGGTGATAGCATCGGAAGCTTAGGCAAAAATGGAGAAGAAGTGAAAGTAGAAAATATCACTGTGAGGCACGTTAATTTCTGTAAGACTACCAACGGAGCCCGAATCAAGACGTGGCAAGTATGTTCCTTTCGGAATATATCCGTGCAATAATTAAATTTCATTTATGATAGACTTGTTGTGTTGCGACTTTTTTTAGTTCACTCTTGTTACGTAATAATTGGGCGGGTGATAGATAGATATTAGTCTAAAAAAATGGGTTACCTTAGGCAAGACTATGGTAAGGCCGAGGAGGCCTTTGCCCCCAGATTGGAAAACAAATTCACACAAAACTAAGGATTTAAAACTAAATTTACCTTGATTCTATAGTATTTCATTATTTGGCCCCTTAAACTTTAAAATTGTTATGTTCTTGCCCTCTCAAATTTGTTGTTTCATACAAAAGCCGAATCAAAATCCTGGATCCGCCACTAAGTGCCTGCGTTACCAACCACTTTAGACGTTGTGCTCTCATAGTTAACCTGGAATACGAGAGTTATAAATATATTTGATTGTAGATTAAATATCTGACAATTTTCTTCATTTGTTTTTTTCATTTTTGGAGGCTGGGAAAGGTCAAGTTCAACATGTTGAGTTCTCGTATATGAACTTCACAGAGGTGCAAAATCCAATAATCATAGACCAATATTACTGCGATCAGAAGGACGTCTGTGCAAAAACGGTAACTAAGTTGAACAAATAAGTTCCGCATTTTGCATTTTTTCATCAAGATTCAAGATTCTAATTGATAACACATTTAATTTTGTTTTTGTTTTGTTGCGTACATCAAAGAGTACAGGAGTTCATATAAGCGATGTGCGATATTTGAATGCAACTGGGACATCAGCAACAGACGTGGCTATCAATCTCGACTGCAGCAACAATGTTGCTTGCACCGATATCAAATTGGAGAATATTGAACTGCAATCGGCTACTGAAGGAAAAGGAGTCCTTTCTAGCTGCAAAAATGCCTTTGGAGTCGCTAAAGGAAATTGTAAACCAAAATCATGTCTCAAAAGCAATTCTTAATTAACTATGTGTTCTTTAATTACAGTCCATTTAGATGCAAAACACAAATTAAATAACTCTCACCTCCAAGGTTGGTGTGAGGGGGAATGGTTTACTTTAGTTAACTTCTTACTTCAACGGAAAGGGTCAAATTGATTGGGCTATCTACTTATTACAATTGAACTATATATATGCATGCACGTTGATAATATTAATTCTCCTCTTTACCATTTTCTTCAATCCAATTTCATGTTTTTAAAATGATAAAAGATGGTTTTACTGTCTAGGAAGGATTAAGATCTTTTTCTGATTAGAGCTCTTTGAAACTTTCAATAGTATTATGCTATGTGTTTTTAACGATAGTATATGAATATAATTTAACTATTTTATTTCTTTTATTTCTTAAGCTTGAATATTTTGGTCAAGACAAACTTAGAGCAAATATACATCTACACATTGCATGTCCACTCATCTAATTTCCAATTGAAATTTCTTTTTGAAAAGCCACGTAAAAATTTAAAGCAATTCGAGAAAAAGTCTATTGGAGAGAATGAAACTAATTAAAATAGAATAGGATACTTCCCCTTTCACCATAGTGATAATATATGTATAGATTTCCTGATCCAATTAAAATGTGCTTTTAGTTTGTAAACAGGAGCCTACTACCACTCAATACTTTTTTTTTCCTCTTCAGCACCTAATCAATTCTAGGGCTCCAGCATCCTAATCTCTGGCCACCAAGACATATGACATTGTCAATGGTACTGTTAATGAAGTGCAGGGGGCCTCATATGATGGTGCAATGGTCCAGGCAGGAATACCTGATTTTTGGCTCATTGCAATAATAAGTCACCATGTGCTTGATCAGGAAATTACTAAGCATGACGAAGGAGCTGTCAATTTTCTAACAGACATTGGTCTAGGGTTAATGATTCTGTCTTGGAAAAGACATATCGTATGATTGATGAACCTAATCTTGTTCTCGAGGGAAGCTATTGGGACATTGCTTGACAGAGAAGGCAAAGAAAAGACTTTTCAATTTGTTGAAACCACCTGAAGTCCCTGCAGATGTTAAAGGCTTTGATATCGAGAAACTTCGATATCAATTGAAACATGATTATGACGTTGGAGTGGCATATACAGAAGAGATTATCAGCCATGCTGTTGGATGTTATACTGGGAATATTTATTCGGAAGCAGAAGGCTGCTCTTAAATATTTCTATCATGAGGACTTGGACAAGGATGAGGACAAAGGCAAATAGAAGTCATCACCTGTGGATGCTCAGGCATGAGGGTGAGAGTCCTCCAGAACGTAACCTCTCACCAGAATGTAACCACCAATAAATGTTTAGTTGTGTGCCTCAGGAGTCTTAGATTGGAATTTTTTACAATTGTCTTTTAAGTTTAAATTTTGAGAATCCTTATTTCTTTACTTTGTTGGTTTGAGAAAGACAAGTCTTGATATTTTTAATTTCATTCAGGGATTCCTTTCTTTATGTGAATGTTTCAAGCAAATTTATTATTATGTAGGCAAAGGTCTCCGGCCGGAGGTCCGTTATTTCACTCCACATGGCAAGGCCTACGGTGGTGCCTTGGTGCCTTTGTGCTTTAAAAAAAATGAGATTTAAGTTTAAACATAAGTGAAGCATGAGTTGGACAAGAGAATTTCGAAAATCTAAAATCTATCAAGAGCATCAATTTTAAAAGGATAAATTTTAGGCATCCTAATGTCCAAGTCCTAATTTGAGTCTCAATTGATGTTACATTCATCTACCAAACTGTAGTTAAATAATTTTACAAACTATATATGTGAGTGACACATTTTATTAGGACTCAAATATTGAGATCCCTAAAGAGTAAAGATCACAAGGTTTGTTTTGATATTATAGAGCCAAGAAAACTATAACAGTTAGTTGAGACATAATATGGGTGGTGACGTAATTTTTACTCCGCACTTTTTTCACCCCAATTCTAGAAAATAATTATAAAAAATTGACATAATTTTTATAAATTTTAAATAAAGAAGAATTTTAAAGAATCAAGTAATTAAATCTATCTTAACTTACTTTTGACTTAGAATTTTTTTAATTATACTTGACTACTAAGACTACTTTAGCTAAGTTTAATTTGATAATTTTACCTTAGAAGTGAAAGTACCAAAAATATGTTATATATAACTTCAATTTTTTTAAATATTTTACAAAATTCTTTGTTTCTAGATGATGTATCAATACTACTTTATTAGTATACATGATTATTAACTTTAGTTGGATTAATATAATGTTTTTATAGTATAATACTCATGTAAATTATCATACTGTCAAATTTATGTCATTTAGACGTATAGTACTAAATATTATTAGATATCATTAAAAAGAAAAGAAAAGAAAAGTTAGATTATAGGTCACAAAATTAAATATCAAAACAGTTAGGTATTAGACACATATTTCTCGGTGTAATTAAATTATTTGATGTAGTAAGAGTAAAACAATCAAATACAACATATGTTATAGCAACCATAATGGTAAAAGAAATCTAAGTAAGAAAAAAGTTATAAGAAAGATTTAATTGATTAATTGTACAAATATTTTTACTGGTTTATATTTATTAAAAATAATGTGAACTTGTTATAAATAATTTTTATAAGTGGGGTGAATTTATACAAATAGTGAGGTTGAAATATCTCCACCCACGTAATATCTGCCCGCTTCTTTTTTGTTTAAATTGTAAAATGCTTGCTAGTTCCTTTTAACTTTTAGGTCGAATTATTAAATATGTGTGTGTATATATATATTTGGCTGGCTAGAAATGCTTCCAATAATAGTTACAGTAACCTGATTATTTGTCATATGGAATTGCAACTTGATCAATTCAAGAAATATAACAAGGAAACAAATCAATGTAAAGGGTAACGACTGTCAATATAATTTATTTGGTTTTGAATTAGGTTAGCTTACTACTTTACTTAAGCACATATAAAGAAATTAAAGACGTAGATGGTAAATTATAAATGAGATTTTATTTACTAATTAATCTAAATCATTTTATTACTTTTATTTTTTAATTTCTCAATTTATGTGTATATCTTATGAAGTTGCAGGGAAGGCATGAATATATATGAATCTTTAATGAAAAGATCAAGTTAATTATATTACCTATTTTAGTTTATTAACATGTGCAAGATCGTTTATTAACAAACTGAAACATGTCTACAGAATAATACGTCCATAAACAAATAAAGAAACAGAAGTATGAAGAATTAACCTGTTACTATTACCCATGCCAATATCGCAAAAATAAGGGATACACTTAAATCTTGAAAATAAGTAATAGCTTTTTCAAAATTAGCATTTTCGTTCAATTGTATTTAATTTATTCACCAATTTGGAAAGAGTAATAACATGATTACGTACAAAGTTGAAATTCAACGTCTATATCCATCTCACAGCCTCACTAATCAATGACTATCATTATTTTAAAATAGTTGACTTTTTATACGATTATTAATGAGATAATTTTATAGAACTAATGAATAAATTACACAGATTTGTACACAATTTATAAGCTTATACGATTTCATCATTTCAACAATTTGACTTAGTACCATATATGGATCGCATTTTTTCCTAAACGAAATGTATTTGCAATTTTTGTTCTTTACTAAAAAATTTTCAACGAGTGATGAAAGGTAAATGAAAGAGAATCCCATGAATCATGGCCTTTAATGATGAGATTTGCTCATTACATCGATCCCCAGCTTATATAAGAGTGATCGCTGATATGTAAATGATAATTAACTCGCTAAACAACACTCCTTGAGCACAAAGCAACTCACTCAATCACCATCTTTATCATCAAAACAATCTCATCCAGTAGCTTTGTAAAATGAGGGTAAGCATCTTGATATCTTTCTGCTTCTTAATTTTCTCACTGAGCTTCAAAGCTGCATAGGATTTAATGTGGAAGGCATTTCTGTCTTTTCGTTTCGGTTTCGAAACATGGATTCTACGTTTGCTTCATAAAATTGTTCTATCAAGTTCTAAGATTTGATGATAGTAAAATCACGCATTAAAGAGCAGGAGAATGACATTTTGATCTTTAACGTTTCATTTTTATCACTCAAGTCTCTAATTTTTCTTTTCTTTTTCTTTTTTAATTACATACCTCTCACACACCTAAAGATACTATTTTAATGTTCAGAGTTTACAGTTGAATGGTATAATTTTAAAGTGCATTTTTTCTATTATTGTCATACCAAAATAAATGCAATAGATAACTGAAAAAAAAAACTAAAATGATAAAAAAGAAAAATATTATTCCTATATATTATAATGTTAACTTATGTATAGAAAATGGAGGCATTGACTTTTTTACTTTTTATTCTTCTAATAATATCATGTCCGATTGACGATTTTGTTAAAAAGGAAAACCAATATAAAGAATCTGTCAACGTTTTTATTAGAAGGGATATCTTATTTCCGGTTTTGAGAACGTTTTTCATTGCAGGAACTTTTAATCATAATCTTGATTTTGTCCATGGCAATCTGGGGATCAAGTTTCCAACCCCGTGAGGCATTTCCTTCTTATGCTTCGTCTGTCAGTGTGATCCAGTTTGGAGCTGTAGGAGATGGAGAAACAGATGATTCACAAGTAAAATTTTATTTCCTTAATTAGCACTCTTAATTTTCATTTACAATTAATGATTAATTATCAAGTATCTAGGGTGTTAGTAACTAGCAAAAAGGCGGTTAATTTTATTAATTAATTCAGGCTTTCCTAAAAGCTTGGAAAAGTATTTGTGGATCAAAATCAAATGCTCCACCGCTACTTGTACCGGCTGGCAAAACGTTCCTTTTGAATCCTGTTAGCTTTCAAGGTCCATGCAAGTCCTCTTCCATCAATGTTCAGGTAATTGGAACTGATAATGAGCAATTTTTTAAAATTATTTTTTGAATTATATATTCTTTTCTCAAAATAAAATTTGTCTAATGTGTTCACAGATTCAAGGAAACATCGTGGCTCCCCACAGTAGTGCCTGGGATGGTCATGATAAGAAGAAATGGCTCCTTTTTTCTAATGTGAATGGCCTTACAGTTAACGGAAATGGAAAAATCGATGGAAAAGGTGCATCTTGGTGGTCAAATAAACAACACCAAAGACCCACTGTAAGCAGATTTTCACTTTTAATTTGTTAATAAATTTTGCGGGGTAAAATTATATCTTTTAACAGCTCTGTATTTAAAATTTGCCACTACTAGTACTAAATTTTATTGGTGATAATTTTGCTAGGCCTTGTCATTTGGTAGCTGCAATAACCTTGTATTCCGTGGATTGATGCATGTCGACAGCCCGGGCAACCATATCAGTGTATACGGCTGCAACGATGTATCCATCTCTAATCTCAAAATAATTGCGCCAGAATCAAGCCCTAACACTGATGGCATTGATATTACTCACTCGAGCAATGTTCAAATACGCGACTGCACCATTGCAACCGGTAATTAAATTCTAATCAAGTTGTTTAATCATCATCATCATCATAGAACTGCGGTACTTGTTCTACTCAACTAATCTTGACTAACTACAAACATGGCTGCAGGAGATGATTGTGTTGCCATTGGTACAGACACCTCAAACATTGCTGTCACTGGTGTGATATGTGGACCTGGTCATGGCATAAGGTTTGTAAATAAGAACTATCATATATATTAAATTTTTTTAGTAACTAAGTGTTCTTTCTGTTAACAAAATTGAATTGGTTGTTTTTGTAAATTGTAGTATTGGAAGTTTAGGAGCAAATGGAGGGACAAGTATTGTAGAAGATGTACATGTAAGAGATTGTACTTTCAAAGGAACTAAAAATGGAGCGAGGATTAAAACATGGCAGGTAACTAATCATAAATACAATTGAGTTCTAATTGATTATTGGCAAGTAGATTAATTGAGTTATTTTTTTCCCAAAAAAAAAATTGTGATCTTGTTTTCAGGGAGGGTCCGGACATGCCAGAAGGATTTCTTTTGAGAGAATTAAATTAGAGTCATCTGACAACCCAATTATCATAGACCAATATTATTGCGGCCCTAACGATGAGTGCAAAAATCAGGTGATACTAAATGAGCGAAATTCGATTAAAGCGATTTTATCAGTTGAACCAACTACATACCCACTAAAAGTTATTGTTTTTGTCAATTTTATATGCATCCGATGTTGCAGACATCTGCAGTTAAGGTGAGCGACGTTTCCTACATTGGATTTCAAGGTACTTCAAGCACAGAAGAAGCAGTTCAGTTAAGCTGCAGTGAAAGCGTTGGTTGCACTGATATTAAGATTAATGACATCGACATAACACATTCAGATTCAGGAAAAGATACTCGTGCCTCCTGCATCAATGCTCATGGAGAATTATATGGTCGATTAGTTCCATCCGTAGATTGTCTTTTACCATAATTTTCGATCGTGCCTCCTGCATCAATGCTCATGGACAATTTTTTGGCCGATTAGTTCCATCCGTAGATTGCCTTTTACCATAATTTTCGAACATTAATTGATCTTCTGCAGTGTCAATATTATTGTCACGAAATTGTCAGTAATAATGTTTCAGAACCGTAGACCCCAATTGATCAATTGTACCTTTTTTGTGCGTACACACAAAATGGCATTATCGTTCTGATTTTCTTTCATATGCTTGCAGTAATGTTTCAAATTCTATTGTTATTTCTATAACAAGATATTAGAGGAAACTAAAAAATGCCACATCCTGTGATCTTGAAACAATTTATATCTTTTTTTTATTAATAACCTTGATCTAGGTTCTTTATTTGTTTATTTATTTTTTTAATGCCTAGTTTGGCTGGGTTTTTTTTTTTTTTAGTATTGATGTTTAATTTCTGAAGCGTAAATCTTTCAAAATGATTGTTATTTCTAAATTGCAATGAGAGTTTCTATATTTTTTAAATTCTCTTTTTAGCCATCAATCTTTGGTTGGACTGTTCGACACTTCTTCTCCTTAACTTTAAGGTGGAGAATTGAGTGTCCTAATATTCATTTAAATTTTAATTTACCCTTAAAAAGTTCAATTCACAACTCAGCTATAAAGTAACAATATGGACCTTTTGATTACATTTTAAAAATATATAAGGACCAACTAAATAATTACGGAATTTACCCTTTGCATATATGAGCACTTATATTTAAACAGAAAAATTAAATAGGAGGAAGATGGAATCAACTATAATAGCATACGGTGTAAGAGGCAAAAAAACAAACTATTCAATTAACACTATAACAGCAATAGTTCATTCTGTCTTCCCAATAACTTTAGCATTTTTCTTGTATACATACATATGCTACAAAGAACAATGAAGAAGAAATAACAAAGCCAGGAAGCTGTACACAATCAAAACGGCTCATTTAACAGCCTCAGTTTGCTGCTCTATCTAAGAGCCATCAAATTAATTAGCCAGGCCATATATAGAGCCACCTCTAGACTACCAATTTTGATTTTTGACCAAACAGTTTGACAATAAGCAGGAAATTTAGAGTGGCTAAAAAAATGGAAATTGAAAAAAGAAAAAAAAAAAACAGTTACCAACCGATCAACATTGGCTCTTTGCCACACAAAATTTTGTTTCCACATTTCTCCAACTTCCCTCTCTTTCGGTTGACAACAACCTTTTCTACATTCCGACTAACTCTTCCTCCATCGGCGGCCGCCATCCATGGCGTACGGAGGTCCTTCTCGACCGTGGTGCTCATGGTTCATGCCTTTGAGCTGTGTAGCTTGCATTGCTGTTTTTGTTTACACCATGTATGTCAACAATTGTCCTAAGAATTTAGGTGAAGATAGATGTGTATTTCATGATCACTTGGGGAGATTTTCTTTTCAGCCCAGATCAGAAAATTCTCTCTTTGGCCCTTCCACTGCAACGTAAGCTCTCTATTAGTATTATTACTGATCTCTGCACAAATTTTTTTAGTTTAATTTATTTTTTGGTTTAACTTTCGGAAACCAAGATGATTTGTAATTTTCAGGCTTAAGAAACTTGGTGGCCTTAGCCGAAATCTAGTGGTGTACGATGGCGAAATATATCGTTTCTTCTCTTGCATGTGGCTTCATGCTAATGTTATTCATTTGCTTACTAATAGTTTGGCCATTCTGTTTATTGGTGTTAAGCTCGAAGAGGACTTCGGATTTTGTAAGAACCTAATTGATTATTTGACAATCCTCTTTTGCAAGTTCCTGTGATTTTCAAAATTCGAACCAATAATTTTTGGTACAGAGAGTTGCTAAAAGAAAAAGAAAATCAATTTCAATCTAAATGATACATTTGATTGTGAGTGCAGTGAGAATAGGACTCTTGTACGTGCTTTCTGGTTTTGGAGGAGGCTTGTTATCTTGTCTTCACCAAGACGAATCACAGCAAACTCTTCAAATTTCAGTTGGTGCATCAGGTGCACTCTTTGGCCTGTTAGGTGCCTCACTTTCTGAAATCATCACAAACTGGACATTGTACACAAATAAGGTGACTATTTTTGTAACTGTTGTGCTTCTGTTTTAATTTTAAAAGCATATAAGCTGATGTGTTTAGTAATCTTTTTCTCCAGTGTGTATCAATTACGATGCTGATTTTAGTTATTGGCGTGAACATGGCTATCGGATTTATGCCTGGTATAGATAATATGGCACACATTGGAGGATTCGTTGCCGGAATTTTACTGGGATTCATTCTTCTTCTCCGTCCTCAGTATGGATACGTTAGCGGACCATACATTGCTCCAGGATATGAACTCAACCACAAGAAACCCAAGTACCAGTGCCATCAAAAACTGCTTTGGGTTATATCTGTAGTCGTCTTATTCGTTTGGTAAATTACTAATTCCAAGTTCACTTCAAACATTCATTAATTGGAAAATTGATGGAAACTGTTTCTATAAATTAATCATTTTTCCTTGTTTCAAAACCCATCAAAGCTCTTTTGTTGTGAAAGTAATTGTTCACATTCAATGTTTTAGTACTGTCTTCTATTATTTTGCTCATGATGGGGTAAAAACCATCATTAATCACCAACAAAGATATATGAGGTAAAATAGTTTAAGACAAAAAGTTAAAAAAAGAAAAAAGAAAAAAATAGCATTTTAACACGAGGTTTTGAAAAATGAAGGAGAAAATGTGATATATTTCAGCAAATGGTAGGGTTTTTCTCAATGTTCAATGTTCTAGTTAATTTGAATTTTTAGTATCAACAAAATGTCATTCATTAAAATGTTTTATAATTGGAGAATCATTGGTGATAGAGCATTGTTCCTCATTCATTCATCATTTAGCAAATGATTATGCATATTATTATAATTGGTTGAAATGTATATATATTATTATAATTGGTTGAAATGTATATATAGTAAGGAGTGAATAAAAAAGGAGCAGTACTTCACGAACACCCAAAATTTTTTTTATAATTGATATGATAGCTCAAACATGTGCCAAAGTGTAGGTACATGGTTGCCTTGTCAAAGCTCTACAAAGGCGAAAGAGTAGATCTGCCACTTCCAAGCATCGATATGAGTAAGGAATTGCCGAGTGTCGGAGTAACACAACAGCCATCCAATAATACACATACTAATCTACCTACTAATTAGGTAAAATTCTACCCCTTTATTTGAAATATGTGTTTCTTTTTTATATATTTTACATGCATCATCACTTTAATAAAATGAAGATATCCTCACTATATAATTATTTTTAGGTGCAAGTGTCCTCAATGTTTTTTTTTTTAATGTGGACACATTGTTAAATCACGTTGTTTAACAATATGTTCGCGAGGAAAAAAATTAAGGACACCCGCATTAGAGAATTACTGTGTATGTATGTATATATGTATGTATGCGGTTTAATAGTGTGATCGCATGAAAAAAAATTGAAGACCTCCGCACTAAAGAAAGATTGTGTATATATGTGTGTGTGTGTGTGTAAACATTTTCAGGTGTGGCGCCTCCATTTTTTTTAATGCAGAAGTCTTATGGCTTAATAAAGTTAATTTTCAATATACCATCAAGCTGTCGGTTTAGTAAACTTAAAAACTGACTATATTAAATCTTACGGTTTAAAAATTGTCTACATGAAAAAAAATGTGGGTGCCCGTACTAGATAAGGATTGTGGGTGTATATATATATATATATATATATATATATATATATCTACACATAAAAGTTGGTTGAGTAGTTGAGTTGAGCCATGTACGATTATTTCCTTAACTAACTTTGTTATGTGCAGCCTGCAGGATGATTTTTTTGGCTCATAATGAGAGTAATTCATATTTAATAAAATATCTCATGATTCATGAGTTAAGAGTTATCCCAAGTGCTTACCTAAGAGCTAATGTATACCAATGTGCCATTAACTTCTTGACAATAAAGAGACTTTTTTATATTATTCTTCAATTTTTGATTGTATATACATGAAATAATGCTATTGCACGAAACATGTACATATATATTTATAGACACACACACACGCACAACAGACCGATGTGGTGTAATTATGATCGGTTGAATTAAGATTTAAAGTAATATTAATAAAATTCTGTAGGTCAAGTGATGTATTCATTTAACTAAATAACCAAGTATGGTATGCTGCGTCGGTTTGCATGAAAGATTTTACGTACATATCATTGCTCTTACTCATATTGTTCTAATGCTAGCTGATGCTTTATATTGCAGTTGTGGAACAAGACTTGTGTATCTTCAAGAGAGTTGCCACTCGCCATGAATTATAAATGATATGATCCCCAATGTAATTTGAAGGACAATACGACTGTTAGTAACATTTTTACTTTATTAAATTAAAAAAATCCTCATTAGAGAATTATCATATTATATATATGTGTATGTATTATTTATCAAATATTTGCCTTACATAGCAAAAGCCATTTAATTAATGTTGATTGTATGCTATTTTTATTAATTTAGTGATAATGAATTTTGTCTTGAAATATCGTTATTAAATTATGTTTTTCGCCCCATTATTATTTAGATGCACATTCAATCTCAAATAAATAAAATAGGGTTATTATCATTTTACTACTTAAAAAATTATCAAATATCAAATGACTACAATAAATATTGTCTCTTATCATTTTCTTATTATATCTTTATCAAAATATCATTTTACTACTTTTTTGTTACAACAAATATCATTTTACTATTCATAATTAAAAAAATAATAAGACAAATTTTTAATTCATATATTATAATTCCAGAAAAAAGAATTATGTTGGTATTTTATATCTATTTTAATAAATATATTACAAATTTATTTTGTAAATAAATTTTAAGTTTTTTTTAATCACGAAGGATGAAATTAGTATTTTGTTAATCAACTAACTGGTCAACTAACGGTTATAATGAAAAAGTAGTAAAATAATATTTTTATAAGGATATAGTAGAAAAATGATAGGAGATAATTCTTTTTATAGTCATTTAATATTTAATAATTTTTAAAGTAGTGAAATGATAATAACTCACTCAAATAAATACATGCTGAAACTGAGTTGACTCGTTGTCAAACCTCCCGGCAACTCGGCTTTCTTGATTTTTCATGTTCTAGTGGCATTTAATGTCCCACGTGGCGCGTAAATCCAGGAGCCACATCAACAAAGCATTCACATGCACTCCCGAAATCCCATAATTACGAAACTACCACTCTCTTGGTCACTTACAGTTCGTTAACAACTCAGGGTTATTTCGTAATCCAGTCTTTTGCTTTTTCAATAAAAAAAATAAAAATAAAACCCTGTTTCTAAATTCGATTCAGACAACGAACTAACAACGAGCGAAGCTAATAACCGTCTTTCATCATCATGGCGCTTCTTGTTCCTGGTGGTGGGTGCGCACGTTTAGCCATCTCCCACCCAGCGCAAGTTAGCCGGAGAACAGCCGTTGTTGCTACGCTGTCACCTCCCAAACGCGATAAAGTTGACTACTGGGTCGATGCAACTTCGAGCTTCTTTGAACCAGACTCCAGACCCATCATGTTATATGATGGTAATTACAACTTTTTTTAAAATTATTTTTATTCCATTTATGAATGAAGTTGATTCATTTTATTAATTCTAGCTAGCTATAAAATAAAAAAAACTTCGCTTATGCTCCTTAATTAACTTTTAATTTATATATATTTTTTTTAATCACTGCTATGAAATGAAATCATTAGTGGTCGAAAACTATTAGCTGTTGAGTAGAATAGAATGTTTACCAAACACTTTAGCAGCCGGTATCTAGCTAAGCTACTATTGTAGTTAATATTTCTTTTGAATTTTCGTTCCATAGGTGTTTGCAATTTGTGTAATGGAGGAGTGAAGTTTGTACGGGATAACGACAAAAATAGGCAAGTGATCTAACCGCTGGCTTGTTGAGTAATTTGATGAATAATGTGTTAAATGATAAATATCAAATGTTATTCGACCTCAAGCCAAATGTTCCACAATGATTGATCACGATCCTTTGGCGTTGACAATATTCCTAGATAGGCTAATTTGATCTTCCCCGTTAAAGGTGTTCCATGTATCAGCTCATTTTGATTTGTACATAATTAAGCTACTGCAAAGAAAATTGGTCCTCCCAGATTTCGCACATTTTCAACTTGGCATTTTGGCTTGTATTTTTAAGTTTGTTCATGATATTTCAAATTATTACTTCTTATGGTTGAAAAGTATTATATGAATTAGTTGAAAACATGATTATGAATGCTAAACAAGATTGAGGTCACTGAAAATATCACTTCCTTTACCTGCTATTAATTATGAACCCTCCAAGGAATATCTTTCTTATAAATGATTTTCTTTAAATCCAAAAGGGAAAGAAAATCATAGAATTTGTCTCTTCAAAGTGTTTCTTAGCTATAAATCTGCTCCCAATGACTGTTCTTCTTCATATCTTTGTCTGGCAATTGACAGGAGAATCAGGTACGAAGCTCTCCAGAGTGAATCAGGCAAGAAACTGCTGAGGAGGTCAGGAAGAGCTCCTGATGATATTTCAAGTGTTGTGCTTGTTGAAAAGGATAGGTACGCGGATATTATTTTCAGTGTATTCTAAAACTGATGTTAAATTGGTCTGAATTCTAAAGGATGGCACCTGAATTTAGTTTCTGACCTTTTAGGGTAATGGTAACTATGTTCCACCAATTTTAACATTTCACATTGTGTCAATGTCTGTCTTCTAATTAATTCAAATGAGATTATTCCTATCCCCTCTCCCTTCATGTTTCTATCTGTCTCTCTTGAATAGAAAAGGTTTGCACAAGAATGATTAAGAATTGATGGTGGATTTCAGATCATATATCAAGTCAGATGCTGTTCTTAAGATAATGGAATACATAGACCTACCTTTCCCTCAGCTAGCATTTTTTCTACAGTTTGTTCCTCAGTAAGTCGTCCCTTCTTTGTTGCTGTAGTTCTGAAACAAATGAGCAGAGCAATGGAAATTTATTATTCTGTTTTTTGCTATGGGTGGTTGCAGGTTTGTAAGAGATTTTGCATATGACAACATAGCAAACAATCGATACAACATTTTTGGCCGCTCAGATTCATGTGAGTTATATGATAATTAAGGATGTGCAATCGTTGCGGCTAATGAATGTATGTATATATTTGAAACTCCAGAAATGAGGGATCATAATGTGGTCCATTGTTTCTTGCTCTGTGGAAATAGAATATACTGTGAACATGTTTATCAATTGACATTTGACAACTCTTAATGTAAATTGGTCATCTTGGCCATATATATGCTTACAATTCTGACCTTATTGTTACAAATATTTGATTTTACTCTTTTTTTTCCTCCTTATCAATTGATACGTATGAAGTGCATAATTTTTTCCCCCTATTTAATAATTTCCTAGTTCTTCTGGTGATTACATCAGAGCTTTATTGTAACATATTTGTGGCCATATATTAAAACAAGCCTTCTCTATCTTGACTTTATTGTCAAGTGTTTAAGTTCCTAATACTTTTTGATCTATTGGATGCCAACATATGATCCCAGCTCTTCAAAGCCTATTGCGGGCAATATTTTTTTGGTAACCATGTCTTTCCTCCTCATAGTATCCTGTTTCTTTAGTAGTTGATAGAATGGCACGCACACTCACCCTCAACCTCCCATTCCCCATTCTAATTAAGTAGACTTCTGCAGCAAGCAGCTGCACATATAATGGAGTGATAACATCATTGAGGGAATGCTATTTGTGGGACCCACATAGAGGTATGGAGCTCCCATTTGATAATTTCAATATTTTAAATCCTGGTAGTTTTGTTGAATTCTCTTGGTCCAAGGACTACATCCTGTTAGGTTGGAAATTTGTAAGGACCAGCATAGTTTGAAGCTTTAGGAAAAGGAAAGCAGGATCGGACAATCCTTTTAAATGATATCCTGGAGGTTTGAGAGCATCAAAAGTTTACTGTTTCTGCTAATTCCAAATGTTGAAAGTTTGTATCTGAGTATTTTGTGCATCACTTCCTTGCAAAGTTTTCTTTTATCCTATAGGAAAGGAAGATATTTTATGAACTATTCGTAGTTATTGTGCAATATTACTATTTCAAACATCTATCTCCCTTTTGTACACTTAAGAAAGCATCTGCCTTACACTGATAAAAGATAGAAGATAAAAGAATAGAAGTTCAAATGATAAGATCCGAGAGCTGAGTTGTATGCATATGCATAAATGCCTAAATATCATCCAGTATTTATCGACATATATCTTGTGTGCTCTATTGCATATGCGTGCATGGATATTGTCTACATAGATGTGAGGATGTGAAGGTTGGAATCCAGTATCCTAGTATTGCATGAAGGTTTTGTGGTTAATCTGCTACAAGAATAATCAGCTATGAGAGTGTGGGAGAGGTTCGTTGTGTATCTTGTCGCCTTTGTATAGCTTGGACAAGCCGAGTGCATATCTGACAAAATGGCAATGGTTAGCCGAAATTTGTGAACCCCAATTTTGAAATTTTCAACAAATGTTTGAAATGAACGTTTAGTGATATACCCAAGGACTAAGAGGATTAAAGCTATAATCCAACACAATTGTTGATAGTGCATGTACTTGGGTTTCCTATGCTTGGCATCATATCCCGCAGCAATGTATTTTTCGCTTACATATCCATATTGGGGACGTAGAAAGAGGATAAATCCAAGGAGAACTCCAGAGGCAAATCCTCCAATATGTGCCAAATTGTCTACACCATCCACACCGGGTATGAATCCAAAAGCCAAATTCAGGGCAATAACAGAACCTAGAACTGAAAGTGATGTGCACTGAATAGAGAAGAGTTAGAACTTATATCTGTTTATATCTTTGTGAAAGTTCATTTTGGAATGATGTTTGAAGTTACTTTAAGAATAATATTATGACTTTCAATTTCACAACTATTATTATTATTATTTTAAGAATAATATCTGCGAGGTTTATGTCATTGTGTTATTATTTTAAAGCAGTTAGTAACATAGTCACCTTATTTTCATAGATCGTCCAGTTTGCAATTAACTCAGAAAGCATGGTTCCCAACAGTCCAAAGAGTGCACCGGATGCTCCAACTGAAACAATTTCTTTCTTTCCTTTATGGTGAAGACAAGATAAAAGGCTTCCACCAAACCCAGAAAGCAGATACAGAGGTGCTATTCTCGCTGCCATATTGAAGAGTGATTTACAACCAGTAAGAACTTATAGTACAATAATTCACTCGTAGTTCATTATCAAGTTCTTACCGAATCCAAATTCCTGTTCCAGGCGGTAACTAACAAGCATAAGGCTCGTCATGTTGACAACCAAATGAATGATTCCAGCATGAAGCCACATGCTAGACAAGAGACGATATTTTTGATTTTTCCTCACAACTAGGTTTCGGTCAAGGCCACCGAGATCTCTGAGCCTGGAAGAAAATAAAGGAGAGTAATCTATCCCTGTTTCCAATTAAGTACACAAAATGAAACAGAAACATTGTTGAGGGTTCGACTTCTTAATTACGTGGAGATGGAAGGTCCGAGGAGATAATTTTCCTTCCATGGTTGAAAGGAATATCTCCCTAATATATCTCTCAAAACACATTGGTGACTGTCTGCAGTTTTCGCAGGGCAATTGTTTACATGCATGGTGTAAACGAACATAATAATGCAAACAACAAAGATGACCGGCGTGAGCCATGCGCGCCACTGCTCGGGAGCGTATGGCTTGTTCTCCATGGCGGCCTGCCGGCAAGAAAGATTGCAGGATCAACAATACCAGAAGAGAGAGAAGGAGACGGGAGGGGGGGATAGAATTTGGGTGGCAACGAGCACGTCTTGCTAGGCTGGTAAGCTATTTTTGGTGCTTTTGATTTATTGCTCATGAAACCGCTCTTTCTAAAGATTGTTCCATATGCAGTCCGCCGGGTTATATTGTTGAATCTTTGAAAATAATAATAACTTTTCTGCAACGTTCATATCATTGTTTTCGGTTATCAATTTTCTTTTTTCAATAAAATGTAATTCATATACGATATTGCAACATCATTGTCCTAGATGTGGATATTGATTTTTTTTAGTTGGTTTTCGTATTTTACCCCTCAGACAAATTTGCTAGGATTAGTGTTCCAAAATTTTAGTTGTTTGTAATATGAATTTAGCATAGAAATTTAAATAACTTCCAGAAGGGGATATGCGACCTTCCATTTGGTCAGTTTCGAGGTTCCTAAAACGGCAAATATGTGCTGAATAAGTTCTATACGTAAAGAGTTGTATTAAAAATAATAATAATAATAATAATAACAGGAAGTTGGTATATTTATGTCGGTAATTGAAATAGTTCAATATTTGTTTACTTAGTTATTTTTTAATGTTCTCACACTGTAAAACAAATAATCAGATTCAGGAAAAAAATGTATTTTGAAAACTTTATGCCAGCCGAATTTCGTGTGGGAGCACCTTATACTAGTAGGGATGGCAATGGGGAGGGGAGGGGAGGAGACCGATCTCCCCGTACCCATCCCCGATATTTTGTATATGTCCCCGTCCCCTCCCCGTCCCCGTTAGAATTACTTGAGAGAATCCCCATCCCCGAATAACTAATATATTTTTTTTTCGATTTTGAGTTAATTATATTAAAATAAAAAATTCAAATAAAAGTAAAGTTCGAAATATATCTTACATTAATATCTATTACAAAAGTCACATACATTAAATTGTAAGTAACGCAACATGCAAGGGATACAAACTTCTTTTACAAACTATCATGAACAAATTAATAGTATAATACAAAATTATTACAAATAAAATCGAATTTAGATTCAAAATTAACTTTTTCAATGGTGGCGTGGGCACTTTATAAATGTGGATTATTCCATTTGCAACACAATAGTTAAATCGGAGCAAATCAAAAGCAAATATTAGATTAGATTAGATTAGATATTAAAATTGTGATTTGTTGTGGGCAATTATAACATCTAAAAATAAATAAAAAAATATATTTAAGTTAATGTCTTTTTAATGTCCTAAATAAAAATTTAGGACTTTAATTACTTAATTAAGCCTAAAAGTTTAATAATATAAATATTTTGATATTTTTTATTTTTACCAATATTTATAATTTTATAATTTAAATTTTATTATTTATTTACTAGTAATTTTAAAAAATTAAAATGGGGAAATGGGTAGGGGATGGGGATTCCACCTCATCCCCGTCCCCTCCCCGAATAAGAAATTGGGTAAAAAAATTTTCCCGTCCCCTCCCCGAATAAGAAATTGGGTATGAAATTATCCCCATACCCTCCCCGAATGGGAAAAATTCCCGAGGATACTCGTCCCCGTGGGAATTTTTGCCATCCCTATATACTAGCCATCGTCTCCTAAAATTTTGGTGGTAACACTCCTCAAATTATTGGTTATCTTTTATATCTTTTAGGTAACAACTTAGTAATAATATTAAAGACAAGCTTGGTGGATTTATTCATGTAAGATGGCAATTAAGACGTAAAGTGGGGTTGTCAATGGGCCAGGGCCTGGGACTCGCAGTGGTACTAAAGCAGAGTCTCGACATTTACTCACGTGGACATAAATTGAGACCTGGGAAAGGTCTTTATAAACTGGGCTAAAGACAAGAGGTCCGTCCGTAGGTGCGTTGAATTGAAATAAGGTTTGCTTGGGAAATTGAAGTAAGCACGAGACTTCTAACTAATTATCTATTAACGTTGCTAGAACAGTGAAAAAACCAACTCCATGTACAGGTGGGCAAAATTGGGTTCGGGTCAATCCGATCGGATTAGACAAAAATCAATCCGAATTATATTCGGACCGGATCGAGTCGGGTCAATAATTCGAGTTTAATTTGGGTAAGATTGAGTTCGGATTTGAAGCTTGAAAGTTGAAAGCTTCAAAATCGGGTTCGAGTGGGGAGAAAGCCAGAAACTCGGGTTGGGTTGTGAGGATTCGGCCTTCAAGCAGCTGATCGGTGGCCACGACAGCAGATCACAGATGAGTTTTTGGCAGCAGATGGGCAGACGTGCAACGACAGATCGCGGAAGACTCACAGCTGGACGCGGTTTCACTTGGCAGCAGCAGATTGCGGCTTCACTTGGCAGCAGCAGATCGCGACTTCACTTGGCAACAACATATCGTGGTTTTACTTGGCAGTTGTCAACAGCAGATCGCAGTTTGACAGTGTTGTGAACTTGTGAAGTTGTGATTCTTGTTTTGTTTGTGGACTTGTGCTGGTGTGTGCGTCTGTGAGAGCGAGTGACTTTGTGTGTGTGCGGCGTGTGGTGCCTAATGGTGTGTGTGTGTTTAGGTTTAGTTAGTTTATTTTTTTTGGCAAACCCGATTGGGTATTCGGATCGGGTCGGGTTTTCACAAACTGATCGGGTTTGTAATTTTTAATCTGATCAGGTTTCAATCCCGACCCAAACCCGAAATTTCGGGTTGGGTAAAATACCCACCCCTAAGTCTCCATGTGATCTTTTTAAAAATTTTCAAAATGATTACATAGTTGCATATCTAATTTCTCTCAAATATTGAAAGGCTTTGTACCAGATCTAACTTTTCTTTATTGTACAAAAAAAAAAAAGGCTTCTCAAGAATAAAGCAGCTGTGTAAACAAATGCTACAAATTTATTTCAAACAGCCAACACTAGGGACTGAATCATCACATTTTCCATGAGCATTGATGCAAGTTGAATAAGTCCCCTCCTTCGAATTCGATGAAGCTATGTGGATGTGCTCCAGCACTATGTTGTCACAGCCAACAGTCCGGCTGCAATTCAAGGCAATTGCATCTTGTGTGATTGATGTCCCATGAATTCCAGTGTAAGAAACATCACTTATTTTGACTGCATTTGTCTTTTTAATTAATCAAAATAAAATATTGTATTAGTAAAAGTATAAACAATAAGAAATCTAAAATCAAGTATATGATAGAATCAAGATTTTTATTATTTGCTTACTTCATTACTGCATTGTTCATGTGGGCAGTAAAATTGGTCAATGATGATGGGATTGTCAACATCTGTGAGTGTAATGTCGTTGAAAGTTATCTTCCTGGCATACCCAGACCCCCCCTATAAATATTAAGAACCATTAAGAATAAATTTTGAAATAAGAAATATATATTACAAATGATGAATATTATTGGTTAATTTAAGAAGACTTTAATTACCTGCCATGTTTTGATCCTCAATCCATTTTGAGTTGCGTTCAAAGTACAATTTTTCACATGTACTTCCTCAACTGCTGCTGCCTCTCCTTGCTTTCCTAGGCTTCCGATGCTAGAATAACAAATGCTCTTATAAGTATAGATACTTGCAACGCTTTGTAAATCGTTTGGATTAATTAGACAAAGTCATCATAATTAACAAACCTTATACCATGCCCCGGACCACATGTCAACCCAGTTACATTAATCTGAGAGCTTCCCGTGTTAATTGCAATGCAATCATCACCTAAATTCATACAACAAAAATTTATGCTATACGCACAATTAAACTCAAGAAAATAGAAAGAAGAAATGATAGTAAGAGTACTAATCTAGTTTAGGATATTGGACTTTATTAAACTCAGGAAAAACTATTATATTATACTATTGCACCATATGGCATTATATCTTTCTGGATTTTGATTCTGAATTGGATAATTTCTAATGATAATAATAAACAAAGGTACAAAATTGAATGTATTAGAAAAAGCAAAATAATAATAATATTAACCTGTGGCAATGTTACTGTTGAGAATATGAATGTTTTGGGAGGCAGAGATGTCAATGCCATCAGTGTTAGGGCTTGATTCAGGGGCTGATATGTGGAGATTAGAGAGAGTTGCATCCTGACAGTTATCTAAGGAGATGTGATTTTTCTGACTGTTGATATGTTTCAGTCCACTGACTTGAAAACTGGTACATTTTTCAAATACTAATGCCTGTTGCCATCCATCATATTCATGAAAAAGGAATGTGTATGTAATATTATCATTACATTTGATGAATGTTTATGTTAATTAAGCATTTTGTTCATAAATTTTCTTACTTTGGGTTTCGTGCAGTCCTCGCTATACTGCATATGATTCAGGAAGGTGTATGAGAATTTGTGATAAAAATAATGAAAAAAAAAAGGTTCAGTAAAAGGGACGAGAGTTCGCAAAAAAATGTTGTGCACCCACATCTGAGCAAAGCTTCCACCACTGTGATCCTTGGCCATCAATTTCTCCATTTCCATTAACAGTAAATCCATTGACATTTGCGAAGTAAAGCCAAGACCTTCGATCCTTTCCTTTCCAACTTGACGGTCCTTCAGGTGCAATGAGATTCCCCTCAATCTGTGTTAAAAAAATAGGGCTTTAAAGTAAGACTTTCTTTTTCGAGAAACTACAGCACAATTCTGTCTGGTATTGAAAAATTATTAAATCTTTCGTTAATACCCTTAATATTTCCACTATTGATTCCCGTGCTTCCATTATTGACCGCTGACTTACACTATATTATGTACACAATAAATAGAATTTTGGGACATACGTCGGTAATAAAAAAATTTGGAGTGTATAAAAAAAAAATTAAAATAGTCAACAGAGAGTGTGATGACCTTATACCTTTTTTATTGATAAATATTGCTAGTATTATGAAAGGTATTGATGATGGTGAGAAAATTAAAATCCATTTACCTGAACTTGGAGGTTGGAAGATTTGCATGGACCTTGGAAACTTGTAGGTTGCAGCAAGAATGTTTTCCCCTGAGGAACCTGAAGGGTTGGATTGTTTGATGTATCTCCACAAACCGCGTTCCATGCTTTAATAAAAGCCTAGAAATGAATTAAATCACAGAAGTTACCGTAAAATACTAACACAAGGAAAAAAAAAAATTAAGAAGAACAGAAACTAAAGAGCTTTGATATTTTAAATTGAGAAAGGCAAACTAGCTGTAATTAATCTCTAGACTCTAGTTATTCTATTGATTACTGATTTTTTCTTTTTCTCTTCTTTCGAAAGTGAGTATTAATTCGATGTTGTCATTTTAATTCTTGTTTCACTTATCCGTGTCTCATGTTTCATTCTATATCGTGCGTTTTATATCTCTCATACATAATATATTTACTATTTCTAATCAGAGCTTGACAGTTTCTATTTTAGGTCAAGTTTGCATGGTTGGATTTTGTGGTTTTTCAATTACCAAAAGCTCTCATATATCTATGTGGCACTGGGGATTGAATCATCTCCAAATGATAGTTCAGTTGATTTGACTTGCATAATAAAAACAAAGGATCACAGTTTAAATCTTTGGAAACATATTTAATGTATAGCGAGATAGAATATGGTGTATGGATACATGAGAAACAAGTATATATAATTATGAGGTACCCGTATTTTTTAAAATATGAATTCATTTTTATATTATATGGTGTATTAAGTATGGGCATCCGCATTAGAGAATGACTAATATTAATAGCTCTCTATTGTGTTGCTTGTAGTCTAACATTGTATCATAGTTATGAAATGTTTATAATATTAAATCTATATTTTATGACAAGCGTTCCATTTGGAGAATGACTCGTATGTAAAAATAAAATATATATATTTACTTGGGAATCATCGGTAACTCCATTTCCCACAGCACCAAAGTTCATAACGTTATAAGGCATTGTTCCAGGATACGATCGGCTCCAACCCAATGTAGCCATGCACATTAGCAAAGAGATGATGAAAAATAGTTCCTGCATTGAGAGTAAAAATGAATTATGATATGCATATTGGCAGAAAGAAATTTAAAATGAAAGAATGCGAGAGTGGAAGAGTGAATTAATTGAGGATAAATGTCTCCTCTTGCCATTGTCTATTTGCGACAAAAATGAAGACTATACGCTTTTAGTTATGAAAATAATAATACTAAAAAAGTTTTGATGATTTATAACAACTGATCATTTGGTCTTCTATTTATATTTATCCTTCAAAGCTCTAATATGCAAGATAATCCCATAATAGATTCTCTCATACATGGGGTTTCCAATTTGAGCCCATATATAGATCTTTTTATTTGAATACATTGATAATTTTGAACTTATTGCCAAATTGTTAGGATTTGCCGTACTAACAATAATATTTATTTCCAAATTAATCCAACATGGTCCTGATAATGTATTCAATTAGGCTAGATTTTAATAATCCTTATCATGCAATAGCTATCCGATCTATTTATTTAGATTAGTTTTTAATTATCCTCATCGTGCAATTTCTAATATTTATTTGTTGAGTGTTATAACTTATTGATGTCAGACTCTGCATTAGAAGATAAAATCAACCCAGGTGCAGTAGTGCAGTAGACGTAGAGTGATGAATATTATAAATTATCGAAGATTATGGTTAATGGTCTCGCTATAATATGTCACGAACATTTTTTTATGGAAACCACATATGAAAACTTTTAAGCTAAATATGGAATAATTAAAAAAATCATCGGTGAAAATATATTACGTGTTAGCTAGATATTCATTTATAAGAGTAAGCTATTGCCTAGTCTTACCGATAAAATTTCCATGGTACAGTTTCAACGGGATCATGCAATAAATCTGATCAATGTATAATTTCAATTCTCATTATAATTACTTGATTTTAAAATAAATGTATACATGAAAATTTTATTAAAACTGACCTAGTTCTTTTTTATTGTAATTGGGTTAGATATTTGCATAAACTGCTGAATACAGCCGCCAAATTCATCAAATTCAAAATCCTTACAAAATTCATTTTCATTATAACCCTACTAAGAAATTAAGCAATTATGACATTTCAATTAACCCTATTTTAATTGCATAAATAATCCTCCACAAAGTTAGCTTCTTCTAGATTTTCGTTATCCAATCCGTTGGAAGTTTTTTATAATTCTATATCAATGTTATTTATCTGCAAACTAATAATGCAGTTTGTGTTATTAACTTTAATATTTTAGCATCTGTCGGAGTCATCTAGTTGAGATAATAAAATCTTTTGTATTGAAAACAAGAGATTTTGGGGAAAAAAAAAAGTTTATTTGAGTTTCCTTCTTATCTGCATTGTCCAAAGAGTAATACTAAAAATTTTAAATTATTTTTAAAATTTCAATGTAAACTGTGCGACATATGGTATGTTATTTCTTAAGTAGATGAGAGGATTTTCACTAGTTTCAAGTGATTTTTATGTCATAAGGCTGTAAGTAAACCCAATGGAGGATCTAGCCTAATCAGGTGATATTTGCGGATGGAGACTTGGGTTTGCAGTTATTTTTATTTGTGACTTTCTGATCTTTTGTCTTTAGAATGGAAATTAGATGATTATGAATGAATTTGGTGATGGGTGGATTGGAATGGTGATGAAATTTATCATTTTCTTTTTATTTTCAAATTAAAATTAGCTCTTATTATGTTTGCAAGGGTTAAATAATTAATAAAGTTAACAACCATTATAACGGGGATTTGAACTTAATTTAAAATACTAGGAGAATTTTGACTAAACAGCAGAGAGATTATATTTATTTTCCCTAAAATATACCCAATCGTACTTGTAATAGTTGTCGGGTTACCTAAATAAGCAAAAAATTACAAAGGCTCTAAGAAGATGAATATTAATTTTAAATAATTGAATATATATATTTCAATTAAGTTATATTTTATGTTCTTCCACAAGGCTCTTTAGCATAACTTGGGAGTTTGAATAATAATAAGAGTAATAATATAATTATAAACTCTTGTAGAATTTTTTATTGTACAAACTGATGTGGCATAATTTAATTGATTGGATGAAATATCTCTTAATACACATGATTTGTTTTTATTATATTTATTTTTAATTCAACTAATGAGTTGATGTCAAATCAATTTGTACAAGAGTTTGTGGCTGTATTTTCACTCTAATAATAACAAGAAGGAGAAGAAGGGATATTAGTTGTTATTTAGTGAGAGATTTTTACCATTCTGGATCCAAATCATCTCCTAATCTAATCTTTCCTAATGTTTTAAAAAAAATTAACATGTGTAATTTAAATTATTGGATGTACAAGATTTAACTCAATCTTAATTTTTCTTATTAAACACAAAAACACATAGTTTTACTAATTATCTAAAAACTAAAAATAATAAAACTTAACAATGTAACTTTCTTTCTTTTCTTTCTTTTATCCCCTTCTCCTTCCAAGCAGCCCCTTCTTACCTTCCTGTAGTGTTTTTTTTTTTTTTTTCCTTCGCTTCCTTAATCATAAATTTTAACTTTGGCAATACACATGAAGAAAAAAAATGCCATTGGTAGAAAAAGAGACAAAATTAGAAAGAAATGGATAAAGATTAGATTTTTCTAGATTTTCAAAATTCTATTCTGTTATGTCTAATTTATTTATATATTTATTTTTTCAAGCAGCCAAAAAAAAAAAAAAACCTTCGTCATACTCATAAACATTAATTTTGGTAATAAACATGACCATATAGAAGAACAGAAAATATAAAAATTGGATCGAACGAGCAACATCGTGGGCCTGGTGGCCAATCACTTCATCTAGACCGTCACGCGAACAAAATTTAAGTATGTGATAATGGAAGTGGAAAGAAGAAAAAGAAAAGAAAGGAAAAATAAGATATTATTAAATGATTTAAAAAATTAATGTTAACGTTCCTTAGTCAACTATCAAAACAATATGTTTTTTAACAAGGAAAATTAAGTAAACCTTGTACATACAATAATTTAAATTACACATGTTAAATTTATTTAAAATATTAAAAAAATTAGATTAAGAAAGAATCTAAATCTATCTTCTAAAAGAATCAGTATAAAATAGGATATTTAAAACATAATTAACTTGTATTTATAATTCAGTCCACATTGTACTATTCTTTTAACTCCATGCAAGTACCCCTTTATAATGTTTGATTTCTGTTTGCCTTTTCTCATTCTTTATATGGGTTTTTTTTAAATTATTTCTTGTTTGGTTACCGGGAAAGAGAGAAGGAAAGAAGACAATAACAGGGGGACAGATTTTTTTTTTTTTTTTTAATTTGGCACCTTGTATGCCAAGTAACCTTTGAATGACTTTTTGTTGTTGTTGATGTTTTATTTCGTATCGTGGTAACTAATTTTTGTTTGAATTAAGCTTTTTTTTTCTGATCTTTAGAACTCCAGTACGTAATGATCATTGCACTTTTTATGAGAAACTTTCTTTTAATATTGTAGACTAAAAGTTACAGCTGCCTAATCACAGCTAAATTCGAACGAAATGTTTATTTTTTATATTGGTTTCTATGCATGGTCTTGAGGTTGTGATACTAGAAAAATCAATCATGGAATACATATTGATTCCTGCAATATTGATGCTTTGAACAGAGAAGACATGGAAGAGGTACAAAAGTAGTTGACTATAGCAACTTCAGGTACTAAGGGTGAGGACTCTGAACTCTTTCATCCTGACCTCAGATGACACGAAACAGGTAGAATAAACATTTTAAGTGGCTTCATCCTCCCACTGTAGCTCCTCCCACCATTCTTTCTCTCCATCGATGACAATTTTACGTTCCTTTATGCTGATGGAACTCAGGGAAAGTTTCTTCAGCTTTGGGCATCCATGCACTCTGATTGTCTTCAGATGCGGAAAGGGCAAGGGATAACGGTAGATGCTCTTCAAATTCCCTGCACCCAATAGGGTTAGACTTTCGAGTTGTGCAAACAAGTTGGGCCTTCCCATTATCTCTGAAACTTCACCACTCAATTTTTCAGCGCTGATTATTTCTTCCATGGCATGACATTCCATTATCACAATCTTCTTGAGGTTTGGAGCAAAAACTAGCCACGTCAAGTCCTTCACTGTGCAAAAACTTATGCCAACCGCGTGAACACTGCAGAAACCAAGTTGGGCCTTCCCATTATCTCTGAAACTTCACCACTCAATTTTTCAGCGCTGATTATTTCTTCCATGGCATGACATTCCATTATCACAATCTTCTTGAGGTTTGGAGCAAAAACTAGCCACGTCAAGTCCTTCACTGTGCAAAAACTTATGCCAACCGCGTGAACACTGCAGAAACCACTTTGGAGCACTTTTGGTACCTCTTCTGCATAGTCAATCTTCAGCTCTTCCAAATTACTGCTATCAATCTTTAACTCCTGGAGATGCTCCATGTGTGCTAGATGTAAGACATTGACCGCCGGACTTTTACAGGATCTAATGGATAGAGATTGAGTAACGCTCAGCAGCTTTGGAAATTTCAAAAGGAATTCGACAGCGCGTGAACTTTCGAAGGTCAAGGTGATATGATTTAAATGTTCCAAACAGAGCAATTCTTTAATCAAAGATAGAGCATCTGCAGATAGACCGCATTCCATCTTCTTCAGTACCTGTAACTTTGAAAAGCTAGATATCATTTGTTGCGGTATTCTGGCCATACGATGAGTGTTCTCCAAGTTCAAGTATCTCAGATTCACCAATGCCTTCAGCTCTTCCGGCAACCCATGAATGTGAGTGCATGATAGTGTTGGGGAAAAATCAGGTTTTTAAATTTTTATAAAACCTTTTGAAGATCGCTCTCATATAATATATAAGAATTCGTATTCTAGAAATCGTACCTTGCAAATCCGAGTTGGCTTTTTCCGCTGAAGTGATTTAGGCTCCTAGATCACGATCTGCCACCACCACTCCTGTTAGATCACGATCCATCACCACCACGCTTGTTAGATCACGAACTGTCACCAATGATCTTCCAGGTTATGACTCAGGTTCGATCTGCACTTGACGTGTGGGCGCCTTTATCACTACCAAAGCAACTAGCACGAGAAAATCTTTCTCTCAATAATGGAGAGAAAAATCTTATTCTCTGATTTGTATAAAGTGGCTTCCTGTTTTTTTCTGTTGAGAAAAATAAGCCTTATATATCTCCCTTTAGTGAAAACCCTAGGCTCCAAATAATGCCCAAAATAAAACTCACGTTACTTTTCATTTAATAGGGGACCCACCATGTAAAATAACATAAGGCCCCTTATACATAAGCTTATTAAATGGAGCCTCCCACTAAATGATATATTTAGGCTTTTGACCCAAATAGCTAGTTATCTTGCTTATTAGTCCAGTAGTGGTGCAGTCAATTAAATGAGCTAACCCGGGGATCATTTGGGAACATACAATAGTGGCTACAATAATTAGGCATGTAATTAAAC
Source organism: Citrus x clementina (assembly GCF_000493195.1). Lineage (NCBI taxonomy): Eukaryota > Viridiplantae > Streptophyta > Magnoliopsida > Sapindales > Rutaceae > Citrus > Citrus x clementina. The sequence goes on from NW_006262075.1 coordinate 11,179,282, forward strand.
TAGCCCAATTATTTAATTCCAAATCTACTCCACTAAAAGATTGGAACTGACTTCCATAATTGTATGCTCGAATAATAATTCGTCCCAAGCCACATTGATTTCTTTACTGCACAATCCTTTGTACCACATCGTTAATTAAATTGATATCTCAACTGTCCAATCAATTTAATAACATCTTATTCCTTGATCCTTACTGGCTTTCTCTAATGATCATTTTCAACATACTAAATATGTTGACACACTCTGGCCAGAGAATTCTATGATCAAGTACCGAAAACCTATCAAGAGATGTGTTGTACAAATTCTATATTGTTAATCCATAACTCCAATACTCATAATTGCTCCCACCAAGATACCGGGTAATCTTGACCACAAGGATGTGTCGTGCCCATTGGTAACTCAAATGAAATAACAATCGCAATCATGAAATCATAATTAACTCAAGATTAAGATTACAGTAAAATCAACGCCTATGAGATTTAATAAGTCTGACAGTTATTACAAAGTTAATTAAATCTCATATGTGATCCTGTTCAATGTAGTCGTACTACATCAATAAATTCATACATGATTAAGACAAATCATTCAATGAATTTATTACAGTCTATACCTAAATAAAGTGCCCAACTTTATTTATCAACTGCGAACTAAATTTATTTAATCATAAGATAACTTGTATTTATGTCTTCTGTGAATCCACATGGTGATCACATAAATACATATAATATGATTAAATGGACTTTAATACAAATATTAATGCAATTAAGATATTTGAATAAAATACCTCATTTATTTTATTAATCAGAAAATTGTTTATTACAATTAAATAAACACATATGCTTTTAAAGAGCATATTTTCCCAACAGATAGATCAAGCTGTTGTAATGAAACCAAACATGAAATCCCTGAAGGTAGTTTGGTTAGAGACCGATTTCTGTTTAAACTTAGAACTCTAAGAGATGGCATAAACTGAAAGAAACTATCAGTGATTATCTCAATTTCACTTGCAGTTAGAAGCAAAGTATGGAGACGAGGACAAATGGGAATTCCAGATTGTCTCTCAATTTTAGTTTTCATTAATGATATCCTTTTGGCTCCTTTCCATTCTTCAATCTTTGGTATTTCAGTTAATCCAACTCCGGTACGAACCAAAAAGTTCTCCTCCTCGATTTTACATGTTATCCACAATGACATATCGCGAATCACATCGTGCAGTTTTATGCTATCGATATCTTCTGCTTCTAATAAACATGCACGAAAAAGATCACCGATGATAGTGTATCCATCCTCAAAATTATCTAAAAACCCCTCACTAACCCAATAATCTATCAAATCCCTCCTAAGAATCCCATAATCTTTGGGAAACAAACAACAGTACAAGAGACAAGACCTAATTATGTCACTGGGCAAATTATCATAGCTAAACTTGAAACGTGTATATTGTTGAAAAAATAGCATGTATATATGCTATTTTGAGGGCACATTTTGAGTGGGTCCCACTTAACGAAAGTGAAAAATCTTGTGAGGTTCGGATTCTACTCCGTTGATACTTCAAAAGTATAATATTATTTTCTCAAAACGGTGCTTGGGTGAATGAGAAATTGTCTCTCAAATTTCACCCTTAAAGTTGGAAATTTGAAAGGAAATAAGGCTTATCCCACATGGGAAAAAAAAACCTAAGGATTAGTGTTTATATATAAACACTTAACTATGCATAAGTAAGAATTATAAGGATAAAAACTATTTATCCTTTGATACTTTTGTAAGAAAAAATAACCACAGTGAGTTAAACAAATAAAAACCAGTAGGTATTAATAAATTGAGATGATGGATGAAAACTCCGAAAATCTCGGAGGTGGCGAAAACCCTAATTTCGGCGAGGCTTTTCCGCCGCCGTTTAGGGAAGCTAGAACGACCAAAAAGGCACGCTTTCGTGATGAGGAAAACGGTAGTGAAACTACTAAACAGGTCTCCTACAAAGAAACGCTTGTGAATTCATCACAAACAATGGAGAATGGATTTGGAGGAGGTGTAGTGGACTGGGATTTTGAGGAAGGAGATGTGGTTGAGCGTAACGATGGAACCTTGCCGTCAATAAGTTTTTCGGATAGGGTTCATGCAAAGCTGAGTGAACCGTGGAAGCACTCTGTTGTTGTCAAGTTGCTAGGCCGAAATATTGGCTACAAAACTTTATGCACTAGGCTACATGCGTTGTGGAGAACAACCATGACATACTCGGTAATTGACTTAGAAAATAATTATTTTCTGATTCGTTTTCGATCTGCTGGGGACGCGGTTGATGCCCTAACTAAAGGCCCTTGATTATAATGGGGCATTATTTAACAGTCCAGCCATGGTCACCCTCTTTTGATTTCACCAAAACGGTTCTTGACCAAGTCACTGTATGGATTCGCCTACCTGGCCTTGCGGTCCATCTCTACAACCAGAAAGTTCTGCAAAAACTTGGTCAGATGGTGGGTACGGTGATCAAAATAGACTCGAACATTGCTTCTTCTACTCGCGGAAGGTTTGCTCGCCTTGCAGTAAGTGTTTCCCTAGACAAGCCTTTAGTTTCTCAGTTTGAATTGGATGGAAGGATCCAAAAGGTAGAGTACGAAGGATTGCCTGTAATTTGTTTTGCTTGTGGGAGGTACGGTCGTAATAGCATTAATTGTAAGATCTCGGCTGCTGAGAGAAATTCTGACAACATTGCACAGCCTCCAGCTGGTGTGCAAAGTCGAGAGGATCCCACCTCTCCAGAAGCTAACCGTGAAGATGCTGCTATGGTTGAGCCTTTCGACCCTTGGATGATTGTAACAAGGAAATGAAGGAAGCCAAATAATGGTCAAAGCCGTGAACCTAATAGGGCGAGTGAGTCAAGGTTTCACATTCTAGCTCAGATGACGGATCTGCATGAAAATCCTCTGCATGGCGCTTTCACAGACGTCCCCTCAACCTCAAAACAACCTAGTCCATCTAGCTCAAATCCGATTTTTACCTTTAACAATGATAAAACTTTTAAGCCTCCTGTTAGACGTCAGCAGGCTCTAAAATCTGCTGCTTCGAAGCCACCAACTAGGAAACCTTTCACTCCAATGAACCCTACCAGCAATCATTTCCAGACTACTGCCCTCCACATAAGAGAAAAATCTACTATCTCCACGCCCCATGACAACCCTAGCCAAATCCATTGCCTCATTACATATGCTGCCCTTAATAACCAACACACTCATCCTGTAGTTACCACTTTAGATCCCACAAAGCACACGGTGGTCTTTTGTTCTTCACAAATTCTTCCTTATGGAAATATGAAGGGTGTAGGCACGGATCATAGAGATCGTGAGGATCTGGACCCCCAACCTTTGGCTGACCCCTCAGATGACCGTCACGTCTCTACTGTAAATGTTTTTGAGCATGCTTATACACACCCCGTTGGTCCAATGAGTGGAGATGATGGGAAGGAGATGTCAGATGAGGAAGTCTCGATGGTTCAGGAATCACCTTTGGTGATGATGGATGATATCCATGACCAGTAGATTTGATATGTTGGGCCCTTGGTTTTTCTTCTTGTTTATTTTTATGATGATTAGCATATTATTTTGGAATGTCCAAGGAGCGGCCTCCGAAAATTTTCGACGCTCTTTTAAGACTGTTGTTAAAAATTATAACCCGTCTATGGTGGTTGTCATGGAACCTCGTGTAAGTGGAATGAAAGCAGATGAGTTTATTAAGAAAAGTGGTTTTGAGTTCTCTCATCGAGTGGAAGCAGTTGGATTTTCTGGAGGAATCTGGATCCTGTGGAGGAATTGTGTTCAGGTGGAGGTGGTAATTAATCATAGGCAATTTACTCATTTCAAAGTTTATAGAAATAATATTTTTGCCTCTTGGGTAACGGCTGTCTATGCTAGCCCAAATCCAATGTTGCGGAGACATTTCTGGAGTCGTATGGAGAATCTTGCCAGTTCAGTTCAAGGTCCTTGGTTGATTAGAGGGGATTTTAATTCTATTTTGTTTGCTTTTGAGAAGCAGGGGGGTGTTGCCAGACACTCGGGAGTGTGTGGTTTATTTCGGTAGTGGTTTGATGGCCACCAAATTTTTGATTTAAAGTTTAAAGGCCCTCGTTTTACTTGGTCTCGTGGCACCCTGTTTAAACGGCTTGACAGAGTTGTGTGTAATAATGATTGGCTGATGAAATTTGCTGATAACACTGTTCTCCACCTTCCGAAAGTTGCCTCAGATCACAGACCGATACTAGCCCGCTTTAAGGGAGCTGCTTACCGTCAACAGGTTATTAGGCCTTTCCGATTCTTGGCTACTTGGTTAACTCATGAGCATTTTAATTCTTTTGTCAAACAGGCATGGGATTCCAGTTCTCACTATAGTACTGCAGCTACTAGTTTTATTTAAGCGGTGCAAGGTTGGAATCGTGATGTCTTTGGTAACATCTTTCAGCGTAAACGCAGATTATTGGCTCGGATTACTGGTATTCAAGCAGCCTTAGAACAGTATAATTCTAGAGGGTTGATTTGGTTAGAGGCTTACTTACGAAGTGAATTGGAGATGATGATGGCTCAGGAGGAGATTTTTTTGTGGCAGAAATCTAGGAAAGACTGGATCCTACACGGGGATAGAAATACTACATTCTTTCACAAAAAAAACTATTGCTCGTCGTAAAAGAAATCGAATTGAGGCGATTAAGGATAGTATGGGGAACTGGATCTACAATGAGAAAGATATTCGTAGCCATGTAGTTGAGTATTTCTCCTCTTTATTCAAAAGTGAAGCTCATTCTTATCAAACATACTCTGTTCCGAATTTTTTTCCAGCCGTGAATGCTAATTATCTTGATTGTGTTAATGATCCGGTTGTGGATGAAGAAATTAAAAGAGCTATTTTTAGCATGAAACCCCTTAAAGCGCCGGGTATTGATGGACTGCAGGCTATCTTTTATCAATCCCAGTGGCACACTGTTGGATCCTCTTTCTGTACTTTTATCATTGACATTTTTAATACTGGTAAAATCCCTCAAAACGTAAACAAAACTCCGTTGGTTTTGATTCTGAAGGTGGATCATCCTACCAGTTTAAAGATGTTTCGGCCTATAAGCTTATACACTGTTGCCTATAAGACAGTGACTAAAATTATTGCCAATCGTCTACAAGCTTTATTACCTAAGCTGATCGGGCCTCATCAGACAAGTTTTGTTCCCGGACGGCACATTGTGGATAACATTGTTATTGCTCAGGAAGTGGTTCATTCCATGCGCAAGAAAACTGGTAAAAGAGGGCTCATGGCTATTAAGGTGGATCTCGAGAAGGCATATGACCGGCTGAACTGGTCTTTTATTTTTGAAACTCTTCAACAGACGGGGCTCCCGATTCACTTATCTCGGCTCATCATGGAATGTGTTACCTCAGCTAGCATGAATATCTTGTGGAATGGTGAGGTCACTGAGGAGTTTTGTCCGGGAAGAGGAATTCAGTAGAGTGACCCTCTATCTCCGTATATCTTTGTGCTTTGTATTGAGCATTTGAGCCATGGATTAACCCAAGCTGTGGTGGATGGAAGCTGAAAGCCAATTCGGTTGGTTAAACATGGCACCCCCCTTACCCACCTTTTTTTTGTTGATGATTTGCTCTTATTTGCAGAAGTTTCGATGGATCAAGTTCATATTATTGATGTGGTCTTAGAAAATTACTGTCGAAGTTCTGAAGCAAAAGTTAACAAAGTGAAAACTACAATTTTCTTTTCGAAGAATATTTCTTCAAGAGAGGCAAAGCTCATTGGAGCTGCCTTGGGGGTTTCGATTACTCATGACCTGGGAAACTACCTTGGAATGCTGTTACTTCATTCGCGGGTGAATAAAGCCACGTACCAATCTATTTTGGACAAGGTAGACATGAGGCTCAGTGGCTGGAACACGGCTCACTTATCCTTTGCTGGTCGTGTTATTTTGGCGCAATCGGTGATTCAAGCCATGCCGATTTATGCAATGCAAACGACCATGCTTCCTTCATCGGTGCGCTGTAGAATCGATAAATGCTGCCGTAGATTTATTTAGGATGGGAAGTCGAAGAGTCCTAAGATGTGCATGGTAGGCTGGGACAAAATCTGCTTGTCAAAATCACGTGGTGGCTTAGGTTTTAAAAATTTGGAGGTGATGAATCATGCCCTGTTAATGAAGATTAGTTGGGGCATTATTTCCAACTCGGATACGTTGTGGGTAAGGGTTCTCTGTTTCAAGTATGGACTGGACCCATGCAATTTGCCGTCTTCCCTCCCTGACAAGCAAGGATCGTGCGTTTGGTCTGCTATAAGGAAAACGTGGGATGCAGCCAAGCATGGAGCTCGCTGGGCAGTGTGCAATGGTGCTCGCGTTCGTTTCTGGCTGGACTGTTGGGTGACGAAATATGAACCTTTGATTGGCCTTGCTCTCCAACCGATCCCTCAAGTCTCTCTCAATGCATCTGTTAGCGATTTTACTGATGAACATGGCGGCTGGAGATGGTCGAACTTTGAGCTCTTGTTGCCCCCTTTTATTCTTCTGCAGATTGCTTCGATCATGCCTCCTACTCCGCATCTTGGACCTGACAGACTTTATTGGTGTTTTAATCCAAGAGGGTTGTTCACTGTTCGATCTGCTTATGAGTCTCTTTACCATCATAACTTGGATGCTCAAGATAAAGTATGGAACTTGCCATGGTCTTAGAAAGGACCCCAATCTATAAAGCTCTTTATTTGGCAGATTTTGCATGGCAAATTGAAGACTTACCGTGAGCTCAATAGGCGTAATATTCCCGTTTCGGATGTTTGTGTTAGGTGTGGGATTTCGGCTGAGGACATTCTTCATGCTGTGAGAGATTGTCGATGCATTAAGAATCTATGGCTTCATCTTGTTCCAGCTCGTCACCATCTCTCTTTTTTCCAATCTAACTTACGTGCATGGATGGCTGCCAACATGCAAAACAAGTGGAAAATTGATTCTGAGCTTCCTTGGGATTGTATTTTTGGAGTGGCTATTTGGAGGTTATGGTTTTGGCGGAATCATTTTATTATGGCTGGAAATTTGGTAGATAGCAAGACAATATACTTGGATATTATGGCCAGAGCTAGTGAGATCCATAGAATTAATAACTCTCATCTTAGCCAACAACCAAGGCGTAAGGAGATTTTTATTAGTTGGTTGCCTCCTCCATGGCCATGGTGTAAGTTGAACACATATGGATCCTATAGAAATACAGGAGAAGCTGGAGCGGGTGGGGTAATTCGTGATTCTTTTGGTAACTGGATCTCAGGTTTTAGTATGAATATTGGGGAAAGCTCAGTGATTATGGCCGAACTCTGGGGACTGTATCAAGGATTATCCATTGCCTGGAATGTTGGCATCAGACATCTTTTGGTGGAAGTAGACAGCCTCTGTGTAACTCAGATGATATTTCAGCAAGTGGTCGTGCCTAATGTTTTCTATGCTTTAGTGGTGGCAATTCGTGATTTCTTAAGTAGGAATTGGCAGATGTCTATCTCTCATATCTACCGTGAAGCAAACTCAGCTGCATATTTCATGGCAAATATGGCTCACTTAGTACCGCATGGTTTACATTTATTCTCTAACCCGCCTGTGGGTATTTATTCTATTATTTCGCAAGATATGTTTGGGGTTTGTCAACCCGGCCTTGTTCCTGTCTAGCTCGTCTTAAAGAGCCCTTTTTAATAAAAAAAAAAGAATTATAAGGATAAAGACTCTCTCCACATGCGCGTGCGCAGGGGGGGTGCAAATCCAAGACTGATTTGGTTGAACTCGTATGCGAATGTAACAGCTTCAACAATTATTGTAGCTGTTCACGTTTTTTTTAATTCAATTTTGAAATAAATTCGTTGAATTGATTTAGCTGTTATAACAATTAAATAAAACATATTGAATTCGGAAATTCAATACAAAGTAGCTGTATTCATTGAATTGATTTGGCTGTTATAACAATTAAATAAAACATATTGAATTCAGAAATTCAATACAAAGTAGTTGTTACATCCTCACATGAGTATAAAAAGGCGCCTCCTCTTCTGTTTTTTCTGATCGAGTTTGCTGTTGTTGTGGTTCGCCGGAATTACATGTCCGTGCTTGACCGGAAATTCGTGCCCGTTGTATCCTGGGAAACAGATACCAACAGACCTAAAGCACGACAAAGAGGTGGTAAATCTGTTTTAAGGAAACTGTTCTGTGCAGGCCTCTGGTTTTTATTTCTGTTTCGGTTTCCTTCCTCTTTTGTTCTTCATTTGTTGTTTCCGATTGCTAGTTTACATTATTGTTTAAATTACCTACTATTTAAATTGTTATCTCACTGTGTGTATTTTTCTAACATATATACCTTCTCCTCCATACCTGATAATTTAGATGCTGATGTTCTCAAGACCCAAAGAGCATTTTCCCATTCTTGAAGTGTCTTTTTTGAAGTCGTGGCTCGGCCAATGGTAATTAGTGCAAGTGGCAACCCACCACACTCTCTTGCCACAACCTCGGCCACTTCAGGAATTCCAGCGTGACTTCTAAGAGTAGCTTTTCTGACTTTGCCTAGAAACAATCTCCAGGCTTTGTCATGCTCCAAACACTTAACTTCAATCATCTCATCAGCTTCCATTTCCCCGCAAACATCAAGAGAACGAGTTGTGAAGACTATTTTGGACGCAGTATCTAGGCTTTGAAGAGGGACACCCAATTGTATTTGTTAAGATAATAGAATTAGTTAAGATGGTTTAGTTAGTTAAGCTTAGTTATTAGCTTAGTTAATTTGATTAAGTAAGTTTGTTATGACTGCTGACTTGGCAGATGAGCTGGAGGAAGTTTGTAGAAGATTCGAGACACATGTATAAATACATTCTTGTAAACCATTCGAATAAATTCAATGATTCATATTCATTTTCTTTTGTTATCTTTCCTCTGTTTTTCTCTGTAATTTTCTTAGAAACCAAACAAACACTTTACAAATTAACATGGTATTAGAGCTCAACTAAAAGCAAAAATGGCATCTCTAAGCTCAAATTCAAACACAACAATCTTTGTTTCTTCATTTACTTTCACTTCCCCTATTAAGATCGATGGTTCGAACTACACAATTTGGAAATCTCATATTCTCTCTTCAGTGCGTGTAAATGGTCTTGAAGATCATCTTGATAGCTCCAAATAATGTCCAAATCAATTTCTTCAAAGTGAATTTGAAAACTCTAAAGTTGAAACTCAAACAAATCCAGCATTCACTACTTGGAAAAGGAAGGATCAAATGTTGCTGAGTTGGATGTTGTCTTCCATAAATCTTGAGATTCTCAGTATTGAGGTAAACTCTGAAACTTCACTTGAACTCTGGACTAGTCTTGAACAACAATTTGGATCTGAAACTTTTGCTAAAAAAGGTTCACCTCAAGGTGATGCTTAATAATCTTAGAAAAGGTTCAATGTCTATGACTGAATTCTTTGGAAAGTTGAAAACAATAACTAATGATTTGGCCATTGCTGGAAGTCCTGTTAGCTCTCTGGATTTTATCACACATCTGATCTCTAGACTAGGTCAACCATATTATCCAGTGGTTGTGTATATTGAAGCAAATCTTGCAAAAATGACTATTAATTAAGCCTACTCTATGCTTTTGACTCATGAAGCTAGATTAGAAGCACATCAGTCAAGTGCTAGCAAGGAAACTAAACTGAACTATGCAGCTAATGTTGCTCAAACTAGAACCAATACTAAATTTGGAGGACAGTATAATGCTAACTAGATTAAGAATGCCAATAATAATAATGGTGGCAGTGGAGCTTTTGGCAGAGGCTTTTCACATGGCCGAGGAAGAGGAAGAGGAAATTGGAATGGTATCTGGAATAATAATGCACAATCTGGAAATTATCAAGGTAGAAGTGAATATGGTGTTAATAATGCTAATAACTTTGGTACTAACAATGGTAATTTTAGTGGTAATAATGGCTTCACTAATGGAAAAGGTGTTTTAGATCCAAATGGAGCTGCTGTAATTTGTCAAATCTACTTTAAGCCAAAACATTGTGCAGCTGAATGTAAGAACAGGTTCAACAAAGAATTTGTGCCTTATTATAATCCATATTTAGGCTATAGTTCATATCAGAATCCTGGACCAAGAGCTTCCTATCTAAATGCAGCACCAAAAGCTGTTTTCCTAACAACTTGTGAATGTGACATGGCTGACCAAGGCTGGTATGTTGACAGTGGGGCAACACATCAACAATCTAAAGAACTTGAACCTTAGAAGGGAATATTCAGGTAATCAGTTACTGCATGTTGGTAATGGCCAAGGTTTGCATGTTACATACATTGTATATACTTGTCTTTCAACATCCTGTGATTCATTTATGCATTTACAAGATATTTTGTGTGTACCTCATCTCACTAAAAATCTCATAAGCATTTTCAAATTGCTTGAAGATAACAATTTAGTCATTGAGTTTGTTGCCAAATGCCAATACATGTTTTATGAAGGACAAGAAGAGGGGAGTGCATCTGGCTGAAAGTATTGCTAGATGAGGACTATATAAGTTGCCGTCCAAGGATGATTTTCTCTCAAGTTCATGTGTCACCAACAATATTCCTAGTTCTATGCTTTCTGTTTTAAACCAGTCAGCTTGTAAATTTTTTTGTTTGTCTTTGAATAAAGCTTGTACTCAAACAAGTAATTCTCAAAGTCGTAAAAATACTGTCAACACAGTGATGTCTGCCAATGTGTTACACCAAAGATTTGGTCATCCTAATAACACATGTATTGAAAAGCATATTATCTTCCCTTGCACTTCATTATCCTATATCTGTTCCTGATTTTTGTGATGCTTGCCAATATGGTAAAATGCATCAACTTCCGTTCTACTTCACATGCATCAAAACAAAAGCTCATTTAGAACTTGTACATACTGATATTTGGGGTCCAACATCTATACCATCACTACATGGATATAGATACTACATTAGTTTTGTAGATAATTACAGCAGGTACCGCTAGATTTTTCCTTTAACCCTTAAGTTAGAAGCTTTAGATACATTCAAGTATTTCAAAACCTTAGTTGAAAAACAACTTGGTTTTTCTTTGAAGTCTTTACAGTCTAACTAGGGAGGGGAGTGTAGAAGTTTTGAACAATTTCTTGAGGCAGAAGGGATACACTTTAGACATAGTTGTCTTCACATGCATCACCAAAATAGTATGGTTGAGAGAAAGCATAGGCATATTGTAGAAACTGGGTTAAAACTTCTTGCTCAAGCCAAAATGCCTTTATCTTTTTTGTGGGAATCATTTCATACATCTTCCTTTCTCATTAACAGAATGCCAACACCAATGTTGAATAATGTTTCCCCTTATGCAAAACTTCATGGCAGATTACCAGATTATAAGTTCCTTAGAACATTTGGTTGCTCTTGTTTTCTTCTTCTCAGACCTTATAATAAACATAAACTCAATTTTCACACACAAAAATGCTTAATGATTGGCTATAGTTCTATACACAAGGGATATAAATGTCTTGATTCCATTGGTAAAACATACATTGATGGACATGTTCAGTTCAATTAATCAGAATTCCCTTATTTTGAACTCTTTCCTACAAAGCCTGATTCATAAATATCCTTAGTCCAACCAAATCAAGTTTTCTTTTCAAATATTCCAATTACAGAAGTCATTTAAGACAACAACAATGCACAATCCTCTGTTATTCCCTCATCTCCAGATGCAGGACCTGATTCAAGTCATTCCCATACACCTTCAGCATATCTATCTCTAAGACATTAATCACAAAATTCATCACCATGCATACAAGATCATCAACTAGTACAGGCACCACCAGTTCAGAATATTCATCCCATGACTACCAGATCAAAAGCTGGTTTGTTTAAGCCCAAGACATACTTAACAGTGCTCAAGAACTTAAACCTTCATCTGTTAAAGCAACTTTAACAGACCCTAAATGGCAACAAGTTATGCAAGCGGAATTTAATGCACTACAAAAGAATGAAACCTGGGTTCTTATTCCTCCAAAAACAGTTGGGAAGATTGTTGGAAACAAATGGGTATTCAAAGTTAAATATAACCCTTATGGTAGCATATCAAAGTACAAAGTAAGATTAGTTGCAAAGGGGTTTCATCAGACACAAAGTGTGGATTTTTTAAAAACAGTTAGTCCAGTTTGTAAAGCCCTACACAATCAGAATAATTTTGAGTCTTGTTGTCATGAATCACTGGACAATTAAGCAGCTAGATATCAATAATGCCTTCCTTAATAGCATTCTTACATAAGATGTTTTTATGCATCAACCTGAGGGTTTTATTCATCCTCAGTTTCCAACTCATGTCTGCAAACTCACCAAGGCATTTATGGCCTTAAATAGGCACTAAGAGCCTGATATGACAGGCTGAAAGCTTCCTCAATTCAGTGGGGTTTTGTGACATCTAAATCGGATACCTCATTGTTTATTCATCACGTGGCAGGAGAAATCATTGGAGTACTCATCTATGTAGATGATATCTTGATCACTGGCTAAAATCCTTACTTGGTAGAGAAGGTTATACATCAGTTGGGTGCAGAGTTTGCCTTGAAAGATCTTGGGGAATTCAATTACTTTCTTGGTCTTGAGGTAACCCCAACTGTTAAAAGACTGCACCCATCACAAACTAAGTACATTGGTGATCTGCTCAAGAAAGCTCAAATGGTGAATTGTAAGGGCTGTCCAACCCCAATGAGCTCAACAGAAAAGTTAGTCAAAGACAAGGGAGCAGCTTTTGAAAACCCCTCTTTATATAGAAGTCTGGTTGGCTCATTGCAATATGTTACACTAACAAGGCCTGAAATTGCCTTTACAGTGAATAAACTCAGCCAATTTATTTCTAATCCATCAGTATTTCATTGGCAAGCTTGCAAAAGGGTGCTGAGGTATCTACAACATATAACAGATTAATGTTTACAATTTTACTCATCTGGATCACTTACCCTTACAACTTTCTCATATGCTGATTGGGGAAATCTGGATGATAGGAAGTCAGTAGGGGGATATTGTGTTTACTTAGGCAATAACTTGATATCGTGGTCTTCTAAAAAACAACATATAGTATCTAAAAGCATAGCTGAATCAGAATACAGAGTATCGGCTTTAACAACATCTGAGGTATTATGGATCACTTATCTTTTTAAAGAATTGAAGGTGTCTTTGCTGCAGTCTCTAATTCTCTACTGTGATAACAAAAGTGCAGAAGCCCTCGCTAGCAATCCTAAATATCATTCCAAGACTAAACACATTGAGCATGATTTACATTTCATTCGAGAGCATGTATCTAGAAAGGAGCTGTAGATTAATCATGTTCCAAGTTGTGATCAGGTAGCAGATATTCTTACTAAACCATTAGCATTTGATCAGTTTCATTATCTACAGCCCAAGCTTAATGTTCTTCCCAGACCTTGAGCTTGAGGGGGTTGTTAAGATAATAGAATTAGTTAAGATGGTTTAGTTAGTTAAGCTTAGTTATTAGCTTAGTTAATTTGATTAAGTAAGTTTGTTATGACTACTAACTTGGCAGCTGAGCTGGAGGAAGTTTGTTATGCTGTTAGCTCATCACAAGCAGCATGTAGAAGATTCGAGACACATGTATAAATACATTCTTGTAAACCATTCGAATTAATTCAATGATTCAGATTCATTTTCTCTTGTTATATTTTCTTTGTTTTTCTCTGTAATTTTCTTAGAAACCAAACAAACACTTTACAAATTAACACTGTTAAATCAATGGGCTTCCATATATCATCCAATAATAATGCGAACTTCTTTTGGCTAAGATGGTGGAGATGTCCAAAGCCTTGTGTTCAACGCTTTTACTCTTCCATGAGTTGTCTGACAAGCCTATTCTTTCTCCAATGTCGTTTTGAATCTGCTTCAGATTTGGTTCTTTAGACACGACCGTCCAGATGACAACATGAAAATTTTTAATTGGGAAAGAAACTATTCTTAAAGGATTCGATCATACCCTCAATTTAGTGAAGGCATGAGTTCACCACTAGGACAAAGATCTTTAAACATTTATACGCCTATCCTATATAAAGATTGAGTTAGGCTATTTTAACTCATTTTTTTTCTTAAAATTTTGACATAAATTTCGACCCCCCATGCATGTCCTGCAATCAGACGGTAGATATCATGTAAATTGACCATCCGGTAATTGTTTATCTTCATTATGAATGACAGTGCATAAGTACATGCAAGTAACTATATTAAAGTTTACTTGACTGATCACAGATATAAAAATCACGGTTCTCCTATCCCATTCATCAAGAAAATTTTATCTTCCTTACGGCTTGTCACATTGTGCGTATAGTATCTTAAAATTTAATCATCTAGAAACAGCACTTAGGTTGATCGTTTCCTTTGGACTGGCCATTAGCATTATTGCAACTGGAAATGACTCGCTGTCCTGGATTTGCTGGTTTCAGTTGAATCGTGTCCACTATGATATTGGTACAAGGAGAGCTGCTGCTGCAATTGAGGTTGATTGCCACTTCGGTCTTCGATGTTCCGAATGACTGAGCATAAAGAGCGTCATCTATATGAACCCCAGTGTCCTTTAACATAAGAAAAAAAAAATTACACGTATCAATATCATATATATTTATGTGTGTAAACTAATTCAAAACATATATAGAAATCGGAATATTTAATTGGAGACAAAAATGTTTTACTATGTTGGATGTAGAGTCAAATATTTTCTAATGCAACGTCCTATTTTTTAAATAATAACGCTACACATCCCAAAACTTTTATTCCAAAAAACTATCCTAAATAAAGTGGCATTCATTAATTGATTAGTTAGATAATATAATTAATTCATTTATCAACCATTCAATAAATAATACATTATTTAAGATGAAATTTAGGATAAAAAATTTAGAATATCTACCATTATTCTTTTTCAAAATGCGTATATGCACTAGCTAGTTATCAATAATTAGCTCAAATCCGTGGTTTATAAAAGTGCGAAATTTCGCACCTCATGAGAACGACAGTAAGAGATGATAAAAGTTTCAAATCAAGCAAAATGTGAACAAGACTTAATTGTATCTATAACTAAGGAATAATTCTACGTCAATTCTTTAAAAATATTTTTTGAAGGGCTAGTTTTGTCTTTACCGTTTCCTTGCAGGAATCTGCAACATCACAGTAGTGCTGATCGATAATGATCGGATTTTCCACATCTGTGAAGTTTAAATTTGAGAACACGATGTGCTTTACTGTGCCTTTTCCGACCTACAAAATCCAAATAAATAAAGTGTAATTTAATATAACACCATTTTTTACATTTCTGATACTCAGGGAGATTGTAAATTTAATTCCGGAATCTAATTACGCTAAAATTATTTATATAGAAAAAATGAATGTAATTCTGAATGTAATAATTATACCTGCCATGTTTTTATCCTTGCCCCATTCGTTGTCCCCTTGAAATTAATATTCGACACAGTAATATTTTCAACGTGTACCTCACCCCCATCCTTGCCTAAGCTTCCAATGCTAGGACCAACACAGAATCATACAAATCACTGATTATGGCTTTACTCCAAGAATTTTCACACTTATGATTGCCTTAACTTTTCTAATCAATTTTTTAATTGACTTAAAAAATAATTATTTGAGTTAACTAAGAAACTTTTTAGAGCAACCGATTTTAAGATCTAGTGGATGAGAGAGACCGTGACAATGGAGCGAGAGACAAAAGCCGAAAATAATGCAAGTTAAAGCAGAGTTTGCACTTGAGACGGACTAAATCAACATAATATTTCGCTTTGATAGCATTAGAGAAATTGATTAACCTAATAACTTAAGTTGATAGATACTCCAATAATAAATTTAAGACAAGTCTCAAAATTTGTTTAAAAAAAAGTGTTTTTTCTTATGCTGATTTAACTCATAAAATTAATTTCTTACCTCACGCCATGACCAGGGCCACAATCAACTTGAGTAATATTAATGTTTGAAGTATTGTCTCCAATTGAAATACAATCATCACCTAAAACAAAGCTCAACAAAAGCATCATGACTTGACTGGCAGGTAATATTTATTTAATTTCACTTTATGTTCAGCTGAATATTTATATAAATTAAGTACCATTACTGATATGTGCATTGTGGATATACACATTACTGGAAGCCTGAATATGAATCCCGTCAGTATTAGGGCTTGTTCCCGGAGCTTGTATGCTCAAGAATCCAAACTCCACTCCAATACATCCCATCACAGTGACATGAGTTTGGGGACTGTTGATGAAGTTCATGTTGTTCATACGAAGATTGTTACACCGATCGAATTTGAGCACCTATATATACATGCACATCTAATAACAACTTGGCATGCAGAAACAATTGAAACACTAATTTGTACACATAAATTAAATAAGCAAAAAGCTTATTACTTACCGTTGGTGCAAGCTTGACACATCCCTGTTGAAATGTTAAACCATATGAATATTAGTTTATGAGAAATAAATGGTAAAAATAGCTTGAAATTATGATATTCTCCTGCTTTTTTTCACTCAAATATAGCAAATTTGGCTTTATACAACAATGTATATTTCTATGTAAACCTCTTTCTTATTAATTTTGCAAGAAATGTCCCACCAGGCCTTCCCACGTCCATCTATCGTACCGGAGCCGTCAATTTGCAGACTGTCTACGCTCTGAATATCGAACCATTTTGATTTATCGTCTTCCTTCCATTCATTAGGACCGTTCGGTGCAATGATTGAACCTGATAGCTTTGTTGGGGGAAAAAATAGATTGATGAAGATACATCACTTAAATTAAATTTTAAGAAAAGAACTTATTGTATTCTTAGTAATAACCAAAAATCACTTGAATTGAAGAGTTTTCTTTGTGTTTTTTTTTCCTTCTCATGATGAAGAACAACAACGTATTTAACAAAAGCAAAACATAATTTACGAACGATATTTTATGGTGTCAAATTAAGAGTGCACATCATGTATAATCAATTAATTCCACCAAGCTGGACATAAATATAGGGTAATTTAATTCAAGTATGTTTCAGTTTTAGCTTTCTATGTCTTTAATCTGCTTACCATAATAGTGATATCACTTGACTTGCAGGGACCGGTGAAGGTTATAGGATGCACCAAGAATGTTTTTCCCTTTGGAATAACCATTGTAGGTGACTTTGCTGTGGCACTGCATGTGTTATTCCATGCTTTTATGAAAGCCTATACAATTTCAAATTACAAATTATTAAGTCAGTTTTTTCGTTTATCACAGTCAGTATCTAGTTGTTTAAAGGAGACTCTGATAAACAAAAAATATGAATCTTCAAAATTTGAGAAAAAAAAAGTTTAACTTTTTCTTTTGGTTGTATTAATAGAAAGTGAAAAATAACAAATTAAGTACCCAATGTCCAAAGGAATAAATAAAAATATGATTCTTCAAAATTAAAGTTTTTTTTTTTTGTTGAATCAACAGAAAATAAAAAATCACAAATTAAGTAGGGTGAGGTAGTTTTATAGAAAATGAGATGGAGTATAACCACCCATTTAAAACAACTCTTATAGTCCCTACGATTTGAGTCAATTATTCAAGTAGTCTTGTATTTTAAAAAATTATCTAAAACACCAATTAATATTGTTACTTTCACAGTTGATGGATGATAAATCTAATTCTATCAAGGATACCTCTTGGATTGCTTAAAGTCCGAGAAAGTTATCAAATCATATCATTTAATATATGATAATTAAATAGTTTAACAGAAACAATTGTACAACATGGATATTTTTGGGTAATTTTTTTTAAAAAAAGGCACTTATTGGATAAGTGACTACACTATAAGAACTAAAAGAGACAAAATTGGATAATTAACCCCGGCAAAATATCATAGCAGAAACAAATTTTTAGCTTTTACCATTGAATCGTCTGCATTGCCATCTCCAGCTGCCCCAAAATCCAGAACGTTAAATTCATCAGCATTAATGCGAATTGACGCTGTCGAGATGAGGTACAAGAAGTATAATATAGCACATAGATCCTGCAGCATAGGTTACAAAATATAAGTTTGAAAGATTTTATTGACCGTATTTTTCATAACAGTATTGTGCTAGACTTAATTAATATGAGCATCCAGCTTACACAAATACTAGTTAGTTCTTACCATAGCACATAGAAGACATGCAAAATGCAAAAACGGAAATTAAGCCAGACAATTTGCTATTGAAGCACTGAAGGAAAAGTGAAATCAAATGGGTTTAAAAGGCCGCTCTAGGTTATTCTCACAGAGGTTCTACAAGGAAAGAAATCTGAGATTGATTTTCATTTTTGTTAATGAACTCTAAAATGTAAACTAAAAGGAAATGAATTTTACTATTAGCATATATATCAGTTTTCTTCTATTCTACCATAAAATAAATACTGCATCCATGGAAGTGAATTATTTTGGAAAGAAATAATAATACAAAGATTTTGCAGAAACCTGTACCACACAGTGCAAGTTAATTACTAACATCAAATTCTGTATGCAGTCAAAACTCTAGCAAAATGTTACAACGAAAGGAAGAATCCAAGTGGTTTGAGAAAAAAAAAATCTAAAAACGAAAGTGTTTTTCTCCCTTTGTTATTGTGACATTTTAATACATGAAGAGAAAGAAATTAAGAATATTAAAATTATAAAAGATTGAGAGAGAGAGAGAGAATTGAGAATCTCAACGTGGTTAATTTATCAAAAAAAATTGAAAATTAAGCGCTTTAATCAATATAACTTCTCAGTGTTGTAGCTGATCATTTACTTTAATCTTTGCAAATCTCTATTTAAGCAAGATAATGAATAATAGATACTCTCGTACTTTAGGTTTCCATTTGAGCCTATAAAATCTTTTTATTTGAATATATACTATTTTTTTTCCAAATTTTAGATTTACCCCGACCACAAATTATATTTATTTCCAAATTAAATTCAATATATGTTCCTCAAAGAGATTTGGTCTAGACTAAATCATCCTCATGATTGTTGTTGAAATTAACCAAGAGCAAGAACTGTTGAAAGCACAAATGAGGCTGAACTTGAATCAAATCATGTAGGAGTGCCAGCAGGAGCTCATTTGATAACCAAGCCAGCAGCTCACATAGGATTTGTATTGGAAGCTGCATGTGAAGAGCAAGAAGGTTCTAGATGGCAAAATAGTTATGCTGAGATAGTGAGATTCCTTTGCAATTGTGTGATGAGTTTAGTTAGTTATTAAAGAACGGTCAAGATTAGTTGTAGAATATTCATTAGTTTTGAGTTTGTTATTTTTGGTACAACTGTAAATGTTAGCTGAGTGATGAGTTGAGAAAATCTGACCAACTAATATAAGTACTATTTATACAAGTGATTCGGTATGAAAAATAGTGAAATACAATTGCAAATTCTCTTCTCCATGTGATCTCCTAATTCTTTCATGCTATTAGAGCCTTGAAACAACAATGGGGAGTAATGAAAACCAAGCTAACAGTAATGGAGCATCAAGCTCAACCATAAATTCAACTTCAACCTCAAATATCAGCTTCTCTATTCTTAGCTCTTTGGTCTTCATCACACCTATCAAGCTCACTAATAACAATTACTTATTGTGGCAATCTCAAGTCATAGCAATAATCAATGCCAATGAACTTGAAGATTTGATTGACAACACAAAGAGTCCTCCAAATCGAGTTGTAATCTATGTCGACAATGATCAAACAGTTGTTAATCACCAAATCCATAATTTCAGATCTGGAGAAAGAATGATCAACAATTGCTGTGCTGGTTACTTTCAACTCTAAGGGAACAAGTTTTGAGTGCTGTCATTGGAGATAAGTCATCCCTGGATGTGTGGCAAATCCTCTCTACTCAATTTGGCACCAGATCTAGATCTAGAGTTCTTTATTTGAGAGCTCAGATTCAAACTATTAGAAAAGGATCAATGAACTTTCATGAGTACTACACTAAGATGAAAACCACTATGGATGCTTTGAGAGCTGCTGGAAACAATATGAGTGGATGATTTTGTGTTATGTTTGCTTGCTAGTCTTGGATCTGAATATGATTCTATTATTATTACCATCAATGTAAGGTCTGAAAGCACAACTCTCTCTTATGCATATGGCATGTTATTGAGTCGTGAAAATATGATTGAGTATCAATACTCCGTCAGTCACATGGATTATCAAGCAAATTTTGCCTATCGCAAAGAAAATCAGAGAAGGTATTGGCAATCTAACTTCAATATCAGTGGCAATGGAAATTATTATGGTGGAAGACAATTTAGGAATCCAAATGGAAATGGTTCTGATGGAAAACAGTTTGGTGGTGTTATCTCGAATCAAGCTATAAATTTTCAAGATAAAACAATTATGCATATCTAACTAAACAGCATGCTTTTTTTTTTTTATTCTAATTTCGCAGTTTGTTGATAAACTTTTATCATAAAATACGAGAATTTCTTTAAGTATCTAAGTTGTAATTTAAAAAATAGAGAACATTCTGTATTTCGGCTAAAATTTAGAGAAATTATCTCCTTTCCATTAGATATAATGGCGGACACAAGAATTTAATTCGGAATGAACAATTCACTATGGTGGCATTTGACAATGCGAATGGCAATAATAATGACAACACTGGTTTTCTTCTTCCCAGTCTTCTTAATTTTACTAATTATCGTTACTTATAGCAATCATGGATGGTAAGACAAAATGGCTATAAATAACCCGTAAAAAGTATTGGGCAATTGTGTCTCCTTATTTTATGAGTTGGACTATTGGCACCCCTCTAATCTCTTTATAAAACCCCTTTTTTAGTTATATTCATTTTATTTTAAAAAATACCCCTTTTTTTAGATACACTTCTCAATTTTTATTTGATTTGTTTTATTGTTAAAACTCAAAGTATTATTATCATATTTTTTAATTATTTTCAATTTTATTATTACTCTACACACAAATTAAAAAGTTATATGAGTGATAAGTTTTTTAGTGTTATTATTGGCTGAAATAACACATATTTCAAATTATAATTTCAAAGCAATTTTAAGTATAAAAATATTTAATCAATAAGAAATCAAAAGAGAACAATAGATTATTCTAAATTTGTATAAATTATTTTAGTTAGATAGGAAGTAACATATATATATATATATATATTTTAAAGGATTGATTATGAATTAAGTAATTTGCTGGAAAAAAAAAATATATGTGTTTAATTTTCAATTGTTTTTAATTGTAATTTTATTTAAAGTGGGGTTTTGTAAGAATAATGTAGGGGTGCCAATAGCTCCACTCTTATTTTATTTATATTTACAAGGTTAGAAGAATAGAACGGTGGGCCTCTTAAATTTGAGGAATCATGCACTTCCATTTTGGGCGTTTATTAGTTTAAAATTTGTAGCCCATGGAGATAATTTTATGGGCTCTTGGGCCACTTATGAATTTAATAAAAGAGCATGTAAATTAATTGAGTTATCATAAACCATAACTTATGGGTTTGCTGTATGTTATATTATATGTAATTTAATCTGGAACTTAGAACGAATATGAAGAAATTAATGATACTTCTTTATTTTTAAAGTTGTTCTCAATAAAATACAAATGGTACAAATATCCAACGAGGAGGATACAACTCATGAGTTTTTGTAGTGCAACTAAGCAGTGATATGGAAACTAAGTTTACCATTCTTTATCTTAATAGACGTCATAGTGAGGATATGGCATTGGATCAACTGTGTTGTCCAGAAGAGAGGAAATCAAGATAATGAAGAGTGACGCCTAACCGCCCAGGATCTTGACAGAGGGGCAACCGATCACATCACAAACTTATCGTGCATATCATTCATCATACAATGATTTTGATCGAGGACAATTATCTACCGACTCTTATTTTTTCGTATTTTTTAAAAATTACACAATTTTTATTTTTTTTAATTCTATTTAAAGTTATATTATTTTACACCTATCATCCTCTATCTTCAAACATATCGTTGTGAAATGATAATTTTACTCTCATGATGTCAGTAAAATTCTAACAGTGTTATAATAGGAGTGGACCAATGAAAAAAATGTTAACTTCAGGTGGAGTGCTGCCAAAAAAAATATATATTTAAATATTTTAAAAAAAATTAAAAAAAATAGGTGGTCGATGAATAATTACATTTTGATCAAATTATGTAGTACGAAATGCAAGTTAATTATATCAAATCCTCTGCACAATCAAAATGATTGAGTTGAAATCAGGCAAAATGTTACGATCAAAAATATTTTGACTATCTAATTTTGTGACTGTTTATTATATTTGGGTTTAAAATTCGTCATGGATTTATAGTATCGTGAATCAGTTTTTAATGTTGTAAAAGTCGATTAACGATGATGTAAACCCATCCTGAACTTTAATTCTAAAATGAATTTTTTTTTTCCTAATTCTATTTGCAGCCATTAAAACTAAACTCTGGATTACCTTTTTTTTTTCTTTTCTAACTATTAAATTAATTTTTTTCAATTTTTTTAAAGGCCTTGAAAAAAGCTCGATTCCAGCCATTTGACACACCCACTCATAACAATATAATTAAGTATATACGATAAATCCCCAATTAACTTTTTTTTTCTTAATTCCATAGATCTGCATCTTGAAATTTACTCAATTATAAATTAGTTTTCAGTAATTATAAATTACTCCTTGTGAATTGTGATAATTCCAAAATGAAATATTTTTCCTAATTCTATTTGCAGCCATTAAATTTACATTCAAACTAAAATCTAGAGGCCCACTCCAAATGGCCGCTGAAAACATTTAAACATTTATTTTTTTAACTATTAAATTAAATTTTTTTCAAATTCTTTTTTTTTTTTTTTCAAAAAAAGGCCTTGAGCAAAGCTTGATTCGACCCATTTCATTTGACACACCCATTCATTAAACTCATTCGTAATGTAGTTAAGTATATATAATAAATCCCTAATTAACTTTTTTTTTTCTTAATTCCATTGATCTGCATCTTGAAGTTTACCCAATTATAATTTAATTTTCAACAACTAACTTAACTAAATGAAACCATGTAAATATAAAAAGAATTTTTTTACTTGCAAAATTAAACTAGATCATGTATATAAGAAAAAAGGCAGCAATGAATTAATTCTGGATATTTATGATATTCTTTTGTCGTTTTACTAAGCGACTGAAGATAAAATTAATCATTAATCTAACAAAAGGATCGAATTGAGGATTTTTTTTAGTATTCGGAAAGGTGTGTTGAGTAATATCTTTCTTCTTAAATTTGGCACATAATTTTCATAAATAAATTGGTGTTGAGACTTTTTTTTTTTTTTAATGAGGTTATCTTAAATGTACTCTTTTCATACCGATTGAATCATGGAAAATATTATTATTAAATTATCCTTGATCAAAATTACATTTGTGTACAAAACATTTTCATTGTCTTCTAAAAGAAATTCGCTTTCAAAACAACATCATAAAAGCATTGTATTCCTTGCACTCTTCTGAAATTCATATCATCTAAGTCATGGTTGTTTAATCCGGTTAGCAAACTAATTCTGCACTCATTGAACCTTATCAATGTTTGCTTTTCTAGCTTAATTACTTATTACTTGTGATAATAACTTATTGTCGTTTGATGGACGCAAATCACCCTCAGTTCAATGCTATCTGTTTACGCATAAGTATATAGTAAATTTTTTTCCTTTTTTTAAAAAAGAAAATTCAAAGGTGATGTACCAATTTTTTTCTTTTTTATTTGAGTATCAAAGTTCGAATCAGATCCTATTTGGAGGTTTGATTACATTCTTTACAAACAAAACAAGACCATTAAAAGAAACAGAAAGAACATGTCACTTTTTTGTCTCTTTTTATCAGTTTAAATTCGAATTAAGGAATAAAAATCAACAAAGAATAGAAGATGAAATATAAAGAATTTTGTCCCAAAGAAAAAAAAAAAGCTGATAGAATGAGAAACTATGCGTTAGTAAGGTTAAATTTGGAATATCAGGAGGTGCAGAGAGTAAAAAATTAATTCTTAAATCTTTGTAATAGGTGTAATTAGTAAATGTGTATAGAAAGTAATTTAATGAGTTTAAATAATTTTTTTTTTTTTGTTTATGTAATTCTTTACTTTTACTCTATTTTTCTAATTAAAATTATTTATTCTACCTTGAGAAAAAGAGGGGAATGAATGACTGAAGACCAACCCAAAATGATCCCAATATCATATCATGTCGAGCAGGTGGGCTGCAAGACAAATTTTAGGTCTTATCACCTGGCCCATGAAGGTGGTGAAGTCTTATTATACATGAAGCATCTTTTTTTGGTGGCCACTTCTTTTGTCTTCAGATTTTGACAGGAACGCACACAATTAACTTTGATACTCAAATAAGAAAGAAAAAAATTGGTACATCACCTTTGAATTTTCCTTTTTTAAAAAAGGAAAAAAAGAGACAAAAAAGTGATATGTTCTTTGTTGATTTTTTATATACTTATGCGTAAACAGATAACATTGAACTGAGGGTGATTAGTGTCCATCAAACGACAATAAGTTATTATGACAAGGAATAAGTAATTAAGTTAGAAAAGCAAACAGTAATAAGATTTAATGAGTGCAGAATTAGTTTGCTAACTGGATTAAACAACCATAACTAAGTCGAGAGGACCGGCTTAGTGGCTACATACTATATATACTACTATGGACATAATAAATTGGTAGTGTAAGTACTCTGTCCAGTACAAATAAACACCAAGTAATGGCTCCGAATCAAGAAGGGCAAGAAAACAAGGCTGCTGACTTCCTGCAATTATCCAAGACGAAGAATCTTTTGCAGAGTGATGAGCTTTACCAGGTGTATAATTTTTTAAAAAATGACAAATTCATTTCCTGTTTCCTCAATCCAGATGTCGTCAATTAATTGAAAATGGAATTAATTCTTAATATCCTTGCAGTATATACTCGAAACTAGTGTATATCCAAGAGAGCATGAATGTTTGAAGGAGCTCCGCGAGTTGACAAAAAAGCATCCACGGTGAGCTTCTCGTTAATTACGTAATTAATATATAGGACAGGTCTGGTGAGATTCTGCTTTCTGATTAAAATTCCTGATTATTTGTATTTTGATGATTTCTTGTCAGCTGTTCTTTTTCTATTTTGTATATTTTTCTCAACATATTGATGGAATGCGCAGGAACCACATGTTGAGCACACCTGATGAAGCACAATTCCTGAGCATGCTACTCAAGCTTATCAACGCCAAGAATACCATGGAAATTGGTGTTTACACTGGTTACTCTCTCCTATACACTGCCCTTGCTATTCCCGACGACGGCAAGGTACAGTGGATGAATAGGAATTTTTTTTTACCTTACGCGTTTATTGAACTTGGGACTTGAGCCTTCGGAAGATAGCTCTTCCCATTGGAATCAGACCTTGACTTCGATATATATATATATATTAATTAAACTGGTCTTAATATTGAATACTGTTACAGATATTGGCCATGGACATCAATAGAGAATACTACGAACTCGGTCTCCCCATAATTGAAAAGGCTGGTGTTGCTCATAAGATTGACTTCAGAGAGGGCCCTGCTCTTCCTCTTCTTGATCAAATGATCCAAGACGTAAGCAAAAAATTTCTCCCAAAAATAATAGTAATAATAATAAACAAAAAATTGTTTAGTATATAGAAGATTAGAGCTCTAATTGATCTGTATAGCTCAAAATTAATGTTTGAATTTCGCAGGAAAAATATCATGGGACATTTGACTTTATCTTTGTTGATGCTGACAAGAATAACTACATCAACTACCACGAGAGGATTATTGCACTTGTGAAGGTTGGGGGAGTGATTGGCTACGACAACACGCTGTGGTGTGGATCTGTAGCTGTGCCACCGGATTCAATAATGGATGAGAGACTCAGATATTTCAGGGACTTTGTGTTGGAATTCAACAAGGCTGTGGCTCTGGATCCAAGGATCGAGATTTGCCAACTCTCTATTGCTGATGGGGTTACATTATGCCGTCGCATTAGTTGATCGTCATTTTATCCGTTGTACTTTGCAAAATTATCTTTGATCTCTGCTCCATGAGTAAGCAGTTGTTTAGAAAACTGCATTGTTCTAAATTTTAAAAATAAACTCCTAAATTATATCATTACATAAGCTGTCAATCGAAGTTTATATATAATTTATGAACCGTAGGGTTGATAAAGTTTAAATTTTTTATTTTTTAAAATTTAAATTTGAGTGGTTAATCAAATATTTTACATTTATTTTTTTATAATTTAGTGTGTGATATATGCTTTATTATCTACATGATTTAATTTTATTATTTATTATTCATATACAATTAAGAAAATCATGTTTTTTAAAAGAAAATTAAATAGATCTTTAAACTAAACCTGAACTCATTCTGACTCTTAATTTGAATCGACTTAACCACCATTGGCTTCAATTAAAAAAAAAATCATATTGTAGGCATCTTTTCAGTTTTGATTCGGAGAGATATTTACCAAATTTTCTAAGTGATACTTTTTCAATTTTTTTTTTAATAATATCATCATCAAACGCATTTAAAAATTATCGACATTTATCGGGGAAAAGTCGGTGGACCGCGCACTCAAAAGAAGCACCTTGACGTCTTGATCAATATAAACCGAACAATCCAAAAAACAAATATTATTTATTAACAGGAAGTGATTCTTCGAGATCGTGAAAAAGGGAAAAAGACAATGACCACAGAGAGCACTCATGAATGCCACTTTTTTCTAGAGGAAAATCCAAAGCCAAAAAAAAAACAAAAAAAAAAAAAAAAGAAAGAAACTACAACTATGAGAAAAATGGATTTTTTTTTTTTTTTTTTGTGTGTGGCTAAGATAATTGTGCAAAGAAAACAATCTAGACCAACCGGTGAAATACAAAATAAGTTTACAACATTATAAATTAATCTTTTTCAATGTGTTACATAGTTATAAGCTGTTTTACATGTACATAGTTGTAACCCACCTGCACCAGCGGCTCCATACAATTGAAAGATTATTTAAATACAGACAGCTTATAACAGATTATATCTATGTAACACGTTGAAAACAGCTACAGCAGCTTATAACAAAGATAATAAATTATCTTTTTCAACGTGCTGCTTAATGGAGCAGCTAGGCAAGCAGTGGCGGACCTACAGCTGGGCAGTCCAGTCTGGTCCGGAAAAAATCACTCAAACTCTTTATATTTTGATTAATTTTATATATAGATAGAGTTTTTATTTTATTTTTATATATGTCTCTAATTGAGTTACCCTTATGTTTTATCAATTTCATATAACAATAGAGCTTCTATTTTATTTTTAAATATGTCCCTAATTCAATTATATTATTTCTCCGATTGAAATTGGTGACTCATTTTATAAAATGAATAAATTATATATTTATTGAATAGATTGAAAATATTAGGGGTCTAAAATGATTACTGCTTTAATCTATTTTTTTAAAAAAATTCTAATTGAAAAAGAAAGTGTGTCAATGTAATATAACATCATCACTAGGATTACAAGTACTTGAAAAAAACATAAAGTAAAAATTATCAACATTTTCATAAAATTTTTATGTAAATTTTGATATTTTATTTATTAGTTACGTTAACTAAGATGATAAGTTAGAAAATAAACCGAATATATATATATCTTGCACAGTTAATATAATTTTTAAATAATTTTTATAATTAAAATAATAAAAATATTATAGACTTTTTTTTTTTTTGGTCTTATCCACGAGGTATCCTGGGGAGAGATATTATAGACTTTTAATCCTACAAATATGAGAATTATTTAATAGTCAAAAATAGAACTGCTCCATCACAATATCAAAATCAAATTGGACATGTGGAGAGAAATTATTGGAAAACATTATATGGGAGTTCATTTTCAAGTTTTTATTGTGGCCAAGATTGTGTGGATAAAATAATCAGTACGTGGTTGGCATGACTTTGTGGCGGAGAAGGAAAGTCGAGAAGGCTGGCTTAGTGGCTATATACCATATATAGGATACTAAATTGGTAGTGTAAGTGCTCTGTCCAGTACAAATAAACACCAAGTAATGGCTCCGAATCAAGAATGGCGAGAAAACAAGGCTGCTGACTTCCTGCAATTGTCTAAGACCAAGACTCTTTTACAGAGTGATGAACTCTACCAGGTGTATAATCTTTAAAACGTTACGAATTCATTTCCCGTTTCCTCAATCCAGATGTCTTCAATTAATTTGAAAATGGAATTAATGATTAATATCTCGCAGTATATACTTGAAACTAGTGTATATCCAAGAGAGCACGAGTGTTTGAAGGAGCTCCGCGAGTTGACGGAAAAGCATCCACGGTAAGATTCTCGTCAATTACATAGTTAATATATAGGAGAAGTCTGGTGAGATTCTGCGTTCTAATTAAGAATCTTGATTATTTATATTTGATGATTTCTTATCAGCTGTTCTTTTTCTTTTTTGTAAATGGTTCTCAACAAATTAATGGAAGGCGCAGGAACT
>NW_006262075.1:11207947-11355128 GCF_000493195.1 Citrus x clementina
TGCTACTCAAGCTTATCAACGCCAAGAATACCATGGGAATTGGGTGTTTATACTGGTTACTCTCTCCTCGTAACTGCCCTTGCTATTCCCGACGACGGCAAGGTACAGTGGATGAATACAAATCTTTTTTTTTTTTTAAATTAACCCACGCATTTATTGAACTTGGGACTCGAGCCTTCGAAAGATAGCTCTTCCCCATTAGAATCAGACCCTGGCTTCAATATTTATACTAATTAAACTGGTCTTAATATTGAATATTGTTACAGATATTGGCCATGGACATCAATAGAGAATACTACGAACTCGGTCTCCCCATAATTGAAAAGGCTGGTATTGCTCACAAGATTGACTTCAGAGAGGGCCCAGCTCTCCCTCTTCTCGATCAAATGATCCAAGACGTAAGCACAAATTCCTCGTATAAGATTGTTTAGTATATAGAAGATTAGAGCTGTAATTGATTTGTATAGCTCAAAATTAATGTTTGAATTTCACAGGAAAAATATCATGGGACATTTGACTTTATCTTTGTTGATGCTGATAAGAATAACTACATTAACTACCACAAGAGGATTATTGAACTTGTGAAGGTTGGGGGAGTGATTGGCTACGACAACACGCTGTGGTATGGATCTGTAGCTGCACCACCTGACGCAAAAATGGATGAGAGAATCAGATATCACAGGGACTTTGTGTTGGAATTGAACAAGGCTCTCGCTGTTGATCCACGGATCGAGATTTGCCAACTCTCTATTGGTGATGGGGTTACATTATGTCGCCGCATTAGTTGATCGTTATTGTATCCGTTGTATTTTCCAAAATTATCTTTCAACTCTGCTCAATGAATAAGCAATTAAGTAGGTGTTTGGAAAGCTGCATTTTTCCAAAATTTAAAAATACATTACTAAATTTTATCATTAGATTAACTGAATTGTTCTCAAATAAGCTGTCACGCATAGTGTAATAATACATAGACTATTTGACTAATCAACTTTCTCAAATCTTAGGAAGGTCTAGGATTCATTGCTAGATGAGATACACAAAATTTAAGCCTTTCAATATTAATTCAATCAATGGATCAAATTTAATGTTAACTTTTATTTTTATTAATAACAAACTAAAAATTAATGGGTCTCTGAATATATTATTAAATACTTTTTCATTCTTTTTCCTCTTAATTTCACTCCATATTTGAACTTATTTTGATTCTTTCTATCTGTCACTTGCTTTAAATAACTCTTTGATTAAAATGATTAAAATCAAGTGTAGACAATAGTAGATAATTGATTAAAGATGTTCGTTTCAACTTCTAATATCAAAGAAATATATTTGTAATGTATATAATCAACACTAAACATACATTTAGTATTTTAATTAAACATTGATTGACAAATAAAGTTTCTTTCTGATGTTTATAATCAATTGGATTATGACTTCTAAATTATAAGATTTTGTCAAAGTGGTTGAAACAATTTAAGAGATGAATGATGGTACAAGTGGCTCGAAAAATCATGCATGTTGATAATTTTAAAACATCAATAGTGTAAGTGACTTTTGATACAATAGAAGAAGCTCAAAATTATAGGGGTCAGGCTACAGTGCAACTGTGGTATCGTGTCACGGTTGCACCAGTTGTTGGATCCACTCAAATGAGTAGGGTCCACTTAAATAAGTGAAAATCCAACGGTTATGTGTAACTGTGTCACGGTACCACAGTTACATCACAATTTTATCCAAATTATAGTTGACAAGAATGATTTTGGATTCAAACTTGAACTTCATCTAAAACAAGATGGGTGTCAAACGAAGTAAATAGCAGGCAATTTGTGTGTCCACTAAGGAAAGTATTTTCCGAAAGGAATTAAAAAAAAAACACGTGGCTGTATAAGAAAATGAAGAAAGGGATGTGCAAGATCAAGAGAACTTAAGTAAAAGAGGTATCGTCAAGTGTCAGTGCGAAGCTTGTATGTGAATTATGCAAGAATGATAAATAATTAAAATAAATGGAGGGTTTCAATCTTTAAGGATACTCCTAATCGCTAAGGAGAGTTATTTACTGCAAGTGAAAAACAGAGGGAATCAAAATCATATAAATTATGGGGAGAAAAAGGAAAATTAGTTAATAACTAAATGGAGCCTATTATTTTTTAAGTGCGGGTGCAAAGATCGTATGGGAATTATACAAGAACGTTAATAATTAAAAAAAAATGGATAGATTCAATCTTTAAGGATACTCCTAGTCACAAAAGAGAGTTATTTACTGCAAGTGAAAAATAGAGATAATCAAAATCATATATATTATGGAGAGAAAGGGGAAAATGTTATCAATTTTTAATTTTGATATCAATAAAAATAAAATTCATCATTTAATTTCATCCACTTATTTGGTTGGTGTTGAAAGGTTAAGATTTTGTGTATATCATATTATGTCAAAAAAGGAGGCTCTCGATCCCTATATATATATAATCACTATCAAGTGCAGATGCCTGAATCTTTTAAAGTGTAGATTTACCATACACATTATATGGTGCATACAATGAATTTGCATTTTAATAGATGTAAACATCCGTACGCACGCGCACACCGACACACACACATATAAACCCTTCCTTTTATTCATGCCAAAATGCAGATTCGCTATTATACCATATAGCTTTAACGTGCTTCTCTTCAATTAGATATAACGTCATATGGTGTATAGCAAATATGCAAGAAATTTGCATTTGAACTTGAGAATTATTATATATGTGAGCTTCTCAAGTATAGACACTAAAATTCAGATATCATGTGGCTTCGTGTTAACACCATATGATGTTAAAGTGTTTTTGTTCAATTAATTATAACATCATATGTTGTTAACTTGAATAAGCATGAAATCTGCATTTTACCATCTACACTTGAGAATTATTATCTGTAAATTTATTATAATATTTTTTGTATTTTATTTATTATATATTATATGTTATTTCTATTTTAGTATTACATTTATATTTATTTTGACTATAATTAAAGGATATAATAGTAAAAAAAAAAAGATTTGTGTGACCATTTTTGAAATGGAGGTAAGGATGGCAATGGATCAAATCTTACCCAAGATCCAAGTGATCCAAATCCAATCGGATCGGATTTGGGTCGGATTAAAATGGATTTGGATCGGATTTGGTTATCGATACGTGGATCTAAGGCGGATCTGGAGCAAGTTCGGATTTATCTTAATATTTAGATCCAGATCCATATCCACTCACCATTTAATGTAATTTTATTTTAAAAATTTCTTAACAATTATGTAATTATAAATGATAATAAAATTTATAAATGATGATAAAATTTATCCATTAGCATATATTTAAGAATCTTAAAACTTAAAGGTATTTAAATGATAATAAGACAAAAATTTATCAAGTGTAAAATAAAATTAGGATAGCCTACCCTAATTTTTTTTTTTTAGTTTTTCACTCAATATTTAGTCTATTTTTTTTCTCTTTAGTCTACTCCCGCTTCTCCACTTCATTTGAATGCTTGGATCAATCCTTTAATTGCTAGGAAAATCTATAGACTTGAGTTTTTTTTTTCTATCATTTTCTCATAATCGTATTTATTTTGTATAATCACTAATCAGTGGTGGCTATCAACTATAAAATAATTATGTTAATTATATATTTAGTTAAATATAATATGAACATAATAAAAATAATAAAGCACTGAATATAATAAATTATTTTTAACTTATATGTTATTATTTAATGATATAGGAATGATGATGGTGTGCCGTGAATATCAGAATGGTAAAGGAGACATTAGAATATTATAATGATCTTATTCCGACAATTACTTTTGATAGCTATTTTATTATCTTTCTTATTTGTTTATTTTAGTGTAAAAGTAGAAGTTACAACACTTATTATATTTTTTTTATACAAATTATATAATTTAATTGTTACCAATGCATTTTAGTCTTAAATTTTCTTTTTAAAAAATTATTGATCTCTTATTATTGAAATTTAAAATTCATGATGGATCTAGAGCAGATTTGGATTTTAATTTTTCTTTTTGGATTTAGAGCAGATATAGATCTTTATTTTTTGTTTTGGATCTAGATATGGAGTGGAAAATATAGATCCATGATGAATTTAGAGCAGCTACGAATCTTAATTTTTAGAGTAAGACTATTAGCACTCCTCTAAATATCTCTTAACACCCCTTTAGTTATTTTACACTTTTAACTTTTATTAAAATTACATACTAAGACAATTTCTAATTAAACCTATACTCAAAATCAAATAATTTTTATCCCTTAAAAATTCCTTATACGGCATGTTTTCATTAAGAATTTTAAAATCTTTATACGACATTTGGTATAAACTCTCTTTTCTTTCTTAAATCCTAATCTAAGAGTTTCAAATTTAGGAGAAAATAATCATACAAACAGATGAGGATGATAATAAAAAATAAGTTTGCTATTATTTTATTGTTTTACAATTATAATGACAGGGAGAGTGTTGAACAATGTTCAACAAATGTTTAACAAATGTCAACTGTTTGGTTGATTATTGCTGAATAAATTACTATTGTTCAAGTTTTGTGTCTTGTATTATCTTATGTAATATCTGTACAATGATTGTGAAGGAGGAAAGTTCTACCATAGATGTCATTCTTGATAATAAAGTAGATGTTATGGATTACACTGTTGCATTCACTACTGAAGAGGTATAATGCTAAATAAATCTTCTTACATATATTTTCTTTTCTTTGAATTGTTAACTAATATATTATTAAACAATGGGGTTTATACTAATAAATTTAAATTAAGGGTATTTTTGTCATTAAAGGGGTGTTAAAAGAATTTTATAATATTTTAATGGGGTTAATAAAGAAAAGAGGTGTTGAGAGACATTTAGAGGGGTGCCAATAGTCCCACTCTAATTTTTATAATGGATTTGGATCTAGAGCATAGTAGATCCAATCCATATCTGCTTCATTGCCATCCCTAAATGGAGGGGACTATATGATAATTTAAGAAAATTTGAGGAGTGTAATTGACATTTTCCCTTGTTGAAGCCCGAGCCCGACCCGACAACATAAATAAAGGGCCAGAGCCCAAATAAAAAGCCCGAATTTTCACCTTTGAGTCGGGCTCGGGTTCACCCTAATATATATATATTTTTTTAATTTTTTTTAACATCTAAATAATTTAAATTTCCTCTCCTAATATATTAAAATTAAATATAAAAATTACTCTAATCAGTATCTCAACCATAAAATTATATAAATAACTAAATACAAACAAAAAAACCATGTCTAATTCAAATAAAGTCACACAATTCAAATAAAAACATAATTTTTTTAATTATTAAGTAATCGTGTTGGGTCAGCTAAGCCTCAAACCCTGACCTGAATTTGACCGAGCTTTTATTTTTAAACCCGAGACCGAATTTTGACCCTTAAATTTGGATCAAAGCCCAAAAGATTTCATTATTAAGCAAAACAAAGCTTAAAATTCAAACAAATCTAGCTTAGAGACTAAGACTTTTTTTTTTCAGGCCTTGGATATAGAAGACGCACAAAAGAAAATTAAGCAAAACAATTATCTAGTGGAACACACTAACGAAACAGTGAAACCCAATGGGTTTAAAATGCTGTTCAAGGTTGTTCTCATAGAGCTAGTATAATCAAGTAGACTCATAGCCAAAAGTAACGTATTTCAATTTTCACATTGCATTATGCATATTTGTTTGGAATAAAAATTTTGAGATGTTTATCATTACTTTATGTATTTATTCATAAAATGAAAAGTACATTCATGGAAGTGCAAGATGTTACAACAAAGGGATAATGACATCTTCGTCAACGTTTTACACCCATTTTGTACTTGGCATTAAAATAAACGAAAAGAAATACTATTGAACGGTAAATGTGCTCATAATTTCCACATATTAGTATGTCCAAATTACAAGGGTCAAATTTTATTTAGAGTTATTTTCCTTTTACTACTTAAGTTATTGTGAAATAACATATATATGTAACAAGTATTGCACCCTAATATTTTACTACTAAAAAATTAAAAAATCTTGTATTTTACTACTTTTTCGTTAGTTGACCGTTAATTGAAATATAATATACTAATTTTACCCATACTTTAAGGAAAAAAAACTATTAATTAACAATAAAAGTTAATTATTATTAAATATTAATCATTGTACTAATTAATTTGTCTTTCAATTAAATACTAATTTTATTTTGATAATCAATTATCAATAAAATTTAAAAATTATAAATTTTTATGTCATCAATTAACTAAAAACTTTATTATTTAATACTCGAATGTCTGTGATTGTTTATATTATGTTTGCATGTGTTTGTATGTATGTTTGTTTGCTATTTTTTTTAATCGATAATTAATAATTAAAATTAAACTGATATTTAATTGAATGAAAAATGATTATAATAAATGCAGTACAGAAACTTTTGGTTTCAGATTTTTATGTAAATGTAAACTTTTATTTAATTATTTGGGCTTTTAATATAATAGTAAAAATAATTAAGTTTTATCGTAATTTCTGTGGTTTTTTCCCCTTAAAGTAAGGGTGGAATTGATATTTTACAACTTAACTAACTGTCAACTAATGAAAAAGTAGTAATATGTAATATTTTTTAATTCTTTAATAGTAAAATGTTATGATGTGATACTTATTGCACCGAATTGTTATTTCACAATAACTAAGTAGTAAAAAGAAAATAAACCTTTTATTTAATATTAATTTTAATACAAAAAGTCATTTTTACCCTTCAATAATGACATTTTTCGTTAATATTTTAAAGTCAGAGACGAATCGTGATATTGAAAATTTATGCAAACAAATAGAATCCGAATGGTAAAAAAAATTGATGGTAATTCTTCTACAAACGAAGCATTTTGGAAGATTACAAATGACACGAGGAGTGAGAAATTAACAATAAGAGCAAGGGCCGCCCAAATCCGAGGCCCAAGCCCAGCTAAGGCAGTTGCCCGAAGAATGCACACCCAATCCAGGGCCCTAATACGTTTTAGGCTGTTTATTGATAAACCTTAAGAAAATCATGAAAATAAAACATGTTCATGCATCTTAACAAAGTCCTGAAGTTACATTTAACTTGACGCCAGGAAAAACTCACTAACTGATTTTCTTGTCCTTACTATCTTGTTACTCATTTTTACATTGCTTTGCCTGGCTGTAACTTAAACAAACCTTTTAACAAATATTTAAAGACTTAGAATCTTAATAAACATAGCAAGACTCACGGTGTATTTTTTTTTAATTTTTAAAATCAGCCAATCATATCTAAAGATGGCTAATGGGCTGTGTTAAGTGTTACCCTACAGGCCTACGAGCACAGTCTTATTAAAGTAATTTTTAAAGATAAGTAATTGAATGTCATTATTGTAGCTCCTATTGACTCAAACAAAAATAAATTAAAGGAAGAATTTTTTTTTTTTTACACTTA
The DNA here is from genome assembly GCF_000493195.1 of Citrus x clementina. Classification (NCBI taxonomy): domain Eukaryota; kingdom Viridiplantae; phylum Streptophyta; class Magnoliopsida; order Sapindales; family Rutaceae; genus Citrus; species Citrus x clementina. The sequence continues at coordinate 11,215,427 of NW_006262075.1, forward strand.
CCTAAAACTCCTATAATTGCATCCGCACGAGGGTTCTCTTATTTGTTACAGAATTCGTAATCTTTTTAAATAATCGAGTTCGGATTAAGGTAGCGTTTACTTTTTGAATTGGATTGGGAATCCTGAGGAGTGGGAATCCTAGGATTGGGAGTGTGGAGTGGGAGTGAGAGTAGGTTGTTTACTTACACTGGAATGGAAGCATGGAATGGAGATCAGAATCCAATTTATGTGTTTACTTTATCTTGGATTGGGAGTAAATAGTTTCAAATTACAATTTTATCCTTATTTAAAGAATTATAATTTTTAATTACAAAACTAATAAAAAAATATATTTAATGAATAATATTTATTTTATTATATCTGTAAATTTATTATAATTATTAATATTCTTAATTATGAACAATAAATTATTAATTGTAATTTTAATATAAAATGAAATGTTATTTTATTTTATTTAATATAATTATATTAAATTTATTATTATATAAAATAATAATATAATATTATTTAGTACAAAATTAATATTTTCTTAGAATAAAGTATTTATTATTATTATTAAATAAATATAGTACTATTATTTTTAAAATAAATATAATAATATTATATTTATTAATTCTCTATTAATATAATAATATTATTTTAAAATAATTTTAACTTAGAATCAATGTAAATTATTATTTAGTTAAATATAATATTATTATTTAAATAAATATAATATTATTTATTTTATTTTATTAATTATATAACATAAAATAAAAAAAGGGTAGAAATGGGAGAGGTGGGAGTGGATTTCCACTCCCACCTCCCCCAATGGGAGTCCCACTCCCACTCCCCACTCCAAAAATGAGTGGGGCCCACGGAGTGAGACTCCCAATCCCTCCCCATTTTAAGTAAGTAAACACTGGAGTGGGAGGAATCCACACTCCTCACTCCCACTCCAGCAAGTAAACACAACATAAGTGGAGTGATGATCCTTCGAAAATGGACCCGGATGAGCCTTAGATATCAGTGTTCCAAAAAATAAAAAGTCATTTTACTCCTTTTGGGGTCTGTTCAGTGCCCAATCTTAGGGAGTGCATTACTTTTCAAAGATAGAGTAATCCTAGTTTGCCTGGACGAAACTACCCGAATTTCACCAGACAAGCCGGAAGCTATAGGCCTTGGGAAGGCTCCTACCGGATGGTTTAGAAATAGCATGAAATGAATTATAAAATCTTAATACATACATCAACTCTTAACCTTCAAAGCCACATCATCGACTAATCCATCATCACGTTATAGTCAACCTTTTAAATATTTTTGGCAACAGATTGTTCAACTAATTATATGGTTATCATCTGCATAAGCGTCAATAATTCTATCCTAATAAGACAACTTTTAGCATGCGGCTAAAGTAATAAATTATGTCTCAGCCATAAATCTAATAGCATTATTATTCTAATCTCAACAAAGCTCCTGATAAAAATAAAACATGAAATGGGAAACAGAAAGCACCAAATTGACTACAATTCACTAACTCTCTAGCAACTACGGGTCACATTAAAGCATGAGCTCTCTATCTTATTACATTGCTGATTTGGAGTCTGAGGCAGCATTACAATAATTAAATCCATACCAAATGTCATCAGGGATCCAAGTATTGTAATAAAAAGTGATAGACCTCGTGTAGTAGCCGTACACTGTCACACTTTCTGGCTTCCAGCCATCGTATCCGCTTCTGTAGAGGTACAGATAGCAAATTTGGTATGTACATGGTCCGTATAACGTATATGTGTCTGTGGAACAACTTTCAAATGTCCTCGAATACGGGTCATCTAACCTCGGAGCATAGACCTAAAAATCCAAATAAAAATGAGCCAGAGCTAAAATCAACACACTCGTGACATGGGCAATCTATACAATTCTGTGTTATAAGTGATACAAAAGTCTTAATGTTTTATTAGAGTATTTTCAATATGATTATTTTGTTTGTAACTGTTACATCATCTTGGTAACTATGTTTTGTTCATGGTTCCCTAATTTTGAGTAACACCCACTATTGTGATCCCCAACCGATTAACAGTATGTTTATAACTGTTATATCGACTTCCTACCGATGCGGGCTGGGTTCGAACCCAGGCCTCTTATAACACGCCGAGAGATTTTATCAGTTAAAGCCAACTAACATCCAGTGTATCTTACAAGTATAACACAACACATTCACTCTTACTTTACCTAACTTATACCTCACAACTAGTGAATTAATACAGCTACCGTCACACCTCAATCCATACTAATCCTACAGGTATATATACAAATAAAAGTTTGTATGTATGTATGTATGTATATACTATATCGTTTGTGTATTTAGATAAAAACCTGATTGCCATAAGCATCACCAAAAGCGAGGCTGATTTGATCACGAGTGTATCTGGTTGAAGAACAGCTTGTCCTAATATCCACCGTGTAAGAGCAACTCCTATCATTCTGTCAAAAAAAGATTATAAAAGTTGCACATAATCAAGATTTTAAAAATCTAATCCAAAAATTTTTATTTAAAAAATAAAATAAAGAAAAGGAAAAAAAAATGATACCTGGGTAGCATTGACCTTGAAGGATCTGTGTGGTTGAGGCAGAGGCTCTATGGGCCTGGCTTCTGAGCTGGCGAATATGAGAAGCAAAGAGAGCAAAAAAACCACTGCTTTCATCGTCTCCGCCCGCACAAAAAACCTGTGAGTAAGAGAGAGTGAGACTTACAGTACGTTGGTTGAGTGACGCATTTTATGTTCAGAACTTTCTGGTGAAATGTCAAAACGGAAGGAAGGGCAGACTAGTCTTTTCATTTACTATTAACAAGTGAGGGAATCATTCAAGATGCTATTTTAATGCCCCATTGTGTGTGAACCACGTGTAAGAAGTACACGGGTAGGTAGCTAATTCATCAGTTTGCTTTGAGACCACATAAAATAAATTACTATTTATTTATTTTTAATTCCACATCTGAACACATCTAACTCATTAATTGTGTTAAACTCAACTCCGATATTCTCAATGTTGCCCCGTGAGAAATAAACATTAAAATCATGTTTTACGCACTAAACGTAAACCCCACATCATACCACCCACCTATAAATTTTTTTTCTTCTTTTTACCCTACTCACTCACTTTATAAAATTTTTGGCCCGGGGCTAGGTTTAGGTTTTTATTTATTTTTAAAATTATTATAAATTTAAAATAAATTAATAATTATAATTATAAATAAATTAAAGAAACTGAATATTTAAAATAAAATAATAAATAAAGTAAATAAAAGCTTAGAAATTTAATTTTTTTAATACTGAATTCTTTAATTTTATTAATTAACATATAAAAGAGAGTTTAATATTATAATTATAATTTTTTTGAATTATTATTGATTTATAAATTAAGAATTTAAGTTTTTTTAAGTTTTATTTTTTTAATTTTAATTATATTATTATAATTTATAATATTTTTTTAAAAAACAATAGTGGATCTAGATTTAGCCCAAATTATTATAATTTATAAATAATGGCTAACTTCAAACTTTTGTAAAAAATAAAAAAAAAGCATTTTAAATAATATTACCCCCAGTCATACCAATAGTCTATTGTATGTTGATATTATTTTGCTTAGGAGCAGTAGCGTTCAAAATGTTCTGTTTTTTTTCCAATACAAATATAAGGAAAGTTTAGTTGCCCAATTTTTGTAAGTTCACCTTAATTTTGAGCCATTCTATATTTGAACCAGAAATACAAATCAAATGTCTTAATAAATTTCCAGCGAGCAATTCATATTCAAATTCTTCTCAAGGAATCTGACTTAACTGCAGGACGCGTGTATGTGTTCAGTGACTCACCACCAAATTGGATACAGCAGACATTTGTCACGTGAGCAAGCAAAATGCCACACATTAGTAGTTCTCATCTCTATAAATGATTTTTTTTTTCAATTTATATTGCATAAATGTGTATCCATCTCACTGATATAAATTAATTTCTAACAAAAAAGACGTTTCTATAACAAAATAAGTATGCAATACCAAATATCTATATATACATATTCATGATCGATTTATCGATTATAAAGCTACAGGAAAGCGTGCACAAATTTATATAAACTTGGGAAACATAAAAGATATTACATACTAGAACAACAATAAAGGGTGGTGCACATCTAGGTAGCTTCAGACGCCGGATTTATGGTTCTCCGGCCAGGAAGAGGCGGTAGAGCATCGCCTCGCACTCCTTCATAAGGTTGTAAAGCAACTCCGTGGACAAGAAAGGCTGGTCTAGGACCCTCGGCACGGAGTTAAATTGAACATTTGAACTGCTTGCTCGCTTCTTTTGCTTCTTTACTATCTTTCTAAATCCTGTTTAAAGTTACAGATTGCCTGATCATATAATAAAAATCCCTTGGAATCATGCAAAAAGTACGTATCGAGTTTGATTTGCTTTGGTTTAGTTATAGAATTCTTTTCTGATACGGATGTCTACATGTTTTGAACGTATTTTACAACAACATGAAATATTTTATATTATAAGAAGCTGAATCCACATTTTAAATATTATATTGTAGACATTCGTACTTAAGGATGATATTGGTTTATATTTTTGTAATCTGAAAATCATGAAAAGAAAAGATACCTGTGGAGTTAAGGACACTGTAGTGCAACAGACAAACCATCTCTGCGTGAAAATCTAAAATACTCTTTTGCAAATTCAGCATCGTCTCACGGCAGCAAAGGTTGGCTTCCATATTTTTCAGCTCCTGCAATGCCAATCAGCGGCCAATTTCTTCAACCAGTTCGTTACTGTTATGATCACTAATCAACGTAAGAAAATGACTGGCCAATCACATAGCAATCCTTCTTTACCCCTATATATTTCTGGGCATTTACTTATTATGAAATACTACTAGACAAGATTTTCTCCTTTGGTAAATGACAAACACGATACAATGGGCAAGATTAATTTTTGGGAATTGCACCATGACCATTAACTAATTGTGTGAAAATGAAAAAATGAGATATAATCATTCTCTAATATAGACAGACGTGCTTAGTTGACTGCTTGATTTCTAATAAACATTGAATGAAATCGTATCTTATAAAAAAGACGAGATAAATCTTTATTATATACCTTTAATCTGATGACATAATCTTCCTCTTTATCAATGTAAAATGTATTAACCTTGTGCAATTCCACATCTAATAATTGAGTGAATCTCATGAAATTCACGTCCACTCTGCCATTTCCAGCATGTAAAAGATCTTCAATGGAAATTCGTGACCTCTTCTTTGCCCTGGACACAGGATCAATCAAATTCAGTTGTTTCTTCAATTGCTTGTAAGATATAAACTCACCTCTCCATTCAGGGAGGCATCTCTCTATCTCTTCTCGAAGCCTTTTCCCGTACTTCATTGCCAAGTAAATTAATTAATTCTTCCTTGCTGCATTGTAATATGACAACTCTATACTTATATATATATGCAGCAAAATTGGAAGCATATCCAAATTTAATATCCCAAGTGGATGCATAAATTTTGTTGGTTTTGGCTCAATTTCTTTCAAAGAAGTCATTCCTTGAATCTATCGATATAAGAAATTGATACTCTTAACATATTGTGTATTCCAAAGTTTCTGGCTTCCTGCTACGATTATATTATTCATATTACAGTAATAAAGCCAAGTAAAAGTTTCCTTAAACCTTGAACAAAATCAGAATCCTGTGCGTTACCATTTAGGCGCCAAGTATATCCTAAATGTTGTGCCAAATATTCTCATCGAATCACCAAGTACAATCAACTATGATACCTGCATATTCGTGTGACACGCTCCAGTTGTTTTTATTAATATTACTATTTTTTTGACACTTTTTTTTTTCTTTTCAAAATGATATTACGATCTTCTTATCATTTAGAGTAAAAAACACATTCTATTAGAGTGCATATTTTTTATCTTTTAACTTGTCCTTTATTTTAATAAACATGAGAAAATACACTATATTAGAATATGTGTTTTGTTAATCTTTTTTTTTCTTTTAACTTTTGCTTGTCTCTTATTTTAATAAACATGACAACATACGCTATTTTAGAGTATGTGTTTTTTTAATTTTTTTTAATTTGCCCCTTATTTTTGTTGATGTAAGAGATTCTCTTATTATAAAATTACTCCAATAAAAATTATGCCTAATTACCTATATAGTTATGTTGGCCGGCTACCTTCAAATGGTAGGAACTTGGAAGCAAATATTTCGCCACTAATGCACACAAGAGGCCTTAACTAATTACCATCCAACTACTATTGATTGATTTTATTTATTTATTTATTTACCATACTTTCCCAATTTTTTTATTCAAATGATATATCTTTCATTGATTGGTTGATAATTCTCCATAATATCTAAGTCAATACACAAAGGGTGCGTTTGGTACACGTATTGTATTATGTTGTATTACATTATTTTAATGCTGGTGTATTGTATTATATTGTATTGCATTAGCACTATATTATAATAATACTGTACAATGTTTGGTACTACACTGTATTGTAATAATTTTTTTGATTAATTTAAATTAAATTTTATACTATATTATATTAATATGTTATATTATATTATTATATTTAAATTGTATTAATATTTTATATTAGATTAATATATTTAAATTGTATTAATATTTTATATTATTATTAATTTTAAATTAATATTATTTAAATTTATTCATATTTAACTATTTATTATTAGTTATAATAAATTATAATATAAAAATAAAAAATAATAATATTGAATAATAAATTACATATTTATTAATTTATATTAATAATTATAATATAAAATAAAAATATTATATTATATTATATTAAATTAAAAGTTATTATTATTATTATAAAGCAAAAGTCAAAAGTCAAAAGTCAAAAAGTAAAAGCAAAAGTCAAGTTGCAAAGGTAAAAAGCAAAAAAGGGAGAAAAAAAAAATCAAGCGGTAGTTGCCGCATTAACTTAAACCCGACTGTGAGTCGGATTTAGCTAATACAGCAACTTACTGTATTAACTTGGCCCAATAATGTGGTGTTATTGTAACTTTTATTTTGTTAAACATGAACTTGTATAAAATTAATAAAATGAGGGCTTTTAATACAACAACTAAACAAGTCCAAAATCAATTACTCTTTATTTAAATATGATTGTACAAACTATTGATATTTGCAATTTCAAAGATTTCGAGATTTTGTCTAAAATGGACGGGATATGTCTGCGTGTGTGTGTACGCGAGATTTTAATCTCATCCACGCGCGTGGGAAGAACAATGATTCGAACGGGTATGGGCTGATATCCCAACTTCTGTTTTCAATTCCTGCCGCGTTGTACTTTAATTAATTCAACTCAAGAGATGATAATACAAACCTATTACCTATACATATACGAATGGATAAAATTATGGTGCAATTGTAGTATCATATTAAAATTACATCCGGTCATTAGATCTAGTCACAGTTATCACCATAGTTGGATCTAATGATTGAAAACAACTGTAGTATGGAACCAACGATCCTACATATATATATCTATATATATGTGTGTGTGTATATAGATATATACATGCATATATATATATATAGTCAATGGATTTATATTCTCTGGTCAGCCACATTGCTTTCTCAGTTACCAATGTGATGACGAGTTAAAAATTAATTTATGCGTCACCAAGATTTCAAACAGCTTCATATTATTAGGTAATAAATTAATGAGAAATAACATCTGTTGATACAAAATTACTGTTGTTGGTTAATGTTTAAACATTCTAATATAAGGCTCCCAGCCAGAAAGAAATCTCAAATAAGAAATTAAATTTCTATGGGATTGCTGATCAGTACCTTTAAACGGTTTCATAACAAATTGTCATCAGTTTCACATACTGATCCAGCAATTTCATACATTCCAATCAGAAATTACAATAAGAAGTTACAACCGGGGTCTGAAGAGAAACAATGTTGTATCTAAGCAAGATCTTTAGTGCTGTGAAAAGAGTGGCTTTGCTATTGAGCTATCAGTTTAGAACTCATTCGGAGGCTTGAGTCTTACAAGTCTTCTGATTCGGTCTTTCTCTGTGTTCTCCAGCAATCCCTTCAAAATATTGTGAGAGATAAAATGTCAAGGACGCATCCGCATTAAATCACGCAACATGACATGCAGAAAGTTCTAGAAGCGAAAAGAATAGCAGCCTCCAGAAGATGGCCATAAAATGTAGTGATCGTAAACTGAGGTCTTTAACTGTGTTTTTTTCTTATGAATACAGGCAATGCTACAGAATGTTCAGAATTACTATCAAAAAGCCTTGACCACCATGCCCATCAAATGAAGCCTTAGTAGTGTATGAGAGAGTCTGTCCAAATATAAATTATTTTCACCACATGCTAATGACAACAAAGATATACAAATTATTCGATAATATCTATGATGATGTCCATGAAACAAAAACAGATGCATACTTGCGGGCATTGGCAGTATAGGATGAGCAAACCAGTCAAACACAAGGAAAATTCCAGATTTCTCATCAATTTTATCATATATCAAAATAGTTAGATTCATCAACTCACCTTCCAAACTATTTCATCTAAGCACAAACATATCTTTCCGTATTTATCCAGGAAAAGGCGCTCAGTCGGAATCTTTCCACATGCATCCTTGACAGCTGAAGTAATAGCAAATATCACTTCTGCCACTACAAGAAAACAGGTGGGTAAAAATTAGGTGATAAATCAAGTATTAAGACCTTGGGGACCTCAAAATCAATGCAATTCAACATGCACTGCATTGCACTCATAATGTAACTGATGTACACTATAGTTAAGCACTCTAAGCAGTCTTAAAACTAATTACAGAGTTGAACCACTGAAAGAAAGCATGTAAAGACAGTATTAAGTATCAACATGTCACTGCTAATTGTAAATCATTCAAACTTGAAGATTTAGAGAGGACCAAAAAGATGCATAACTCGAGACAAATATGCCTTGCATGTTTGGCATCAACAGGTTTAATGATTTCTTCCTAACCTAGCATGAATGCATCCGACTCGTTGCCCGGAGCCTTTATTTGAGCATTATACAAGTGCGCAAGGATCCTTCAGGCCATGGCCACACCAAAACTATAAGATAAAGACTCATCACATGCTTAAAGAAAAATAAAAATATACTTACACGCAAGTTCATCATATTCATCCTTGCCTACAACAAAGATGCTGACATCACCAAGAACTGTGTAGACAATATAGACTGACCTGATGAAAAGACAAAGTAATTTCAATTATAACTAACATCCCAGAGATGGTAAAATAACTTCAAGCAGAAATGAAAAAAAAGAGTAAAATCACAATGTGCCTCGTAAATGCGCAATGGTGGACTAAAGGTTGTTTTGTAAACAACCAATCCTTTAACTAATGGATGCTCTACAGAGTAAAGGGGTGTTCATACTTGTGGCTGGCAACGAGAAGCTCTTCATTTTTGACACCTTTAAGATTATCTGCACCTAGTTTAACTAAGAATGATCGCCAATGTAACCGTTCCTCCGCCGGAACTCCATTAAACCTGCAAAAAGAGATTGGTCTTCAAACCACTACTTGCATTGTGCTTAAAGCAAGAAACTACCTGTCACCTCACAAAGGAGACCAAATCAATGGAAACCTGATTTTCTGCAGAACACCAAGAAAGCAACCTTAAAAACTAACAACTAATTTCCTGACAAAGAGATAGATACTCTGACCCACAGTCCCGCACAGATCTCTATATAACACTGGTTCACATACACTATAACAATGTTTCGCACAACAATGGTTCAAATATAGAGCCCAAAAGGCCATCATGGAACCAGGCTAACAGAACTTTCCGACAGATGTTGGTAGCCAACTACTGTATAGCCACACACAATCAAGAACAAGAACATTAACTGACCACATGATAGACACCACTCTGTCTCCATCCCAAAACCATGTTACATTTCAACCATGGTATGATCCCACCTACATTGACAATAACGAAAAACATGTTTCACCACTAAAGAGAATTCCTTTTCCATCTCAAAACCTGGAAATGGGGACAGCTTGGATATTAAACCAAAAGACAATTGTAATATTAAACTCCGTATCCCAATTGTCAAAAACTCATATACCTAACCTGTAGGTGCTCCTACACAAACTAAAAAATAAACATAATTGCAAGCCTACATCCATCAAGCGACCTTCAGCCCAAAAAATTCATTTTCAACTATTACACTTCTAACAACTTATTATAGCAATTGGGTATATCTATAGTTCTTATTTCTTTTGTACAACTAATATCAACACTATTTACAAAATCGAAGTTATTCAATTTTTTTCCTTTTTTCAAATTATTTATGTCTTAACAACTACTATAAGAGGGAAAAAAAAACATATTTTAATAAGATAAAGTGAACTCATTTGATTGAAATGATTGATTTCAAGAAAATTCCAAAAACCCCATTTGAGATCTAACTCGATATCAAATAAGTAAAACAATTAATCAACAAAACCGCAAAAGGGTATTATAAAATAACAATTTAAGTGAAAAAAATCGCAGTAAATATATATGATCTGATCATTTAACCCCAAAATAAAAAAAAAACTGACGTGCGGATCTGTACTTACCTTTCAACGAGGATGTTGCCTTCAGAGTTTGCGAACAACACTGCCAGTATCATTTTCGAAAATTGAATCTTTCTTTTTCTTTTTATTTTTCTGCCGTGAAATTATATGGAGAGAAATTGAACGTCGTTTTTTTAATGCGATGTCCGTAGGAGTTTCAGGCTTTCGGGTAAGAACTGGACTCGGTTCGGTCGGATCTAACGGGCCGGGTTCGATTGCATAAAATCATTCAAGCAATTGCCTGGATATACCCAATTCCCTCCGAAATACCCCATATATGCCATAAATTATAAAACTCTTTAGTCTTACACATGTATACTTAAAAAAATCAGGAAAAATACAAAAATAACCTCAAATAAATCCTCACAAAACTAAACTCATATCCTCAAAATTCAGTAAATAGTCTAGAATACTTGACTTCAACCGAACCATGCACAATTAGTAATTTAACCTAAATTCTCAACTTTTTTCATGTGAGTCGGGTAAATAGTCGAGGATACTCGACTTTAATTGAAATAAAAAATTATCTGGAAAACTCTCGACTTTTTCATATAAGTCAGGTAAATAGTCGAGGATACTCAACTTTAATTGAAATAAAAAATTATTTGGAGATTTCTCAACTTTTTCATGTAAGTTGAGTAAAAAGTCGAGGATACTGAACCTTAATTTAACCTTACCCAATATTTATTCAGTAAAAATTCTTGACTTTTTATGGAAGTTTGGTAACTAGTTCAGAATACTTGACTTTTCATTGGAATCAGATGGATTTTTTTTCAATCCGAATTATCCGAAATCCGATTGGATTCATCTGAATCCGAAAATTGCCCACCCCTAGGTAGGAATGTATGTATATTCTTTCTTTTTCATTGAATTTGTGAAGTGATTGTTTAGGGACTGCTCGGTACCCTAGGCTTGTTTGCATTTTTTATTTGAGAATATAGTTGTAATACATGTTTGGTTCGGTGGATTGAATTCAAAAAATAAATTATAAAACAGATAATTCAAGGCTTGTTCAATATTGTTTCTGAATTAGTGTTTTTTAAAACAAAATTAAAAATAAAATAGTGTTTTGCAGTTACTGTATGTGTCTGATATTATTCTCAGTAGCATGTATTTTAAAATTAAAAATAGTAATATGTATTCAGTAAACATAATTGACAAGAATAAAAATAGTAAATATATGTTTGGTAGTATTATTTTCAAAAATATTTTTACTAAATATTTAAGCCATATTTATAATTAAAAAATAATTATTTACTAATACATTTTTTTAAATCCAATAAATAAGTTTAATTAATATTAAACATGAAATGTTCCAAGTTTAATTAATATAAAACATGAAATATTTGATTCATTGCTCTACACACGCACGAACTGGCCATCACTACACTGACCAAACGCAACAAAAGTACATGTAAAAGAATGAAAAGAAAAAAAAAAAAACTGAAGTAACAATACATAGCAAGTTAGCAACCCCATGTAGTGGGCTTCAGTTCAGCTTAGCCTTCAAAATCAGTTCTGATCCACTGCCGACGCTTGCTCTTCGTCTTCTCATCGAATTCTTTGGCTTTAATCTCATCAATCTTGGCTGTACTTGCCATGGATTCCTCTTGCACTTGAGCAGCAACGGTCGATCCACTACCAGCGGAAGTAGCAGCAACTATCCTCAGTGTAGCAGCAGCAGTCTATCCACCACCAGCTGAAGCAGAGCAAGACGCAGCACCACCACTAGCAGTAGTTGAGACGGTGCTGAGATGCAACAGCGGCAACCGATTTTGCTTGAAGAACTATGACGGAAAGAAAGGCTGTGACAGTGAATTGTGGTTGATGAAGAAGAGTATCTACGGAAAGAGACAGTTGTAAATTTAGATTTGAGATAAAAAGAGTGAATTGTGGTTGAATCAAGTTTGTTTTGTAATTTATTCTGTAATTTGGTTTCAGATTCATTGAGAACGTGTTTTATCTATTTTATAACTATAACGTAAAATTTGAATTATCTGTTTTATAGTTTTTTTTTAATTCAGTCCACCAAACGTGCATTACATATGTATTCTCAAAACAAAAATGAACACAAGCCTTTAAAAACGGTACCGAACAGGCCCTGATTTTTACTTTATAGTTATAAAACTGAGGACAAGTTTAGTGAATCCGAAACCAAATTACAAAATAAATTACAAAACAATCTTGATTCAACCACAATGCATTCTCTTTATCCCCGATCTAAGTTTACAGCCATCTCTCTCCGCGGATACTCATCTTCTTCAACCATAATTCACCGTTATAGATTCTCTCTCTGTCACTGTTCTTCAAGCAAAATCAGTTGCTGCCGCTGTGTACTCGGCTCTGTCTGAACTGCAGGTGGTGGTGGATCGACTGCTACTGCTGCACTAAGGATCACTGTTGCTGCTTCCACTGGTGATGGATCGACTACTGCTGCTCAAGTGCAAGAGGAATCCATGGCAATTGCAGCCAAGATTGATGAGATTAAAGCCAAAGAATTCGATGAGAAGATGAAAAGCAAGTATGAGCAGTGGGTCAAAACCGATTTTAAAGGCTGAGATGAGCTGAAGCCCTCTACCTGGTGTTATGTATTGTTACTTCAGTTTATTTTTTATTACTTTTATATGTACTTTTGTTGTGTTTGGTCGCTGTAGAGATGGCCAGTCCATGTGTGCGTAGAGCTATATTTCATGTTTTATATTAATTAAATTAAATTATTAGATTTTAAAAAATTTATTAGTTAAATAATTACTTTTTAATTATAACTATGGCTTAAATATCTAGTGAAAATATTTTTAAAATTAGTACTACCGAACATATATTATTTTTTTAAATTTTAAAATATACGATAATAAATGTATACTTAAATTCGAAATACAACAATTGCAAAATATTATTTTTATTCTCATTTTTTAAAAAATAATTCAGAAATAATACCGAACAAGCCCTTACCTTTCCAAAATAAAAATTAAGCGATTGTTTGACTTTACTTCCAACCCAAAAAAAAAAAAATTACTATTTATTCTTTTATTCATGCATTAACTAAAAACTAATAAAATTCTTCCCAATCGGATTCAGATGAGCCTCTGAGTTATTTTAGAGAAATTAACATTTTTATTTTGTTGAGTCTGACATGAAATTGTGAAAAATAAATGACATGTAAAGTAGATATTAACAAAAATCAGGACATTTAATATAATTTTTAAAAATATATCAATTAATTGATAATTGACTTGAACCCCCATTGGGTCAATTATGCTAAAAAGATACCGAACGTCCAATTTTGGTATATTTTTTAGCATTCTCTATTTTTTTGTAAATAATAAAAATTATAAGTGTAAAAAAATTTACATTTTACACAATAAATCCCAATTAAAAAATAATAATTTTAAAATATTAAAAATTTTATTTGGCATCTTCTTCCGTCCATATTGTTTTCTGTAGATAATAAAAACTAAAGTTTCAATAATTTTACATGATAAGCTCCAATTAAAATATAATAATTTTAAAATTCTAAAAAACATATTCTCTCTCTATCTCCTTCTCAATCAATCTGTCATACTCTAAATCTCAATTTATTCACTAACAAACATATAATTCTTCTAAATTATCAAAAAATTATCTTTTAATCATATAAATTAGATCATTTTCTTGAACATAAAATCTGAAAAAAAAAAAATAATGCTTGCATTCTCTTAAAAGAAATCTATTGTATTTATATTTTCTTCTTTACTATTGTATTAAGAAAAGAGTTGCATATTACTTTCCATAACAAAATCTAAACAATTAGGGTCTACTAAATGTGGTTAAATATGTTGGGATAACTGTAGTCTCCGTGTAGTGTTTGACATAAATAAGTAAACAAAAAATAATACAATTTGGGCCTACTAAATTATCATGTGATACTAATGTTTTTTACCCCAAGGAGACCCCTAGGATAAGTTTTTCAAACTAAATTTTTATCTTGTATTGTCTATCTTATATTAACAACAAAAGATACAAGGATTATTAATTATGTTAGAGTTACATTAAAAGCCCTGAAAATTAGTAAATCTTATTTTTTTTAAAGGTAATTCTCTCATAATCTATAAATTTAATAACATAAACAACACAAAATAAAAGGATTACGTTAGAGTTACATTAGAAGCCCTAAACACTAGTTAATCTTAATTTTTTGGAAAGGTAGTTCTCTCATTATCTATAAATTTAAGTTATTATTCATTTTTTACAATTTTAAATTTAAGTTTCATTCTTTACAATTTTAAATTTAAGTAATAGAATAAATATTATACAATTTATTTGTTTTCACATGAAAAAAATAATTGAGAGAATTTTTTTTCCAAATATTATCTCAACATCAGATATGTGATAAAATATAAGTAATTTTACATAATTTCAAATTTACATAAAGAAATTTATTATTTTAAAAATATTATTTAATGAAATTTAAATGAGTATTGACGCATTTATTTAATATTTATTTATTTATTATTTTAATATTGTTAAAATTTATATAAATCTTACCTAATCATGTGTTACACTAAACACAAGATAATGTTATTGTAATCCGATTAGTATTTTAAGTAAATGGGTGTAAAGAGCATTTTAGCAAGTTAAAATAATCCATTCATATTTTAATATTTAAATATATTCATTTACTAAATTACCCTCAACTAAGATAAAGATAATAAAATATTTTAATAGACTTTTGTGCCAAAGCTTTGAAACCTAATCTTTCCTTATTTTTTTTAGAAAACAATAGGGGCTGCAACATTAATAACCAAGTAATTACATCCTTGTTATTTAAATAGTTTTTGCAACTCTCGGGTTGAATCTAATGCTTAGATCACACTAAGAAAAAAAATGGGGTGTGAAATTACGATTGCATGCTAGCTGGACCCAAAAAGGATATGCCATTATTCTTATTCTTAAAATAAATTCCCATTATGACAATAAAAATGTGAATCACATTCAAGCACGTATAAAGGTTTCATGTTAGCAAGAAGTTGTTCTAGAGTGCTAGGTTGTACTAGGGATGACAATAGGGCAGATATGAGTTGGATCTACTCTGCTCCAGATCCAGATCCATAATAAAAATTAAGATCCGTATCTACTCCAAATCCCTCATGAATCCATATTTTTCGCTCAATATCCAGATCCAAAAAAAAGAAATAAATATCTATATCTGCTCCAAATTCGAAAAACAATTAAAATTCAAATATGTTCTATATCCGTCATGAATTTTAAAACTCAACAATAAAAAAGTTATAATTTGTTAGAATGAAAATTGAAGGCTAAAATGTATTGATAACAAATAAATTATATAATATTTCTCAAAAATATAATAAATATTGTAACTTATACTTTTACACCAAAACAACAAATAAGAAAGATAATAAAATATCATTCAAAAGTAATTGCAAGAGTAAGATCAATCCAATATTCTATTATCTCCTCCATAATTTTAATATCCACGACACACTTACCCTCATTCCTACAACATTAGATAATGACATATAAATTAAATATGATTTATATTCAGTGTTTTATTATTTTTATTATGATCATATTTGACTAAATATATAAATAACTATATTTCTTAAAAATTATTTGGCCAATATAATAAAATAAATTGCTAGGTTGTATTACTTGGCTCGCAATTTTAATATTGCATGAACATGCTTTGGGGCTGGCCGGCCTTTAAATTTACAAAACGAACTTTTAAGTTTTAAGAGTTTAAATATATGGTAAATACCACTAATGTGCTGTGAATAAAATTTATTATCATTATAATTCCACAATTGTTAAGAAACTTTTAAAATAAAATAAAATTAAAAGATGGGTGGATATGGATATGGATTTAGATATTAAGATAGATCCAGACCTACTCTAGATCCGCCTTAGATCCGCACATTGATATCCAAATCTGATCCGATTGAATTTAGATCACGTGGATCTTGGGTAAGATCTAATCCATTGTCATCCCTAGGTTGTACCTCATAACTTTGCACATGACGAGCTCTAATTAGATGGTTGTGGGCCCCACAAAAATCTCCCACGCAACTTCACGCATTAGAACACTGTTCCAAGTTAACATAAATACAGAGCTACAACCTACAAGTACTCATCGCAGTATTGTTTGCAACAGATTTTGGGGTCAATGAATAAAAAACTACAAAACCAATCCAAGAGCAATAAATTTATATTTTTGTCGGGGAGCGGGGTACCTCGCTTGTTCGGCACGTGCGGGCTGTTTAGGTTTTTTGTGGATGGGAGGAGGATTGTGATGACGGTGGATATGGAGGGGGTCTGACTTTAGGTGCGGAGGGCTGGTGAAACTCGCCTTAAACCTGCGAAACAACCAAAAAAGAGGTCAGAGGTGGAGCCGGGGGTGGCCGGTGACCACACTTCGACGCTCAAGTCAGAGTTGGATTATCTCAGGTTAGAGAGCTTGCAAGCTCTCGGTAATGGAGGTTTTGAGGTTGAAGAAATCCTCGTTTTTCGTGGTGAGTCTGTTCACTCACTTGATAAAAATCAAACCTGAGTATTTATATGGTGTACCCCGGTCGCCGTGCCACCTGGCGCTATTTTAGTGGCGTTCCCTGCTGTCATGTCAGGAATATTCTTATTTTCATGCGTATGACAGCTTAGACGTTTCAAAAATATGCGTGGAGAGCAAGTTTGTGGCGTATTCACGTGCTGGGCGTAGTGAAGTGGTCCTGCATACCTCTGCAATTTCGTTGTAATTTTACAGGCGTAGCAAGAAAAGCTGGTGCTCCCAACAGTCACAATATCAAACTTTTGGCGAATTTACTGGCGTGACAGGCGGTTGTCTCCTCTTTTGCGACACGAGATTTTCTCATCGATTCCTTATTTTTTGACACTTTTTCAGCCGATCTTTTTGAGATTTGGAGCCCATATATCTCTTGATATTTTACGAAAATTTTTCCTCACCTTTTTGTCCTTGCTCGTTGTACCCCAGGTATCGAGTTTTGTGGGGTAGGTCGGGTACCACGGGTACTGAGTTTATAGTGTAGGTCGAGTATCTCGAGTACCGAACTAATGGTGTCGGTCGAGTATCTCGAGTACCGAGCTAATGGTGTCGGTCGAGTATCTCGAGTACCGAGCTAATGGTGTCGGTCGAGTACCTCGGGTACCGAGTTTATAGTTTAGGCCGGGTATCTCGAGCACTGAGTTTATAGTATAGGTCGGGTACCTCGAGTATTGAGTTTATAGTGTAGGTCGGGTATCTCGGGTACTGAGTTCATAATGTAGGTCGGGTATCTCGAGTACCGAGTTTATAGTGTAGGTCTGGTATCTCGAGTATCCCGGGTATCGAATTTTATGGGGTAGGTTGGGTACCCCGGAGGATAATTAATAATTACATAACCTTTGCATCAACACGTGGCGCTTCATTTTCAATACTCTATTTATCCCCAAACAACATCCTCCTAATTTCTTTTTGGTGAATGTAATTGAGGTAAAATAAACTCATAGAAGAATTGTGAACGACACGTGGCGATGTTCAACTCTTCCTCTCATTGGATTGGATAAAAAGAGGTACCTCGTCTACCACCCTTTGGTTGACTATGTGAATTCCCAACATTAGAGAATATCTTGACATTTTTTATCTTCTTTCTTTCTCCTTTATTATTATTATTTTTCGTTTTAGCCCAATGAACGGAGGCTCCTTGAATGGCTCGGGTACCACTCCTTCAATGAGGTGTACTCAGTCTCTTCACTTTTTGGGGTGTGAACTAGTTCATCCAAAAACTCAAATATTATTTCCTCTCTTACTCAGTAAAAGTGCTTGTGTAAATGGACCAAGCTGGAAAATAGCAGCTCCAGGGGGCACACCGAGAACCCCAAAAAGAAAGATGGACTCCCTCTTCTCTATGCCTTATAAATAGCTATTAAATTTGGATAAGTTGGAGAGGGCGGAGCTGATTGATCAAAATTTTTCATTTGCTTATGGGGACGAACCACCAAGTATGTGTAGAGGGTGATGTAGGGGCACCCCACCATCACCCATATTTTGTTTTCTAGTAATTGGCAAGTATAGATCGCTCCGGTGAGTACTTCAATGCCTTTCTTGGCCGCATGACGAGCTCTAATTAGATGGTTGTGGGCCCCACAATAAAACTCCCGCGCAACTTCACGCATTAGAACACTGTTCCAAGTTAACATAAATACATAGCTACAACCTACAAGTACTCATCGCATGTATAACATGTGTGTCTAGCATAGCCTTAATGTGTCTTATCAACTCCATCCATAACATGTATGTCCAGCATAGCCTTAATGTGTCTTATCAACTCCATCGATGATGAATGGAAAGCTTACTCACATAGTCACATAGCTTTCATCCCTTTGGGAATGATGTTGATACTTGCCTTTCTTATTAATAAAATTTCATTTTATAAACAAAAGATTATAGCACTGCTTTAGAATAAGGATTTTAATTTTTAAAAAAAGCAAAAACCATTCATGAAATTAATGTAAATAAAATATCAGTTGGAAAATGATAAAGGATATAAACTATTCTAGATGCATCTTGTACTATTTAATGTATAATAGAAGTTACAAGTCCCATAAAGAGCCAACGGATGATAGGAACAATTTAGTTTTGTTGAGATATCATCATGATTAACTTACTTAAGCTTTCATGATGCTGTATGTACTAATTAGAGTTGTGCAAACATGTAGAGGATGTTAGCTTGTACCTATTAGTGTAATTGAATGCCAACTGGCATCTTGCAATTGGTCAAGTTAGTCTATATTAGTTATAGCTATAAAACGAGTACAAATAGTGTTGTACTTGCTCAACTTAATACATCTTGAATTCATTCAATAAATTTCTTGGTTAGTCTAGATTGTTCTTGTTCATTTTCTCACAATCCAAACAGCCTTAGCAAATTATAATAAGTTTATATCTCTTGTTTTAGGCAATGAAGTCCTTCAATGGTAAACGCACAATAGAATTTTACCACTTAGGTCTCTTTTTTTTTTCAATCACTTAATTTTTTTATTGTTTTAATTTTAATGTTCAAACTTTATTTATTAAATGATAAATGTAAATTTTCAATATACAAAAATTTGCCCTTTTTAAAAAATAATTTTACATTAGACCAATGACGTAAGTATATTATAGTACAAAAATAATTTAAAAATTGCCTTTAATGGTAAAAATGAGGAATATTAGCAACTTAAGCATCACTCTCAAAAAATTGATCCTTAAACTAGCCCATATAAGGTTCTTTAGGTAGTTAAGATTTGTGGTGTTAAATACGGTAATATAGTAAGTAAAATTTGTGGTGTCGAGTATATTTGTTACGTTTAATGTGTGGTTATAATTTGTGTGGTAGTTAGATTATACGATTGTAATTAAATTGTAAAAAGTATAAATACATATTTTCTTAGTTGATATCTCTTTTCTTAGTTGGTTTAAGCAACAAGAAGTAGTAAAACTTCTTAGTTCTAAAAGAGCTGTAATTAAGGAGTTGTAATGAGTTCTATTGAGTTCATTAAAAAAAAAGAAGTGTTTTTGAGTGTTTAATCATTCAAATTCTCCAACAAAGTGGTGTAAGAGTTAGTAATTGGTTCTCCACATAGTAGTATAACATATTAAATCGAACATCTCGATGAGAGGAACACGATGCCGTAAGGATAAACTTGATCGGAGTTCGAAGTGCCCACACTTGCCACTAGAAGTTTCTGCCCTGACACTAAGTCGACTCACCGAGTTGAACCAAAATGAACTAAGGTGAACTACATTGAATTGAGTCGATCCGAGATAAATTGAGTTAGAGCCGACTCAAGTGAACTGATCTGAACCAATCTTTTGACTGTTGACCCTTAGCCATTCACCATCGACTGTCAGCGCTGATTATCGACCTGTTGACTGAAGTTTAAAATTTTAGTCAAAGTCTGTCCATAGGTTTTTTGATGTTTTGGATCCATCCATGCAATCAGAATTTTTAAACTTTGACTTTATAAAGAGTTATTGCAAGTAGTGGCATGGCATCATTTTAAATTCCATTACTAAAGGGAAGCAACTTCAACAATTGAAGACTAAAATGAAGACCCTCTTTAGAGCTCATAATGTTCGGGAAGTCATTGAAAAAGACTAGTACGAGCTAGAAGATAAGGCTTCTTTGACTCAATAACTAAAAAATAATTTAAAAGGATTCAAGAAAGAGAGATAAGGTTTGGATGATAATTGATTTGAGAAGATTTTGAGTGCAGCTTCAGCCCAGAAAGCATGTGAGAAGCTCTGAACGTCTTATAAACAAGAAGAGAAAGTGAAAAAGGTGTGTCTCTAAACTATAAGAGGTAAGTTGGAATCGTTGCACGAGAAAGAAGCCGAGTCCATTTCCGATTACTTTTCAAGAGTTCTGGCTGTTTCAAATCAACTAAAAAAGAAACTACGAAAAGATAGAAGATGTAAGAATTATACAAAAGATATTTCGCTCATTCACCGAAAGATTCGAGCACATAATTGTGACAATTGAAATGTTAAAAGACTTAGAGGCCATGAAATTGGAGTTCCCTGCAAGCCTATGAAGAAAAGCATAAGAAAAAGCAATGAATAAGCAGCTCCTTAAAAATGTTGAATCAATTAGTAAAAGTACAAGTGAAGGGTAAAGATAACATTCTTTTTCGTGGAAAAGATGGCATATGTTTGTAGTCTAATCAGTCTATGATCCCTTGATAAAAGTAGTTATTTATTTCTCTTCATAGATGATTTTTCACGTACTTTTTGAAACAAAAGTCAAAACTTTTTTAAGCTTTTAAGAAATTCAAAAGTGCAGTAGAGAAAGAAAGTGGACTTTAACTTAAAGCCACAGGATCTAATTAATGAGGAGAAATTTACTTCCAAAGAATTCCAAGAGTTTTTAAAAGCAAATGGAATTCAACGACCTTTAACTATTCCATATCTCCCTAACAAAATGGTATGGTAGAAAGGAAGAATAGAACCATCTTTGAGATGGCAAGAAGCAATCTCAAAAGCAAGAAATTGCCAATAACTGTATCAAATGAAAGTTATCATGACATTTTTAGATTTAAATCAATATTACTTAGAGAGTAAATTATGTGTTTCTATTGCATTTTAGTTATATTTTGCATGAGCATCCATTTTAATTTATTTTTAATAAATTGAGTTTGTTTTAGATAATTTCGTGCTTAGATTATATGCATGATTTTAGGTGACCAAAAAGCTCAAGTTTTAGAGATGAAATACTGCTACAACAAACTTGCAGAGATGATACAATGAGGAATTAGAACAAATTTTAATCAATGATGATTGTTGTAGCCATAGTAATCCTGGAGCAATGGCGGACTGGATTTCTCGCATAATAACTGAAAGATTGTAATATGAAGTTTCAAAAATAGATGATACGCACCACATACTTTTGGTTGCTTTAATTCTAAATTATGAAAGGAGCACACATGAAAAGAAAATGAGAAAAGTTGTCACCCAAGGAAAAATAACAGAGAAAAACAAAGAGAAAGCAGAAAATAAGAGAGAATTGAGGGCTGCAACAGAGGATTAAAAAAGAAAAACGAAGGATATATCGCAAGATCAAGCGGACTTCAATTCCTTATCTTATTTTCGTGTTTTTATTTACTTATAAGAATGTACTTGATGGTTAAAACAATTTTATCTACTGTTTTATCACAAATCATGAACTGAATTCTATTGTGGTTGAGTGATAAACAATTTTAATGATTATTTGACTTACATATGTGTATTGCTCTGTATTTGTTATAGTATTTTGTCTTAACTTTACTTATTGCAATTCTCTATTTCGGCTAAGGACTTATTTAGTGGATACTAACTAAGAAAGAGCCTAGAAAATGTCTAACTTAGTGGAATAAATTAAGACAATACTTTGATTTAGATTGGATTTCCTAAGTTAAGTTCATCTCAATTTGAATAGAGCCACACTTAATATAAAAATAGTGAAAAACAAACATATGAATTCATCTCGTAGGGTAAAAAGAACATAGAATGCATAACGTTATATCTAATATTAGCATAACAATTGGTTAGTGTTAGGTTGAATTAGGATATAAGATATCCAACAAGTGACAGCTGATGATGCATGAGAGATTCTACTCAGTGCTGTAGTAGATGTTGTAGCAACAAGATCTTAATTAAAAAAAGTCAATACCATTAAGTGAGTTTAACCACTCAACTACTCATTTCCCAGTGATTATATCCTTGTGTTTGATGTGAGAATTTTTCTTATTGCATTTTATTTATTGTATTTTTATTTTAATTAGTTCATTAGATTCATTAATTGTGTTATTTTAATTTAGAATAAAATTGCATTGTTAAGATTGCTATTGCAAATCTAATAATATCAATCCATGTAGAGACGATCTAAATACTCATTAGTATAATATTTGTTGTGTACACTTACACATTAACACCTATAATCACCCAATAATTGCTTAAGGAATTTTGGATAGAAGCTGTTGTATGTGCAAAATATTTGTCTAGTCGATCTCTAAAAAAAAATTGTACGGGGCAAGACACCACAAGAAACATAGAGTGGCAAAAAGCCAGACATCTTCTATTTAAGAGTTTTTGGAAGTTTAGCTCATGTACGTGTACTAAATGAGAGAAGAACTAAGCTGTATGACAAAAGTGAGAAATTTATCGTCATCAACTATGACAATAATTCTAAGGGATACAAATTGTGCAATTCAAACAACAGAAAAATCGTGATGAAAAGGAGAATGGAATTTTAGTTCTAAGTAGATGATTTCAACTTTTACCTTTTCGAAGAAAATGAACAAACATTGAAGGAGCAAACATGAGAAGAACAACAAGAGCCTATAACTCCACCTACCTCTCTATCATCAATCACTTATAAAGGTTTACCACCATCATTTTTTTAGGAGAGATATATGGCACGCATGATAAGTTTACAAGATCTTTATGAAGTAACTAGGAGACTTGACAACCTCACTCTCTTATGCCTCTTCACTAATTGTGAGCAGTGAACTTCCAAAAAGTTGTACAAGATAAAAAGCAAAGACAAGCAATAGATGAAGAGTTCAAAGTCATTATGAAGAATAACACTTGGAAGCTTACAACTCTTCCGAAAGGACACGAGGCCATTGGTGCCAAATGGTGTACAAAATTAAAAAAAAATGACAAATACGAGATAAAAAACACACAGCAAGGCTAGTTGCAAAAGGTTATAGACAAAAAACCGGCATTAACCATGATCAGGTATTTGCTCATGTTGCCAGACGGGAAACTATAAGACTAATCATTTCATTAGCAGTCCAAAAAATGTTAAAGATTTTCCAAATAGATGTGATCAAGTCTGCTTTCTTGAATGGGTTCTCGAAGAAGAAGTCTACATCAAACAATCATTAGGCTATGTTGTGAAAGGATATGGAGACAAAGTTCTGAGACTAAAGAAGACCTTTTATAGGTTAAAGCAATCACCAAAGGCATAAAATAGTAAAATCAACAAGTATTTTCATGAGAATGACTTCACCCTGATGCCTATATGAACATGCTCTCTACATCAAAGGCAAAGATGGAGACATTTTGATTGTTTGTCTATATAAGGAAGTTTTTATCTTCAGTAGAAGTAATCTAAGCTTATTTGAAGAGTTCAAGAGAATGATGACTGAAACGTTTGAGATAACGATATCGGACTTATGGCATATTATTTCAGTGTTGAAGTTAAGGAAAAGGACAAAGGCATATTTATTTTCTAAGAAAGTTACGCAAAAGAAATACTCAAGAAGTCTAAGATGCATGATTGCAAGCCCATAAGCATGACAGTAGAATGCAAAGTCAAGCTATCTAGATATGATGAAGGTGAAGCTGTAGATCTAATTTCTTTAAAAGTTTAGTCAGAAGTTTATGCTATTTGACATGCACGAGATCAGACATCATTTATGATGTTAGACTTCTGAGTCGATACATGAAAAATCTAAAGACCACACATTTAAAGTTGCAAAAAGAATCCTTCACTTTTGGCTTATTATACTCATTTTTCAATAACTATAAGCTCATTAGATATAGCAATAGCGACTAGAATGGAGACACGGATGATTGAAAGATTATTATTGATTTCATGTTCTTTATAGCAATAGCAACTAGAGCGGAGACACTGATGATTGAAAGATTACTATTGATTTCACGTGGATGTCGAAGAAGCAACCGATCATTCTATCAAGTATTTGTCATGCACTATAGCTAGGGATGGCAATGGACACCGCCGCAGTAGGTTTGTCATTACCAAACTCAAACCCGCACGAAATTTAAATTACTAAACCCACCCGCAACCCGCACCGGGTTTTAATTTTTTTAAGAAAACCCACTCGCATCGGATTTTGACAATTACCAAACCCGCAATGGTACCCGACGGATTTTTTGCGGGTTTTCGCACTTAAAATCACAAATATTTAATATATAAATTTATAATAATAACCTCTAATTTCATATAATATACTCAATTTTATATTTAAACAATGTAAATGAAAAATTAAAATTTTAACATCAATCCAACACAAATTCTCAAATTTAAGTATAAATTACACAAATCCATTTAAAAAACACAAACTAGTATTTGAAAATAACAATTATATTTCATATTATCATTTAAAACAAATTTCAAGAGAAGACATTCATTTCATTCACCACCATAAGCACCCATCCAACACGATGCCTACAATAATAATTAAGATTAATATTTTTAAATATTAATTTGAAGAAAAAATTATAATAATAAAATAATTCATGTATTAAGTTAAAGAAAAATAATACATACAAATTATAATAAGTATTTAATAATCCATGAATTAAGTAGGGTGTAGGGCGCCAACTCACTGTCCCAAGCTCACGACTGAAGAAGAAAAGAATAATGAAGACAGAGATGAGAGATGAGAGATGGTCAGATGGGTGTGCGACTAAGTCAAAGGGGAAATGCCTTTAGTTTTCTTTAGGTCATGACTTTAGAATGGGAGATGGGCCACGTACACACATACACAACTTTAGACCTTTGGCTATTTGATAATTTGAATAATTACATTATTTTCTTTATACATTTTTTATATTAAAATTAAATTAAAATATTTGGAAAAAACATTGCGGGTCTGGTGGATATCCATGCGGGTATCCACCAGATATAAAGTTAATACCAAACCCACCCGCATCCATGAGCGGGTTTTAGTTTATAATACTAAACCCACCCGCAACGGGTAAAATTACTTGCAGTAGGTGAGTTTTGGCGGACGGATTTGGGCGGGTTTGCGGGTACAATTACCATCCCTAAATATAGCTAAGGAATTTATTAAAAGAGCTAGGTCTGTCACAAGAAAAACCTGTAGAGATTTTTATCGACAACAAGTCAGCAATTGCCTTAGCTAAGAATCTTGTTTTTCATGATCAAAGTAAGCATATTGGCACTCGCTACCATTTCATACGGGAGTGCATTGAGAGAAAGGATGCACAAGTAAAGTATGTGAAGTCACAAGATCAAGCAGTTGATATCTTTAATAAGCCATTAAAACAAAAAGACTTTAACAGATTGAGAAGTTTGCTTCGTATCATAGTATCAAATTTAAGGGGGGTGTTGGATCATAAATTTGATCCATACAACTTTAAAGCCCAAATGATCGTTGACCTAGCCGATAGAAGCTTCTTCAGGTAGTTAAGATTTATGGTGTTCAATGTGGTAATGTGGTAAGTAGAATTTGCATTATTAAGTATGGTTGTTAGGTTTGATGTGTGATTATGATTTTGTGTGGTAGTTAGATTAATACATGGTTGGGATTAAGTTGTAACAAGTATACATACCTCTTCTCTTAGTTTACTAAAGTAACAAGAAGTAATAAAGCTTCTTAATTCTAAAAGAGTTGTAATTCAAGAGTTGTATTGAGTTTTAAAAAAAGTATTTTTGAGTGTTTAACCATTCAAATTCTCCAACATTAAAACGTTTGCCTGTTGATCTCAGAGATAATCATTCTAACAAGCCCATTTTCGTTCTTCGCTGAAAATGTATTTAGCAGATGTTTAAGGTAATTTGCTGGTAAAACAAAAAGATAATGTGGCTCCCAACGTATCACGTTCTATCTAATAAATGATATCAATAGAAATTTGGACGAATTTTAATATTTCTGAACTCTATTTGTACATCCCTGGCTAAACAGGAATACTGAAAGATAAATATACGAACTCCCATTGCTAACGTATAATTTTAATGAATAAAACCCTCCATTTTTTGAAACGTCTCTACTGATTAGACTCAGAAAAATGGAAACTAATTATTGATGGTCAAGCAACAAACTTAGGTTGCCTTTTCCTTTCTGCTGACTACAGTCAATTTTGAGCCTTTATTATCTTGCTAGAAATATATATACAAGTGCTCAGCTTTATTAATGAATCACTCGACCACATACATATAAGTTTTATTGAAGTATAGAAACTTGAATGGATCTTCAATAACTTTATGAGCTTTTGGAATATGTTACATTCACATGGCGATTGGCAAGAATTATTTCTGGCAACAATCAGAAATCAAGTTCACAGAAAATATGAGAAATCGACCAAAACTCACCTTCATTCAGTAAAATTAACCATTTTTCTCTCTTATGATTTGAAAAATTCACCAGAACTCTCTTAACATTAATATTTCATTCATTTTACGACTATTAGATTTGTCTATTGCAAAATGATTGAATTGGCCCTTAAAAAATGTATCAAATTATTTAATATTGTACCGTTATGGAGATTCTAGTAACTTTTAAAAGATAAGACAGAAAATAATACACCAAACAAGATGTGAGTATCCGTCATTCTCCCTAGAAAATACTTTCCGGAGTGATAGTCAAATCCTCCTTTGTTTGAAACTCTAATGATGTGTCGTTAGCTCCTACAGACAATTATTCAAAATGGGAAATTAAGGAGTCTTTGTCAATATTACTATCCCATATGTCATAACATTAATATACAAGCACTGATGTACAACAGTTTTCAATATTGGATTCGTCGATCAATTAATCAGTATCAATCGATGTATAGTTCACCTGCACAATATTGCAATTAGAGATAAATTGTAGTCATAGCACATCAGTATCAATGTTATAGTAACATCATATGTCAACATTAGCTGTCAGAATGACTTTTACTTATCTAGTTTATATCGCGAAATTTTGTGGCCAAAATGTTCATCAATTAAAAAATCAAGTAGTTGCTACAGATGACTAGTGCTCGTTATGTACCCTATGATTATTGTTTTATGCCTATCAATGATTTCAACATCTATCTCTTTCCTCGATTGTTTCAATGCATGCATATGCACAGAAGTTTAGAAGAGATGGGGCTACTTCCACGTGATTAGGAAAAAAAAGAATTGACCACAAATACGCACGAGCGAATAATCAAATGCCCTATCCACTTAGGGAAGAAGATCAGGAAAATAATTTATCATCTGACTATTGAATGGTTTAAATTGACACAAATTTTAATGGAGCAAAAATTTACAATGTATATTTTGTATAAAGGTTATGAAGTCCTAACAATTGTTTGCTTTTAACACTTTAAATTTTTCAATTTAATACTTTAAACTTAGACCTTTGATCTCTTACTTCCATCTCAAGGTTCCAACCAACTAAATTATCCTTTGGGGCTGATTGCTCCTTTCATTTCCAAAACTTTAAGGTGGTGTTTGGTTTTAAGAAAGGGAAGGAGAGGAAAATAGTGGAATAGAGGAGAAAGGAGAAGAGAGGAGTGGAAGAGAATAGTAAAATTAAATTTCATTGTTTGGTTTGGCATAAAATTTGATAAAGAAAAGAATTGTAATTTTTTTTTATTGGACAAATTTATCTTTTACCTTAAATATTAAATTATATATATAATAAAATGGCGGTCCGGTGGCCGGCGACGAAAGTTCGGCGGTGGTCCAGCGGAGGTTCATTTATAATATTAAATCAATAAAATAATAATTATTAATGACATTAAATAAGTTAAAAAGATGAAGGGTAATTTTGAAAAACTTTAGTTTTCAATATAAGAGGAATTTAAATTCTTCACTACTTAGTGTGGAATTCAAATTCTATATTATGATGGATATTAAATTCTTATACATTTTGTCAAACCAAACAATGAAAATAAAAAGAGAATTTAAATTACTTTTGTCTCCTACATTCTCTCTTCCTAACCAAACAGACTTCAATTTTCGTCCTTTATATGTGATTAATTACCTACTGTAAAGATACAACATCTTAAGATGAGTAATTACCTACTGTAAAGATACAACATCTTAAGATGAGATTTCTTCTGAGAGAGATCAAATCAACATGTATATTTTTCCTTGCTTCTCACACATAGAGAATTACTATACATGTATATATCTTCTCACACCTAACATCTTTTGCGTAGGAACTCACTATGTTTATCCCTTCATCATTTTAATTATGAACTAATTAAATATTAAATATAGCAGCAAACACCTACTAATCACTAGGCCTGCCTTTGAAGCTCCCTTATTTTAGTTTGTTGCTTTCACCAGATGATCAATTAATGATCAATTTTCATTAAGCAATTCTTCTATCATTTGCAGCGCAACCCTTTCTTCTTCATCTAGTCCACCACCACCAACCAAATCCTTTCTTCCACCCATCTCTTGTACTGCTTGAGGCTTGGTCAATTTGGGCTTCGATGATGTTGATGATGATGCTTCACCGTTAATCTTCATCTTCCCTAACTCAACTGTCATAACCCAATTGGAATCTGAACGAGGCCCGGCTCTCTTCTGCCAGACTCCAATGTGTGAGTTCTCCGTGTCAAGCCTTAAACAAGTGAGGGATGGAGATGGAGACTTGCAACTTTTGCGAAGCTTTGCACTGAGCTTAGAAGAAAGTGATGGCGTAGGAGATGTTGCAGTATTCTGATCACTGGTGCCGCCTTCTCCGTTGGTGATGACCGGAAAATTAGTCTTTGCACTGCGTCCACTCAACAGAATTGCTGCCTCATCATATGCCCTGGCCGCCTCTTCAGCCGTCTCAAATGTCCCAAGCCACACCCTTCTTTTGCTACAAAAATTAAATAATAATAAGAAGAAGAAGAAGAAACAAACAATGAAAGCAAATTAAGATAAGTAATTATGAGGAGGTATAAAAATATTAGTTTGAGGAGAGTACAGTAATGGGTGGCGAATCTCAGAGACCCAAGAGCCCCAGTGGCGCTGCCTGACACCTCTGAACTTCTTTGAATGTACCATGTTTGTTGAGAACTATAACTCTTGTGACTGTTGTGAGAGAGGTTGAAGTATATTTCTTCAAATGAGAAAGTTGCGGAACAAAAACTTAGGGAAGCTCACGAATCTTAGGGAAGCTCACGAATCTTAGGACAATGACAGCAGTACAGAGCATTTAAACCTCTCGGTGGCATTTCTGATTTCAAGAAATGAAAGGAGGAGTGAGAAAAGAAATAATGGGATAACAGATGAATTCTATATCAAATTAAACAATAGATTTGAGATTGACCCATTTTTTTTTTCTTATTTTCTCTCTTCTTTTCTTCTTTTTATTCCTCTTCTCCCCTCTCAATTCTTCCAACCAAAGATTGGACAGTTGTATTATATTAGCAAATTAAGATGTCCTTAAATTTTTTGTGGTCATGTATACGCAGAACTTTTTAATGAAGAGCAATGTGGAGGGTAAAGAGGTTAGAGTGCTTTTCATCTTTGCCAGCCTTATATATACCGTAATGATACAAACACTAGTGCGGCTATGATTTGTTTAATCTGTACTTTCATCTTTAGAGAGGTCAATGAATCTCGCCGATATTTTGGGTTCAAGCTCTTTCCATGGGGCCGAATGCATGATAAATTCAAACCATTGTCCTCTTGTGTGGCCCTTCATTGCAAGAGAACTTTTGTATTCATCGCAGGTACATACTACATTAATCAAATAATAACTTTGAAAAAAATTTATATATGTATTTACGTTGAAAATTAGACAAAAACTAATTTAGTACATTATTACAATGAAATTATATTTGTTATATTACCATTAGCTGGTTGTATTATCTCTTATATATAAAATATTTTCTCCAAATTAGTAATGACAACTTTGCGTCATGCATGAACAACTAATAACACGCACAATAGTAATTTATCGAAGCCTGTACGCCTAGGAAAAAATGGTGCATGCATGGATCATTCAAAAGTTTTATGATGTGGCATCGGCATCACGGCTCAAAAATTGTTTGTGGCTGGTAGACATATTCAGTCTCATCCTCGAAACAATTTTGTTCGTTCACTAAAGTGGAAAATCCTTTTAAGAACATTTGCAAAATTGCAAAAACAAATGTGATGAATTGCAACCACCCACGTGTTAAAATTAATACAACAAGTATCACTAACAAGACATCCCCTGATGAAGATATGTTCTCTTCAAGAGCACTTGAATTAAGCAGGAAAATTAACTTTCACCCTTGTAATTTATGAGAAATATAAGTGAGAAATGTTTTTCAAAATTTTGGTTGTTGAGTACTTTAATTGTATTTTAGATTGATGCCATGAGATCGAATACATAACTGTGATGACCTAGCACTACAAGATTTTAACAATAGCTTGATTACGTGGTTGTCATAAATTATCATCGAAAGTTTCAAAATACATTAGAGGTACCTCGTAATCTATACAATAAGTAAATAACGATATGACATGTGTATATTTATTTTGAGAAATCACTATACAAGTGAAGATTATATTAAATTTAATAACACATATCACACATACATTAATTGGTTATATCACCTCTAATTTATTCTAAAATTTCTCAAAGTCACCGGTGCAACCGGAAACAACTGACCATAAGATGATAAGAGTATAACGTATTGCTTACGTACGTACGGAACCAAAACTTGACCACTGTCACCAGGCTGTTGGTGACAATCACTATCATTGTAAATTAAGAGAGAGATTGAAATCATTGGAAACAGCCCAAGAAAAGGAAAAGAAAATATGACTTTTGGTGCATTAAAGATCTCTTCATGAACCTTATAACTAACACCTAAGCCCTTTTCAATTTTCATAACCTATATTATTAAACAAGAAAGTTAAGCAAACGGGGCAACAAAATTGCATTAAATATCCATGTCCCCGATCCCAATTGAAATCGGGTATGGATTCTTTTCCTTTTCATAGGTTAGGGATGATAAAGTCTCCAAAGGTCCGGGCCCCATCCCATTTGAGACCATATCAAATTGGGGCTATATAATTATAGAAAATTATTATGCTATACATGAGAGTTTGTTAATTTTTTTTTTATTATATGAGATTATTGTTCAGAATACAACTCATATTATATAAGAGTATAACTGATATTTATAAATTAGACTATTACTAGGATTAACTTACATCAATACTAATAAAACTCTATCCAAATTTTAATTCTCATAAATATTTAAAAAATATTTACTTCTCACTCTTAAATAAATAAAAATACTATTTTAATTTAATTTTAATTAAAAAATAAAATACTCTATAATACTTTTATGGTTCGATCTGCTGCTCTCCAAGTTGGAGGGCAGCAGCCCGGACCATTTAATTGAATTAAACAGAAGGAAGTGATCAAGGAAAAAGGACAAAGAGGAGATTGATCATAAAGAATTAAAATCGAGGCATTGTTTCGTTTAGACACTTGTAGCAAAAGGCTTGATTCGCGGGGGCAAATCATGTGTCATTTCATTTCATAATAATTGAAAGTACATAATAACAACTAGGGACGGGTCTATTACGATAGAAAGTAGTGTGTAGTTGTAAGAATGGACCACAGTACAGGCTTCTGAGTTGTAAGTTGTGACTGCATTAAACCAACAATTCGTGCAATTGCACATGCACTTCTTCTATCAACAATATTACCGTAGGGACTAATTTCATTTACTCATTTCAAGTTTGGCTAATTATGAAAACATTTCAGTCGGTTCGATATATATCTATATATAATCGAGATTTTAGTGTTTAGGTCTTTTGACAGTTTTATGATCTAGTTTTAGTTACTCAGAATTTCAGATGTTTTTCCGTGTGTTTGTGTTTTCATCATATCACTTGGAAACTCGATAATTACAACTTAATTTAATTAAATTGAATTTAAACCGCTCCTAATCCTTTGAAAAAGTTACATCACGTGTCCATTAACGATAGTATATGTATACTTAGATTTAATTATATAGGGTACCTATATATTTATAAAAGCATGATATGTCAATTTTTCAAATGTTGATACTAAGATCGATGTTATGGATGAAAAATAAATATATTTTATATTCGGATTAATATATTTAAAGTTATTCAAGGTTAAGTTTAATTCATATTTTAGATTAAAAGAAAAAAATTAACACTTCTTTAGTTTCTAGATAAATTTTTAATTTGATGATTTTTTTTTAGGAATGTTATGATGATATATATATATATATATATAAATGTTTCAGTCAAGAATTTTAAAGTGCGGGAAACTTTTAGAACTGCATGGTTTTAAAGGCTTAAAACTGTAAGCCTTTAAAACCGTGTGGTTTTAAAGTTTTTCCGAACTTTAAAATCTCTGATCAGAAAACTACTATATATACGGGATATTAAAGTGCGGGAAACATTCGGAAAAGCTTTAACCGCAGTGTATTAAAAACTTAAAACTTAAAGTATTTTAACCGCACGGTTTATACGTTTTCCCAAACGTTCCCGCACTTTAAATTTTCAGATTGAAACATTTCAAATATATATATATATAATCGGTGAGATTATCAACTTGTAATTTTAACTAGATTTCTATATAGACTAATAAAATTTTATGTAATGCAGAAAGCTCTATTTCACCACTTTATGGGGACCTGCAAAAATAATTGTAACTCTATTAAATTCTGTTGTTTAGGGGATGAAATATTAAATTTTTGCTTGGGTTTGTTAGGGCTGAACAATTGAGAAGATTCAACGTTTGTAAGTGCCGTCTTGCCTAACACGAATTTTGGTTTGGTCTTCGATAGTATAAAAACAATAGATATTGTTTTGGATTTATAATTTATTGTTGAGTTGGAAATGAATCGATGATGTAGTTGATCAAGATTTAAGAGTAAAAAAAAGAAAATTACTAAAAAGAAAAATTAATGGAACTAGTCCAAAAGAGTCCGAAAGATCTTTACTTAATCGACGGCACTTAGGAAAACTCCAAGCGTTATCATATAAGCTCTTATGAATATCAGTCGGAGGGTCACCAAACCTAGTAAAACAGCTATATAAGAAGTTTTTATCAGCAAGCCAGCTCTGTTCTTTTAGAAAAGCTTGATGTTTATTTTCTTAATTATTATTTCTTGAGTAAATTTTTTTCCTTCTCCCAACGTTTTTTGGAAGCAAAAAATATGGAGGCAAATATTAAAATAAAATAAGCATTACTCAAACGATAAAGAATAGATATAGTGCATAGAACAAGTGATTGATTCAAACATCCACATTTATAGAAGAATCGGATTATTGGCACCCTTTCATTAATCTTATAAAACCCCTATTGTATATATTCTATTTATATTTTCTCTCTCACTTCAATTTATTTTACTTGCACACGTATGATTTCTTCTTTCTCTGTGTCCAATCTATACAGCATTTGAAACATTAATCTTTCTTTCTGTTTCTTTCTTTTTTTCATGATAATTATTTTTAATTTTGGGATGCTTGTTTTAATTTTGTAGAAAGAGAAAGTTTGAAGAGAAGAATAAAGATACCAAGATTGAGTAGCGTACAATTGAAAATGGGGTTTATTAGTAGTCCAACTCTTCATGTAACTTTCCCTTCAGATCTGCTTTAACCCGAAGCCCAGTTAACCCACCTCTAGATTTTAAGCCCTGAAGCTTATAAAGCCCACTGCCACAACATGTCAAAGGCAAGATTGTGAAATTGGGATACTCAGTAATTCTATATTTATAAATACAGAAATATTTTATAAATTTTCTTTTAAGGGTAAGTCTATGGTGGCGTTATTTTTTTTATTGTATCAAATATCAATAATATAAAAAATGTATATCATTAGATATAATCTATGGTAATATTATTTCTATCAATAAAAAAGTTTAATTATTTAAAAATATTGTAATTAGTCAACAAATCGGTTAAAAAGGTTACTTAAAATTTTTTTAAAAAGTAAGAATTATTACAGAAAAAAAAACAATCTCTGTATTTATCTCATTGAATTGGGTCCTTATATCTCACATTCTTTCATTTGAAAATTAGCTTTTAATAAACTTTAATATTCAAATAAACTAAACTTTATCCCATTGCACTATTCATTATTTATGATGAGTAAAGTTTAGTGTTTCATTTCTCATTCAAAAAGTATAGCATCATTTTTCATTAATTATAAACTCTTTTCATGAATGCCTATAATTATTGAAAAGCCCTCTCATATAATTCATTAATTTTATATGCTGTCCTCAAATCAACAATGAAACGTAAATTGAAAGGTCCTCTTAAGTAATATAATTTCACATGGAATTAATTGTATATAAGATAGAGTCATAGACTCACAATCTCACAATATATATAAGAGCGTTTGCATTAATATTTTATTTTCCTTTTTAACATGAACTCTAATCACCTTCTCAGGTGCTAATTAATTATTTAATGATAAGTCACACAAAAATTGTAACTAATTAGAGGACAGTTGACACCTCAGACTGCAAATAGAGTTTTTTTTTAAAAATCACATATCGGTAATACTTTCTTCCGCAATCCTAGGCATGTGCTCATGCTGTAATTAGCAATGCCGATTTCAAAAAGATGCATTTGTCCCTTTGAAAGACATGGATGCTTTGAACAAATTGTATGAGAGAACGTGAGAAGACAAGTAAGACTTATAAGGGAATGGGATTGACTCTTGCATATATTTAATAAATGAGTTTTGTAGAAATTTTTATCGGTTGGATAAAAAAAAAAAAAAAAAAAGCCTATATGATCCTTCATCTTGAATGGCAATTACTTTTTAATTATTTAATTTTTTATTCAATATATTAAATAAATGATAGAAATTAAAATATTTAAATTTAAAAAATTATCATATATAATTATATAACAGTCATTAAATAAAAATTTAATAATTATAAAAATAATATAATTTTATATTTTTATAATCTTTAAATTTTCGTGAAACACGACTGCTACATTCATATAAGATAATAAAAGCCTTAAATTTAACGTCGTGCCGTATAAAGAAAATTGCTGATGGAGTGGCATTTTCCGGAACAAATCACGAATCCACAAGTTCTGCATAAAGAGGAATGGGACAAGTCATGGCTCGTGAATCATGATGAATATTAATATGTAAAGTGGGCCATCCTTATCTGATAGTTAACCTCCCGATAATCGTCCTTGGAGGGACTGATGGATCCCCTATTCTCATCTCAACCGTCCCGTCTAAATCAGTGGGGCCAGCACTACTTGTCGGCAATCTTCTTTTTGAGCCAACCGTCACTCCAACAAAAAAGGCATGTGGCCCACTTTGATGCTTTTGTCAAAGCTCACGATTTTAGTATTATTTATTCGGGTTTTCCTGACTTTTAATTTATTTTAATTAGATCATGATTTTTTTTATCTGATCATATTATAAGTAAATAATTTAATTATTGATTGATAGTTAATAAATAAAAAAAATTAAATCTTTCTCATACACTATAACTAAAAGACACATAACAAAAAATTTTAAAAAACTAAAAAAAAATCAAATAAAGAGAATATCATTTTCCATTCTAACTTTATAATCAAGTAATTCAAGACACAGTGTGAAAAACAGGTCAGCGGATAAATTTTATTTTTTTTAAAGTTATATTAAATGTAATTTAGAGAGATATGATTTATTTATGAATTATAGATTTATTATTATTATTATTAGGCAGTAGTTATGATGAATATGTTCTACCCATAAAATATTGATGATGATCGTTAGATCACAACAAT
This sequence comes from Citrus x clementina, assembly GCF_000493195.1. NCBI lineage: Eukaryota > Viridiplantae > Streptophyta > Magnoliopsida > Sapindales > Rutaceae > Citrus > Citrus x clementina. The sequence continues at coordinate 11,252,059 of NW_006262075.1, forward strand.
AAGTATAGATTTAATATTTATTTTTATGATCGTACGATCACCAACGGTGTGTCATTATAGAGTGGTTCTAATATAATCAGACCCTTATTATTATTTAAGAAACATTATTTTTATTTTTACTATTTAGAAGAACAAGTCTACTCAAGAATTGAGTTTTGCCCATAGTTTAAAAATTAGAAATTAAATTTATTTTATTGAGATATTGTATGATTTGAACCATTATACTTATTTTTATTAAAATCATGTTTGGTTCGGTTTTTATGGATTTCGGTTCGGTACTTTTTAAAGTGAGGAAAAGTCATTTTCATCCCTAAGATTTAATGAAATAACATATTTCATCATTACTTTTCAAACAATAGCCTAAAATATCCTTTTGTTAACTCACTGTTAGTGTAAAACCGTTAACTAATAATTCATTAGGGCAAAATATGATTTTTCATTAAAGTGATACAAACTATATTAAAATAATTTTTTACACAATTAAATAACACTACAAAGTATTCAAAATTCATAAACTTTTTCTTAAATGAAATCAACGATGATATAGTCTGATATAGTCATTGAATAATTACCATAAGGAACAAACTGTAATTAAAACAATATCTTTAAATCATTAGAAGAAAAACTAAAAAATACCACCAATTTTTATGTGCTTGCATGTACTGAATATCTTCTTTATCTTCAACTCAATTCAAGCCATTTTTCAATGCAATTAGAGAGTATACTTATATGAATAAGAAAATTGTGATATTTTTGGTATTTAGATATACGGTTTATAGGGTTTTCATGCTGCCAAAATATAGTGAAGTGAAAAAAGAATTGCTTGAAATAGAATTTTTTTATCTTTTTCTGTATTTCCTATTTAGTGGGATTAGATAAAATTATTTTTAATTATATGTCAACTTTTATTTATTTTTCAAATTTTTTCTTTGATGGAAAATCATTTTTTACCCTTAATGAATTATTAACAAACAATTTTTAACTAACGGTGAGTTAACGGAAAGATATTTTGGACTATTATTTAAAAAGTAAGGAATGAATGAGTTATTACATGAAACCATAGGGATCAGAAGAATTTTTTCTTTTCTAAAATTAAAAACTAAATAAATAAATACCGAACCAAATTCGAATGATTCGATTCAGTTTTCATATCAAAAGTTACAAAATCTTAATCGAATCGATATCAATATCATTTTTGTAATTTTACAATACACACACAAAACACACGCATTTCACGCTTGCATTTTCTGCTATGTGCTGACTTTTTGTTTTGAGTGGATTCATTGTCGTTAATTGGAAAGGAACGAAAGTGAAATTTTGGATTTTTTTGTTGATTTCCCTTTATCTCAACATTGACAGAGATTCATTTTGGTCTGTGCTTTTTGCATTCTTGATTTGTGTATGGGAAAAATTGTGGTGCAACTGTGGTATCATGACTGTGTGCAGATCGAAATGTATGAGCTTAGGAAAAATTGAATAGATTTTTTAAGATTTTAGTACTTTCAGTTGTTTTTTAAGGATGAGGGGATAGTATGGCTTGCTGAAGTATGCTAAATTTTACAAATTTTGAATTGTTTGGTTATAAAGAAATTATAGGTAAATAAATGAAAACTTAAAAAAGTAGTGTTGTGGCTGATTTCTTTCTTTCGTTTTTGGTCTTAATTTAATTTTTTTAATCTTATTTACTAGAAATTAAGCGAACCAATATGGAAAAACTAAAACCAAATAAAAAAAATCGCAACCGAACTCTCGGCTCTGGTTTGATTTTTATTTTCTTAAAAGACCGATCGGTTTTTTTAATTTCCAACCCGAACCAAATTAAAATTTTCAATTTATCTCGAAACCTAAACAAATCGAACCGATGCCGACTCCCAACTCCAACAAAGAGGTATGTGGCCCATAGCTTTTGTCAAAGTTCACAATTTTAGTATCATTTATTTGAGTTTTCCTAAGTTTCAATTTATTGTAATTTTATAATCAAGTTTTTTAAGAAACAATATGATCAAGTGTGTGAGTGATAAATTTTATTTTGCTGTAAGTTATATTAAATGTAATTTAAAGAGACCTTATTTATTTTGTGAATTATGAACTTTCATTATTTTTACTATCTAGAAGGATAAGACTATTTAAGAAATGAGTTTTGCTCATAGATTAAAATTTTAAAATTAAAGTATGCAAAATAATCAGATTAGCAGTTAAGCAGATTAGAAATTTGTGATCCGGGATAAAAACGGAAGTTGTCTCTGATGGAACTAAACCCTAACTTGATAAAAGCAGCCCCTCCCCTGCTGGAGGAAGACCGCACGACTAAGAAGGCACGCTTCAGAGAACAGGGGTCTGATGAAAATAATCCACCAGTTATGTCCTTTAGGGATAGTTTAATGAAAGATCAGTCAAGGGCTACTGTGATGAATGAATGTGTGGATGACATAGATATTGTAGATGAGGATGTAATCATTGAAATAGATGGATGTATTCCTTCGGTTGTGTTTTCACAAAAGATGCAGGAACAACTGGTTCGGCCATGGAAAAACAAAGTGATTGTGAAACTGTTGGGGCGATCCATTGGCTATAGATCATTATGTACTAAACTGGAATCATTGTGGAGAGTGGAACAAGGGTTTACAGTAATTGACTTAGAAAATGATTATTATCTTGTACGCTTTGGAGCAGAAGAGGATGTGGAATTTGCTCTCACGCAAGGCCCTTGGACTATTTTTGGGCATTACTTAACTGTTCAAAAGTGGTCTCCATCTTTTGATTGCTTATCTGATAAGATTGAAATAGTAGTGCCGTGGATCAGACTTCCTGGCATGCCGTTGCATTACTATCATAAAAGGGTTCTTCGAATACTAGGGGAAGTGGTTGGTCGTGTTATAAGGATAGATTACAATATTGAGGTTGCAAAACGTGGAAAATTTACTCGAGTTGCTGTTGAAATTTGTTTGAATAAGCCTTTAGTCTCACAATTTCAGCTGAATGGCAAGATTCAAAGGATTGAATACCAGGGGCTCCCCACTATATGCTTTAAGTGTGGCAAGTATGGGCACACAGTTGATACCTGTCAAAGCAAGCAGGAGGTGCCGAGAGGGCAAGGTTGCGACGGAGTATATCAACCGGAGGGTGAAGCGACGGTGGATCCTGCAACCGTTGATAACCCGAAGAATTCGCTTTTTGGCCCTTGGATGATTGTTGCTAAAAAAGGTAGGCCATGAAAGGCTAAGGAAGGTACGATTCAAGGAGATTATAATCGAGCCCATAATGGTAATATTCGATCTGGTTCCCGTTTTTCGCCCCTTAACTCTGAAGATAATATGGATAATGAGCGCGAAATCAATGAAAGGTTTCCTAGCAATCACGCACTTGAGATCAGCCTGGACTTACAAGATGAAAACCAAAATAGCAATCAGTCCATGCAACCTAACCATAGATATTCCTTACGTAAACATATCCAAAGGTCAAACCATGGAAACATTGCTCATCCTCCCAGCCCTAGTCTGGTCCAGTTACGTCCCCGCCCTCCCCATGCAAACCATGCAGACCAAAACAAGCTCTTATCACCAGCCATGCACAATATTAACCCAACCCTTGCCTCAATACAAAATCAGTCAGTCACTACCAGAGCCAACTAGCCCCACCTCGCAAGTACTTCCCTTGACCCTCTTAAACATTCGGTGTACTCCTTTGCTAACCCCCCTGATGGTACTGACATGCTGACTTAGTTTGTTAGAGCGAACTCTCTTTTTGCCAATATGACAGAGAATAATAGGAATAATCCCCTGGGTGAACCACCTGATAATATGGGTTGGAATGGGATTGGTGGAGATAAGGACTCGGAAGGAAGCACTTATGTGGCTCGAGGTGGTACTGACGAGTCCCGAGATGATTCAGAATCTGGAGGGTCTTTAGAGGAAGAGACAGATATGGAGTTGGAGCTTCAAGCTCACACCCTTCGTCAGTAAGGGGTTTGGTTCTTTTCTCTAATCTTTTTTTTTTAATGATTTTTTTCAATTATGTTTTGGAATTGCCAAGGTGCACTTGCCCTTGAATTTCTACGGACTTTCAAAGCCCTAATTCAAAAGTATAATCCGTCCATGGTGGCATTGTTTGAACCAAGGATAAGCGGGAAAAAAACTGATGAGTTTATTATTCGAAGTGGATTTGAGAGGTCGCATAGAATTGAGGCTGAAGGTTTCTCCGGAGGTATTTGGTTAATGTGGAAAGACTATGTTAAAGTGGAGGTGATCATAAACCATAAACAGTTCATTCATTTTCGTATAGCTAATGATATTGGCTTCATCTCTTGGGCTACGGTAGTTTATGCAAGTCCAAGTAAACATATTAGAAACCTTCTATAGAATGACCTTGAAGCAGTGGCTCACAATGTGTCGGGGCCTTGGCTCCTTGAAGGGGATTTCAATACCATTTTACATCCTTCAGGAGGAGGGGTGGTTCGACTCGCTCAAATGGTGTTTGTCATCGATTTAGTGATTTGTTTCATCAGAATCAATTTTGTGACCTTGATTTCAGTGGGCCGAAATTCACTTAGGAGAGAGGAAACTTACTAAAGCGCCTAGATAGAAGTTTTTGTAATGATGAGTGGGTTCAGAAATTTGCTAATTCCCAAGTCATGCATTTGCCTAAACTTGACTCGGACCATCGCCCTATTCTAGTTAAATTTGAGAGGGCAAGTCGGCAAGCTAGTGGTGCTAAACCATTTCGATTCTTGGAGTCTTGGCTCATTGACGGCAGATTCAAAACCTTTGTTTCTGAGACGCGGCGAGGAAGTGGAGATTATGTAAACTCGGCTGGCCATTTTATTACGGAGGTGCGGAAATAGAACAAGGAGGTCTTTGGGTACATACACAAACGGAAGAATAACATATTAGCAAGATTGGCCGGAATTCAACGTGCTCTGGAGTGGCACAGATCTAGACACCTGATGGATCTCGAGGTGACCCTCAAGAGGGATTTGGAGAGTATTTTGACTCAGGAGGAGATTTTGTGGTATCAAAAATCTAGGCGTGATTGGATTGAGTTTGGGGATCGAAATACTAAGTATTTTCATCGCCAGACAATTCAGAGGAGAAGGCAGAACCAAATAGCGATGCTTAAAGATGAGCATGACAATTGGATTGAGGATGTGGATATTATCAAAGCTCATGCTGTAACATTTTTTAAGAATCTTTATACAAAAGAGCTTGGGGAGCATATCCCTTACCCTCTGGTGAGCATGTTTCCCAGAGTTGATGAGATGAATCTTGGCAAGCTTAATGCGGAAGTATGTGAGGACGATATTAGGGAGGCAATTTTTAGTATGCATCCTCTTAAGGCTCCAGGAATTGACGGTCTGCATACTGTATTTTATCAGACTCAATGGGATACTGTGGGAGTTTTGGTTTGTAATTTGGTGCAGGGGATTTTCAAGGGACAACGAATACCTAGTGAGATTAATAAAACTCTAATTGTGCTTATTCCGAAAGTTGAGCATCCGGATAGCCTCCGATTATATCGACCTATAAGTCTTTGTCCTATCATCTATAAAATAATTACGAAGATTGTGGTGAATATACTAAAGGGCATTCTTCTTGAATTGATAGGGCCAATGCAAACTAGTTTTGTCCCTGGAAGGCACATAACGGAGAATATTATTATTGCTCAGGAAGTCATTCATACCATGCGTCGGAAGTCAAGAAAGATTGGCCAGATGCTAATTAAAGTGGACCTGGAGAAAGCTTATGATAGGCTGAGTTGGGATTTCATCTTTGAAACTCTCTGTGAAGCGGGGATTCCGTCAGACCTTATTCGTATCACAATGGATTGTATCACTTCAGCCTCTATACAGATTCTGTGGAATGGGGAATGTACTGAGGAGTTCGTTCCCTCACGGGGGATTAGACAAGGAGACCATATTTCTCTGTATATTTTTGTCCTTTGTATCGAGAGGCTTAACCACGGAATTCATCGTGCCGTTAATACTGGCACTTGGAGGCCAATTCGGCTTTCTAAGCGAAGTACCCTTATCACTCATGTATTTTTTACTAAAGCTTCCTGCACTCAAGCTGCTGTGATCAATGATGTTCTTAATACGTTTTGCATGAGCTCGGGGGCGAAGGTCAATAAACAGAAATCTCAAGTTTTCTTTTCTAAGAATGTTAAACCGTGTAATGTACGTAATATTGGCACAACTCTTCGGTTCTCTGTGACTACGGATTTGGGTAATTATTTGGGTATGTCGCTTTTGCACTCGAAGGTTAGTAAAGCAACGTATCATGGCATATTAGAGAAGGTGGAGCGTAAACTAAATGGTTGGAGTGCTAAATTTTTATCTTTTGCTGGTAGAGTCACTCTCACGCAGTCTGTGCTGCAGGCATTGCCTATTTATTCAATGCAAACAACGAGATTGCCTACCGCAATTATAACTAAACTTGAGCAACAATGCCGCAGATTTATTTAGAGTGGTAACTCGGAGGTTAAGAAGCTTCATCTGATTAATTGGGCTGATGTGTGTCGTCTGAAACTGTCAGGAGGTCTCGGTTTGAAGAACTTAACGCTTATGAATGAAGCATTATTAATGAAACTTGGTTGGGGCTTGCTGGTCAATAGGAATAGCTACTGGGCACAGGTTCTATGCTCGAAGTATGGCTTTAATCCTAACACTATGTCAACTTCCTTGCCTACAAAATATGGCTCATATTCGTTTCTGGCAGGATGCTTGGGTTGCGGATGTTGGGCCGCTCGTTCATCTTGCAGTGGCACCTATTCCTGAAGCTATTTTACATGTTTGGGTGGCTGATGCCATTAGTGTTGATGGTTCATGGAATTGGGGCCGATTTGGGTTTTTTTTCTCCCTCCTAATGTGGTGTTAATGATTGCAGCTATTAAGCCTCTTTCCCCGGGTAGTAAGGCTGATCAGTTTTATTGGGGATCATCAAATTCAGGAATGTTCACGGCAAGAACAACTTATAACCCGCTTCTTGGAAATTTTGTTCAGGATGAGGAGGTGAGATGGAAGAGTATCTGGAAATGGAGAGGACCTCACAAAATCCGGACATTCCTTTGGCTTGCTGCGAAGGAAAGAATTAAATGCAAAGCTGAGCTCTATAGAAGACATATTGGGGTGGATATGATATGCATGTGTTGTGGTTATGCTGTAGAGGATACGGCTCATGCTCTTCGTGACTGTGCCACATCTAGGAGAATCTGGAATATGTTGTTAACAGGTCGTGAGACGGCTTCTTTTTTCACGTTGCCAACCCGTGATTGGATTTTTGCCAATATTCAAGGTATGGGTAATCATGGTAGCAATCGAGAATGGAGTTGCATATTCGGGGTAGCCATCTGGTGTATATGGGTGGCAAGGAATTAGTTGCTTTTTGAAGATAAAGTTGTGAATGCGGAAAGCATGGTTCGGGATATCAGGGTACGAGCTGAGGAGATAATTCGTACTTCTGAGGCTTTTCAAAGTGATAAAGGGCTGAGAGTTCAAAACATGTTTGGTTGGTTGCTTCCTCGATGGCCGTATTATAAATTAAACTCTGATGGTGCTAGGAAATGATCCGGTTTGGCGGGTGCAGGGGGGTTGATTAGAGATGCTACTGGTAGATGGCATGGTGGATTCTGCATGAATATTGGTATTTGCTCGGTAACAATTGCAGAACTTTGGGGTTTGTACCAGGGTCTGATTTTGGCTTGGCAAATGGGTATAAGATTGTTGGTGGTGGAGATTGATAGCCTTTGTGTTACTCAGCTGCTAAACAGGAAAAGCCTTAATGCTACCTTGCCCCTTGTCAATGATATTCTTGGTCTTCTTTCCCGTGATTGGCAGGTGTCTGTCCACCATGTTTATCGCGAAGCTAATTTTGCGGCAGATTTCATGGCTAGTCATGCACTTACTCTCCCTCTTGGCCTTCATTATTTTACTACCCCTCCCCTGGGGCGTCAAGACCTGGCTTCGGAATGATGGGTTAGGAACGACATTTCCTCGTGTTTTTAAACCTTAGCTTTCGCTGAGGTTCTTTGTTTTAGCAAAAAAAAAATTAAAAATTAAATTTATTTTATTGAGATCTCTGTGTGATTTGAACAATCACACTTACCCTACTAAAATAACGTGTGATATGAACTAAACGGAACAAATTTATATTTAGGTTTTGATTGTGTGAGCGGCGTCATTTTATGTTTTATTGTTTTAAAGGACTCTCAATTTCTAATCCGTTCACCATTTTCAATGTTTTATACAAAACTCTTAAGCATCATTGATGTGTGTCAAACAATACAACTGTGAACTTCCAAACAAAAATGTGTGATCGGCGCGTAAATTTAATGCACACTTTTACTAAATTATTTGTGTGTTTTCAAAAATTGCACTTTACACATATATAATATTTTTAAAAAAATATAAGAAGTGTTTTTAAATTTTGTTTAGACAAATAATATACTGAATATCTCAACTGTTATTTTAATTTTTTTTCATCTCAATTATTAAGTGACACTCATTACTAGTAAAGTTATTTTTTAATTCTGTCTGACCATTTAATAGATGAGATTATTTCATTAATTTTCAGACCATACAACTTGTGATGTCGACATCTTCTTCTTGTTTGCTTAATAAATAACCTTCAAAACAAATAAAGATATTATGTTATTAACGGCAGTTCATCCACAAATACACGACCAACTCTATACAACAAAAGACTGAAAATGCTATAAGAAAATAGAAGAAAGGCATTCATTCAGCTGCTTTGGAGTAACCATATGCATACACGAGAAACCATAGTCTCACTTCAAGACTCTCACTAATTGGAATCAAAACGACCCCCCACCACACCTGGTTTCTAATTAGTTACGAGTACTTAAAAGCCCAACTAAATTATGATTAAACAGCAAGCAACTTTGTTTTGTCTTGTTTTTATAACAAGTTTAGTCCATAACCTTTTCTATTTGTTTGTCTTATTTCGCCATCAATTGTCTGTTTTTGACAATACTATGGCCAATAACAACAACAATCTTGCGTCTGAGGTTTGTAATGCTTATGAACACATGGCTATTGAGGAAGAAAATAAAGGTGGATCGATTGTTGAAGGAGATGATGGTGATGAGGGTGGGGAGACGAATATTGACTTTCAATATTGCTTGGTGGGCGGATTCTTGACGGATAAGATGATTAATTTCTCAGCCATGAAGAACACTATGGCATCCTTATAGCACCCAGGGAAAGGAGTCTGCATTAAGGACATGTCATCTACCTTGTTTCTTATCCAATTTTTCCACGAAATTGACATTAACAGAGTGTTCAATTCAAGACCATGAACTTTTGATCAGCACATTTTGATTGTGAAAAGCCTGGAGGAAAAAGAACAACCACAACATGTTCCTTTTTTTCACACTTCCTTTTGGATCCAAATTTATAACCTTCCAATTAGCTTTCTATCCAAGAAAATACTACAAAATATTGGGAACTATATTAGCACCTTTCAAGACTTGGATGAGAACAATCTCGTGGGAGTATGGAGAAATTATATGCGAATAAGAGTCTCTATTGTTATTCAAAAACCTCTTAAGCAATGCATGTGACTAAAGAAAGCGGGAGGAGAATGGATATGAGTTGATTTCAAATACGAGTGATGTGCTCATAATTTATCTATTATTTTAATGCTTCCATAACTTAATTTTATGTTAAATTATATTTTATCATATTAATTTTTATCTTAATTTTTATATTTTGTCATTGTAGGAATATTAGGAATATTCATGAGAAAGGAAGCTTAAAGAGGAAACAAATTAGAGTATAATGGAAATAATGTGGATGCAAAAGGGAAAGAAATAAAAAGACAAATATGGCTAGCACGTGGGGGAGCATTAAAGAATTAATTGGCAATTTGAATGATTCACGTGATGGGCTTTGGCTTTGCAAATTGGCCAATTAATTGTACAAGTTAAGCATGCATGAACTAAAGTGGTGGCTAGGATTTTGTTTTCCTTTCCATGTGAGAATTTAAGGCGCACAATATAAGCTAATATAAAAGCTATACTTGCGGGAGAATTACAGAGAGAAGAAGGCAGCCGCACAAATTGAAAATTGGAGAGAAAACCGAGAGCAAGAAAAAAAAAAGAAGAAGAGAAGCCACCGCTGCAAATTCGGGAGCAACAATTTGGAGAAGTCAATTGTAGAGATTGAAGAGAGACAACTTCTTGAGTTTTTTTTCCCCTTTCTCTATTGTCTTGCTTGAATGTTCCCAATTAAATTCATGGATTCTCTTTATATTCCCATGAACTAATTTATTTTACTAGGGTTACGATGTAGCCTAGCTATGAAGATTTAATTTCATAAATCTGTGTTATTTTTAATATATTATTTCATGGTTGAGTGTTCATTATTGTGTTTAGTGCTTTTAAATATATGGCCAATATTTAAATGATTTGAAAATATATAATGAGACCGAGAGGAGATTTATGTATTTTTGCTCTGTGTAATGAATGTCATGAATTGAACGAAAGACAGAGATGTGCCAACGTGATTCATGCAGTCTTTCTTAGAGTTTGCATATTTAAATTCACATAGAGATATAGTGGGTTAATATGTGAAAATATTTTTTATATTACTCGAGAGAGGATATTGAATAGATTAGAAAAATTTACTGTCAACATGGGTAATAAACTTTAATAGCATAGATGAAGGATTAAATTGGATTGGTTACGGTGAAATTGGATGTTCTAGTGTTTTAATCTCTTGGTATTTTTTATTATTGCCTGCATCTTTATTTAATTTTTAGTTATTTTATTTTATTTAATTTTAATCTAAATTCGCTTATTCGATTGTTCAAATAAATTAGGGTTAGAATAATTTCGGTAGCTAATAGGATATATAATCTCTGTGGGACGATACTTTATTCTTCATTATATTACTTGTGCCGACTAGTACACTTGCTAATTTATGCATCAACGAGAGATTGAATATGTTTTGTTTCATCTGTGGGCTTCTTGGTCATACTGAAAAACAGTGCTCGAAGTTATATGAATGTGCAGGCGAGGTGGTGAAACCTTATGGTCAATGGATGAGGGCATCGAACATGAGGAATACTTTGAATTCCGGCGAACGGTGCTTGAGGTCGTCACCGCCAGGTTTGAGTGATGATATCTATGGAAGTTGCTCTGAATCAGCGGTTGTTATGGCAGTTGATCTTACGATTTCCAAAAAATCCGGAAAGGAGTTAAGTAAAGGCAATGATGGGGGAGGAAATGGTGGGATTGTGCTTACTCTTAAGGAAACTAATGCGAACTTGCCAATTTAAATTCAAGATCATGCTAATGGAAAAAAAATGGTGGAAACAGCTACAGAATTAGGGCTGTCAAAGGAAAGTGAAGAAGAGATGAAATTTGGTATTATTGTTACGGATGCTAAGCAAAAGAGATCTCATATTGGGTTGCACGACAATTCGGGCCCAGCTATTGGAATTAATTTTCAATTGATGGAAATCACAAGTTCTTTAAAAAAATGGACCAGCGGTGAGACCTATAACTCAGGCCCACCGAGATTAATGAGTATCTTAAGTTGGAACTGCCGTGGGTTGGGTCACCCACCAACAGTTCAAGTACTGATAGAAATGGTCGAGAATAAAAAACTTCATTTTGTGTTTTTGATGGAAACGTTAAGTTGTATGAGTAAATTAGAAAGCCTTAAATCCAACATGGGTTTTAATGGGCTTTTTGTGGTGGATAGAGTTGGCCGTAGTGGGGGGCTTGCTTTGTTCTGGAATTCTGATCATCAAGTTAAGTTGTTGAGGTATGGTAGAAATTTTATTGATGTTGAAGTTGAAGCGGTTGACAATAGTCGGTGGAGATTAACGGGGTATTATTGCTTCCCAGAATTTAGTCGAAGGCGTGAATCTTGGGACTTGCTGCGGGTACTTGCTACTTCTTCATCTCTTGCTTGGGTATGTTTAGGGGACTTTAATGATATTTTGACAGCTAATGAAAAACGCGACCGACGTGATCATCCAAATTAGAAGCTTCAAGGTTTTAGAAATGCCATAACTGATACTGGTTTGATTGATTTGGGCATGGAGGGTTATCAATTTACTTGGGAACGATTTAGGGGCACTGTGGAGTGGGTTGAGGAGAGGCTCGATCGAGCTTTTGCTTATAATGATTGGTGCCATCTTTTTCATAAGGCAAAAGTGTGAAGTCTGGAATCAACGTGTTCAAATCATCTCCCAATTTTTTTTAATCCCAATCATGTGATCCATATTCCCAGGACAAAACGGTTTCGTTTTGAGAATATGTGGTTGCGTGAGGCTGACTATGTGGATATTGTTCGCAGTAGCTGGGTCTCTTCTATAGGTAGCCCCATTCAAATTAAACTCTCGATGTGTGGGACTGATTTGCTTTAGTGAGGTGGCCATTTTGCTCATGATTTTGTAAACGAATCTCGTTGTGTAAGCAAAAAATGAGTGTACTTCGGGGTCGTCGTGATCAGAAAGCTTGGATGAGTTTACGGAGGTCAGAAATCAGTTCAATGAGCTACTTCACAACCATGAAGTGTTTTGGAAACAGAGAGCAAAAACACTTTGGCTTAAAAAAATGGATATGAATTCTTGCTATTTTCATGCTACTGCATCAGTGAGAAAACAAAAATTGTGGGTGAGGATGTAGTGTCAACTTGTTTGAATTTTATTAATAGCCGTGACTTTCCTAAGGGCTTAAATGATACCTCAATAGGGTTAATCCCAAAGAAATCACAACCTGAGTACTTGTCAGATATAAGACCGATAGCTCTATGTAATGTCCTGTACAAGATTGTTGCCAAGATGCTTGCCAATCGTTTGAAGTTGGTTCTTGATAGTGTGATTTTAGAATCCCAAAGTGAATTTGTTCCTGGGCATGCAATTACGGATAACATCCTTATATCTGATGAAATTTTGCATTATATTAAGCGCAAAAGGCAAGGTAAGAAAGGGGTGGCCGCTCTTAAGATTGATATGTCTAAAATATATGATCGTATCGAATGAGATTTCCTTAGATTGATGATGGTAAAATTGGAGTTTGATAATAGATGGATAAAGCTGATCATACTTTGTGTCACCACCGTTCATTATAATGTGATTTGGGAGGGCACGACAGTAGGTATGATTGTACCTTGTAAGGGGCTTCACCAAAGTGACCCATTGTCGCCTTATTTGTTTATTCTATGTGCTTGCTGAGTATGGCTTTATTCACGGTGCTAAAGTGGCAAGAGGTGTTCCTGTGGTTTTGCATTTGTTTTTTGCTGATGATTGTTTTTTGTTCTTCAATGCAAATCAGCGAGAAGCTACTTTAATTAAGCACATGCTTGCTGAGTATGGAGCAGCATCAGGGCAGGTAATGAATTTCAAAAAATCCTCGTTTTCATTTAGTGCTAATGTGAGTGAGATTGATGCTCGACAGGTCTGTGATATTCTGGAGGTTACAGCCACAACAAATCATGGTACTTATCTTGGCTTGCCATCTTCAGTTGGTAGGAGGAAGGATGATGTCTTTACTTTTATCAAGGACAAAGTTGGAATAAATTACAAGGTTGGAAGCAAAAAATCCTTTCTCGAGTAAGAAAGATTCTGCTGAAAACAATGGCCCAAGTCATGTCTAACTATGCCATGAATAATTTTCTTCTTCCCCTTGATCTTTGTCGCAAGCTGGAAATCATGATGAATTCTTTTTGGTGGGGTAGCAAGCACAATGGAGGTGGTGGAATTAATTGGTTACATTGGGATACTTTATGCAAGCCAAAATTGGTTGGGGATATGGGATTCAAAAAGCTCCACTATTTTAACTTAGCAATGCTGGGCAAGTAAGGTTGGAGGCTATTGTCTAACCCGAACTCTCTTGTTGCCAAGGTTATTAAGGCTCGTTATTTTCCTAAAACATCATTTGTTGATGTTGGGGTGGGACACAATCCAAGTTATGCTTGGTGATCTATCGTGGCAGCAAATGATGTTGTTATTCAGGACAGCCGTGTTTAAATTAGGAATGGTCAAAGTATTTTGATTGGCAATGATCCATGGCTTCCTGATATGGAGAATGGGTTTGTTACATCTAATTTAAACGATAAAATTTCAAATGCTCAGGTTAGTAGTCTAATGGAGTCTGATCATCGTTGTTAGGATCATGATGTAGTGACTGATATTTTTGGGACGCGGGACATAGATCTTATCTTGCAAATTCCACTTAATTTTAGAAGAAATAATGACTTATGGTATTGGCTGGCTGATCCTAGGGGTTCCTACACTTTTCATAGTTGTTACAAGTTACTGGATCCTATCCCAGTATCTCCAAGTAGTAATGTATGGCGTCGAATGTGGAACTTGAAGGTGCCGGGGAAGGTGAAGAATTTTATTTGGCGGGCTATGTCGAATGTTTTACCTACAAACGACAACCTCATCTGTAGAAGAGTAGAAGTTTTGCCAACTTGTTCTATTTGTAATGCATCTACCGAGACGGTGTCCCATCGCGCATTGTTCCTCTTTTTTGCTTTGGCTTGAGAATATGTTTGGCCGCTGTAAAAAGGAGGATTGTGAGCCTGCTGTAATGATTTGTTGGAGACTTTAGCTGAATATGAATGATAAGGTATGGAAAAACAGGAACAATAGTGTGTCAACTGTGTTAAGCTCGGTAAGTCAACTTATCTTTCAATGGTAATCGGCAAGGAATCAAAACCTTTTTTGTATTGCGTCTAGCAACTTAGACCATGGCACAGTTTGTTGGGTGAAACCTCAGCTGGGATGGCTCAGGTGCAATGTTGATACGGCTACATTTACTTCAAAGGGTATGGTTTCTTATGGGGGTGTCGTTCGGCATTCTGATGGCAGCTTTGTCGCTGCAAAATGTGGTTGTCTCCTTGGCAAGTTTAATGCTAAAGAGGATGAAGCTCTTGCTGTGTGTAAAATTCTTAGCTGGCTCAAGGATATGCAATTTCCTCATGTTATCATTGAGATGGATTGCCTGCAAGTGTACAATACGTTAGTTGATAAACTAACTAGCCCTAATGGATTTGGCTTGATTATCAATGATTATAGAGCTTTGGTTATGTCTGTAAGAGAAGTGATCTTCTCATTTGTTAGACGACCACTGCCCATGTTGTTGCACGAGTGGGGGGTTCTTTGTCAGATTTAGGAGAGTGCAGTCATGTTCCACCTCCTTGGTTGATTTCTAGTTTGTATGGTTCTTCTGGTTAATTTAAATTATGTTTTCTTCCAAAAAAAAAAAAAAAACTTGTGATGTCCAAATTATGAATTAGGATATCCTAATCCATTCTTTAATTGGATCAACATAAATGATCCAAGTTAAAAAGAATCCAATCTATTTATAGATTATTAATGAAAATTTTCCATCATATTATATTATTATAAATGGATTTGAATCTCATGCTTAACTGATTTATTTATATCATAATATTATTATATTATGACATATGTCATAATTGTTTTCAATGGCTGACATTTGTTTTTCTTTTCTCATTAAATGCATTTTATTAACAAGTCTCAAGTACTTGTGATTTTTTTTTTATTACTTGAGACTATTGCTCAAATTACAACTCATTAAATGAGACTATAACTAATATTTACAAATCAGACTATTACTAAGACCTACTTACATAAATGCTTATAAAGTTCTATCTAGATTTCTACCCAAATTTTGGGACTTACTTACATCAATGCTTATGGAGTTCTATCTAGATTTCTACCCAGATTTTGGGACCTACTTACATCAATGCTTATGGAGTTCTATCTAGATTTCTACCCAGATTTTGGGACCTACTTACATCAATGCTTATGGAGTTCTATCTAGATTTTTACCCAAATTTTAACCCTCACTAATATTCGAGAGATGTCTACCATTTAAAGATTTGATGATTAATAATCTTTAGAACTCAAGGCCAATTCATGGAGTCCAAAATTGGATTTGTTTCTTTGGTATAGCAATATGGAGGTTATGGTTTTGGAGGAACCAATTTTGGGTGCATGGAGCGTCAATGGATGGGTTATCTATGGTTAATGATGTTAAGGCTCGCACTGAGGGGGTAATGGCACTTCAGCGATCTTATTTGATCTCGACAACTAGAAAAGTCAGCAAATGGATTGGTTGGTTGGTTCCGAATTAGCCATGGTGCAAGCTGAACTCGGAAGGTGCATGTAAGGCTTCGGGTGTAGCTGCTGCAGGGGGTCTAATTCGCGATCATAATGGTCATTGGATTGTTGGCTTTGGGATGAATTTAGGGACCTATTCAGTGACTATGGTAGAACTATGGGGTCTTTATCAAGGCTTACTTCTTGCGTGGAATAAAGGGATTTGATGCCTTTATGCTGAGGTTGTTAGTCGTTGCGTTACTCAACTTGTAATGAACAATAAGGGAACTTCCAATGAGCTTGCGCCCATAATTCGTACTATTCAGAAACTCTTTAGACAAAACTGGTGTGTGGAGCTTACCCACGTTTACAGGGAGGCAAATTTTGCTGATTATTTGGCCACTTTGGCTTATTCTATTCCTTTAGGCCTTCATGTTTTTAGCTATCCGCCTACTGGGGTGCTCCAGTTTATTTTTCATTACAGTTATGGGTTAGTCTATCCTTGCTTTGTTATTTCTTAGTTCTGTTAAGAGCCCCTTTTAATAAAAAAAATAAAGAAATAAAAACATGTGGATTTGTAAACTAATTTTTTATTTCAATTCTTGGAACTGAATCATAAGGGTATTAAATTTCGTATATATGCAAGGAATCTGATTTAGATTTGTTGGATTCGATTTTTATAGTGAAATCTTGATTTACCTTTTTATATATTTTTTTTCTTTTTCTCTTCTCTTTTTTTTTTTTTAGTTGTCCGGAGAATTTTAGCTTCTATTTTCTTCAAATAAATCAAGGTTTGGAATGGCCATATTTTCATGAGATCGGAAGAACCGAAGTAGAAGGGGAAGAGTTGGATGAGACTGGGAAAGGTTCAGCCACCCGATCTTATAAATTATAATAATCCTTACCAAATCAAGAATTAAAGGGAATAATAGAGCAGTTTTTAATTAAAAAATAAATCTTACCTGTCGAAAATAATTATGACACATGTCATAAGAAGCTTAGCAAAGGCTCATCTAAGTAGGGATCCAAATTCATTATGGTATTATATTTGTACCAAAAAAAATAAAAAATAAAAATAAATTTGTACCTTTCCAGCAATTAATAATTGTATTACGTGGATTGATCCAAGCATCCACTCAATGGCCTCACTAACAGGGACTCGTCAAGTCATTGGTGGAGTCATTATTCATTCATCAAAATAAATTATACGACCCCACTCATCGTTAATCTATGCAAT
The DNA here is from genome assembly GCF_000493195.1 of Citrus x clementina. Taxonomy (NCBI): domain Eukaryota; kingdom Viridiplantae; phylum Streptophyta; class Magnoliopsida; order Sapindales; family Rutaceae; genus Citrus; species Citrus x clementina. Next base: position 11,269,393 of record NW_006262075.1, read on the forward strand.
ATGAAATTTGACACATGTTATGTTATCAACAATCTTACCAAAATCTTACCAAAATTAGACTCATTTAAGTTATATTTATTGTAATTTACAATATAAAATTATGTAAAAAAATGAAATTAAGTGAATTCATACGCGAATTTTATCTAATCATAAATTATTAAAAAAATGTAATTTAAAGACAGCCTAGTTAATCATCAACCGATCGAAAATTTCAACCCCAATCAATAACCTTTTGTCTTCGAGTTAGAATAATTTTTTTAGACTTTTCACGTGGGATTATTATAATTTATAATTTTTTTAGACTTTTCACGTGGGATTATTATAATTTATAATTTCCACCACTCTGTGTATATTTTTTCAATCGTTATTAACATTGATAATCAAATATTTGATTGGTATGCTAATTTGTCGTAGATTTGTTGATCAAACACATGCCCGTCTTAATTCATGCAAAATACAGTCATAGAAAAGTGTTCATAAAAACTCAATTTCGAGTTTGAATTTAATTATCGAGTTTAGTATAATAATCCCTCATAAACCATCACCAAAGTAGATAATAAAATTTACATTATAAGAAAAATGAAATTTAATCAATTTAAGGAGTACACCAATTTAGTTAGTAAAAGGAGAGATTTGCTTATCAATGATTTTACCATGTTTCACTAATTATTATGAAAATAAATTAGTGGAGGAATGTGAACAAGAATCACTAAGCTTTAATCATTTAAGTTTTTGAATTCATTATAATCTTTAGACAAACTTTAACGTGCCTCGAGGTCAATGGATGGACACTTCTTTTATTGTGTGATGGAATTTAGTATTAAACGATAATTAAAAATTCAAAATCACATGTATCATCAATTATTTTAGCATTAAAGGACAACGACACATTACTTTTTTGGAAATCATAGTAATTCTTTCATTGGATCTAGCAAGTAAAACATTTACCTAAAGCACAGTAAGTGAGAAAAGCATTCAAAAATTTACTTTGTCCACAGTAAATGTTCTTACGCACATATACAAATAACATATGCTTCAATTATCTATTATTTAGATTGTTGATTGTCACTTTCTCCGTAATATTTTCAGCTTTTAACATTTATTTTTCTATAGATTTCATAATACCTAGGGTCCTTCATTAGCAAAATTGATACTTATTGATGATTGTTATAGTACTTGAATGAATTTTTATGTTGAAATTTTGACATCGATAATAAAGTTAACAGAGGTATTTAATTATGAAAAGCTTTTAAATATCAAAATTTAGAAATATTAAAGAACAACTGATGATTTTCTATCATTTGTTGCCAATATTACACCCATTTTCATTGAAATTGAAGGTATTTTTTTATTATTAAGTATGTTCATCCATCAGTCATATATCCGTGAAAAATACGTTATGAATAATTATTTAAAAAATCAGGATTTAAAAGTCTGAATTTTATCTCTTTTCCTGCTCACCTTGTCAAAGAAACGCTACTGGAGAAAAGAAAAAAAGAGAAAATAAAATACATAGGGACCAGCGAGTTGCCTCGCCAAGAATGATACCTTCGCATGATTTTTACTTTCAGAAAACTCTGCTATACTTTACAAATTCTTCTTGAATGCCCCCATCATTACCTTTTTCAACTTTTTTATTTTTATGAAAACTCCCCCCAAAATTTTGAAATTTGTTTATGTTCCCATATTAAACAAATTATAATATCCTGATCCATAATATGTACTAGTATGTTAAAAAAAAATTATTGACAACTAATGCCAAACATCTCCAAATCAATTAATAATATTTTTAAAATTTACAAGTAAATAAGTTGATAATTGCATTTAAGCTTTATTGAAGATAATACTTATCTATCACTGTTACCTAGCACTTGTCATAAAATGAACTTTTTTTTAATAATAATTATACCAACAATTATTAATTTAAGGGTTGATGTTCTATTTTTTTTATTGTAAATTATCTTCAACTCATATAAATATAATTTTAAGTAAATTTACATTCAATTTATTCAAACATCATCAACTTACTCAATAATTCTTTTTCTTTACTAAAATACTAAAATATAAACAGTCTTGATATAATGTCTTATAGTATATAACTTCATATTTATAATATAAAACGTCGTACTTATAGCACAAAAAATTATTGGAAATTTACATTTCTCGACTAAGCAAATTCATTGAATTAAAGGTAAAAAAAAAAAAAAGTGGCATAGTTTCAAAACCAAGAAGTAAAGAGCCATTAGAGAATTACACATAATTTTGTTTCCAAAAATGTAAATGTGAGTCACTCCAGAGTCATTGGCTCCACAAGCAAACGAATAAGATCTGAATTTGCGGATCTTTTTCACCAGTCTTTTTTTTTGGCTTCTCTTTCATCACTCCCTCTGTAAGTTGTTCATCGTATTCATATTCTTAGCACATTCACATCACACACTAATCACAGTCACTACAAAGTTTTAATCCGATCCCAAATTCTTCCCTTTCCCGACCAAATTAGATTTTCACATATCCATTTTACTCCAAGTTAGTTTTTTATTTTTTAAATTTTTAAGCCTGCTGAATGACTTTCAATGGTGTGATTTTGATTACCCATTTGGATAAAATGAAAAAGCTGTGATCTTTGTTTTAAAGTTTGAATTTTTATTTTATGTCATTATTACTGTGTTTTTTTTTGTGGTTTTGGGGGGGGCGCGGGGGATTGTAATTGTTAGAGGGGTGTCAATTGTGTGAGTTTGATTTCTACCCATTTGGAAAAAAGAAAAAGAAAAAGCAGTGACCCATTTGGAAAAATGAAAAAATGAAAAAGCAGTGATCTTTATTATTAAGATTGAATTTTGATCTTGATTTTGATTTTTTTTTTTTTTGGGAATGACTGTTACAGGTGAAAAATGGCGCAGATTTTGCTACATGGTACTTTACATGTTACGATCTATGAAGTGGATCAGCTTGAAAGTGGAGGTGGCGGCAACTTTTTCACTAAGGTGAATTATATGATATTGTAGTTTCTCTCTCTCTTTTGATTGATCTGTAATTTTTATTTTTATTTTTAATGGTGATATGAGTGTTTTCTATTTGGATCTTGATTTCTAACAGTTGCAAAAATTTTGTGAGTGCTAATTTTTTTTGGGGTGTCTTTCAGGATTTAGTAGACAAGTTGACTGATCTGTGCAATTCTATTCTTGCTTTTGTGTAGTGATCAGTGGAACAAAAAAAGGATAAAATCGAGTGAATTAGAAATGTAGTTTGTATTTTTTGAAGTGATCTCAGTGCTATGGAGTGATTCAGAACTGCTTTTAGTAGTTGATTTGTAGTGCAATTCAAAATATAAGTTTGTTTGAAGTTTATCTGCTATTTTCCAAGAAGGAAAATAATCAATCCGAATTGATGGTTTCATTTTCACTTCCTGAATATATAGTGATCTGGGATCTTCACTTGTCACATTTCTCTCTCCTTTGATTTGAACTGTGCTTATGTTCCCTCTAAATGCTTATTTCTTTACAATTAACCACTTCCATGCTATTCACATGCTGCCGGAAAATATCAATTGGAAACATTTGTTCTGAATAGCATTTTAACCTCATCTTGATTCCTATGGTCAATTATTCTACACATGGAAACTGGATTTCTTTTCTTATTCATGTTCTGTAGCTGGATCTTGCACTTGCACAAGTTATTCCGCTTTCATGAAAGTGTAGCAATACTCTGGTTGATATATGAAGAGAATTAGCCTTCTTAAGCTCTTTAGAAACAATATGTGGCCAGTTTTAAAAGCTTTTTCTTTTGTATTCTGTAAAGTAGAATCTTAATGTCCCGAAGGGACCCAATCTAGCCATAGGAAATGCAAAAATGCATTCTATGGCCAGCTTTATTCATGAGAAAACTCATTTATTTTCAAATCTGGTGAGAGACAATGAACATGTCTCAGCAGGACTTAAAGAGCCACTGAAATAGCTTTTATTTATTTGCTTTTCAAGTAATTTGCGAGTTTTTCTGCAGTGCAATGCTCTCAAATATGGACTTGTGTTTTCTTTTCTTTCTCTTTTGTATCATGTTGATACCTATCTACTTTTAATATATGGTTTTGACAAAGTTTGCATATTTGTTACAGAATATTTTGTATTTCAATTGTTCTCATCTTGTATGTCTAGGGTTGCGGCTACCTGATGCCTGTTTATCAATTCTTTCCTTTTCTTCTCCTTTTTTTCCCCAGTTATTTACATTACAAACCATTGTGGATTTGAGCTAAATTTGATTTCAAGACTTTTGTGCCACTTTTAGAGATCTTACCAGATGAACAAGTTCTACACAATTGCTTTTCTGTGTTCCTTTTCCATTTTAAATTTTAATCTCAAGAGATATCTCCATAATTCAACAGCAGATTTTTGGATTAATTCTTTCTCATGGGCTTGAATTTATATCCCGAACGTGCCCCAGAATTTCCTTTTTCATTGTGATGGATGTGCTTTATAACGCAATCTTTGTTTATTTTCTAAATTATCCACGTATTTAACCACATTTACTTAACTTCAGTTTCTAACTTAAATATTTCTTGTAGCTTCTTGGTGGTTTAGGCAAAGGAGGTAGTGAACTCTATGCAACTATCGATCTTGAAAAGGCTAGAGTTGGGAGGACCAGAATGTTAAAGAAAGAGCAATCTAATCCTAGGTGGTACGAGTCCTTTCACATATACTGTGCCCATATGGCTTCAAATATCATATTCACTGTCAAGGATGATAATCCCATTGGAGCTACTTTAATTGGGAGGGCTTACGTACCTGTTGAAGAAGTTTTAGGTGGGGAAGAAGTTGATAAATGGGTTGAGATCTTAGATGAAGATCGAAATCCCATATCTTCAGGCTCAAAGATTCATGTGAAGCTCCAATATTTTGACGTAACAAAAGACAGAAGCTGGGCTCGGGGCATTAGAAGTGCTAAGTACCCCGGGGTTCCATTTACATTCTACCCGCAGAGAAAAGGTTGCAAGGTTTCTCTCTACCAAGATGCTCATGTCCCTGATAATTTTGTTCCTGAAATTCCTCTTGCTGGAGGCAAGTACTATGAGCCTCACAGATGTTGGGAAGATATTTTTGATGCAATCACCAATGCAAGGCATATGATTTATATCACTGGCTGGTCTGTGTATACTGAAATATCTTTGGTAAGGGACTCCAGGAGGCCAAAGCCTGGAGGAGACATAATGTTAGGTGAGCTACTTAAGAAGAAGGCAAGTGAAGGTGTTAGGGTATGTATGCTTGTTTGGGATGACAGAACTTCTGTTAGTTTACTTAAAAAGGATGGTCTCATGGCCACTCACGATGAGGAAACTGAAAAATTCTTCCAAGGTACTGATGTGCATTGCATCTTATGCCCACGTAATCCTGATGATGGTGGTAGCTTTATTCAGGATATACAAATCTCTGCCATGTTCACTCATCACCAGAAGATTGTGGTTGTTGACAGCCCAATGCCCAATGGGGATCCAGAGAGGAGGAGAATCATGAGTTTTGTTGGAGGTATTGACCTTTGTGATGGGAGATATGATACTCCATTCCACTCTCTTTTCAGGACGTTAGACACAGCACACCATGATGATTTCCATCAGCCAAACTTCCCGGGTGCTTCAATTGAAAAAGGTGGTCCAAGGGAACCTTGGCATGACATTCACTCTCGCCTTGAGGGTCCCATTGCTTGGGACGTGTTATTTAATTTTGAGCAGAGATGGAGAAAGCAGGGTGGAAAGGATGTTCTCGTGCATCTGAGAGAACTTGGAGACATCATTATTCCCCCCTCTCCAGTTATGTACCCAGATGACCATGACACATGGAATGTGCAATTGTTTAGATCCATTGATGGTGGGGCTGCATTTGGCTTCCCAGAGACGCCTGAAGATGCAGCTAGAGCTGGGCTTGTTAGTGGGAAGGATAATATCATTGACCGCAGCATTCAGGATGCTTATATCCATGCTATCCGGCGTGCAAAGAATTTCATCTATATTGAAAATCAGTATTTCCTTGGAAGCTCTTTTGCTTGGAGTGCTGATGGCATTAAGCCTGAGGAAATTAATGCTTTGCATCTGATTCCAAAGGAGCTCTCACTTAAGATTGTTAGTAAGATTGAGGCTGGGGAGAGATTTACCGTATATATTGTTGTCCCAATGTGGCCAGAGGGGTTTCCAGAGTCTGGTTCAGTTCAGGCAATATTAGATTGGCAGAGAAGGACAATGGATATGATGTATAAGGATGTTGTTCAGGCTCTTAGAGCAAAGGGCATTATGGAAGATCCCAGGAACTATTTGACATTCTTCTGCCTTGGGAATCGGGAGGTGAAGAGGAGTGGTGAATATGAACCTGCAGAAAGGCCGGAGGATGATTCAGACTATCTTAGAGCTCAGGAAGCTCGACGCTTCATGATCTACGTTCATGCCAAGATGATGATTGGTAACTTTTTTTAGATACAGATTTGTCTTTCGATTATTTTTCTTTTTTCAGTCTTTTGCTAATTTTTCTGTATTTCTTTCTTTAATTTTTAACTGGCAGATAGTTAAATACAAAACATTGTGTTCCTTTTCTTGTCTGGTTGTTGGTCCAGGATAATTATATAATGAGTGATATTTTTCAGTTTTCTAAATATTGAGTAGAAGTTGAAGAGATTTCTTGTTAAAAAATCTATGTAAAATATGTAAATTAACTGATAGAAGGCATTAGTTGAAAGAAATTGATTTTCTTTTGACCTATCTAGTAAAATATTCTTGCATGAGTGATTGTTTAGTCGAGTCTCTTTGAACAGGAAAAGAGTTTGCTTAATTCTAAAGATATGTCTTATTTTCCTTGTTGCTATATTTGTAGGATTCATTAAAAAGTCTTTGCTTTGCAGTTGATGACGAATACATTATAATTGGATCTGCCAACATCAACCAGCGATCAATGGAGGGTGCCAGGGACACTGAGATAGCCATGGGAGGCTACCAACCATATCATTTGTCAACCAGGGTGCCAGCACGAGGCCAGATACACGGCTTCCGTATGTCACTATGGTACGAGCACCTAGGCATGCTCGATGACACCTTCCTCCAGCCAGAAAGTAGCGAATGTGTTAAGAAGGTTAACCAGATTGCCGAACGGTATTGGGACCTGTACTCCAGTGAGTCTCTTGAGCATGACTTGCCCGGTCACTTGCTCCGCTACCCCATTGGTGTTTCTGGTGAAGGAGATGTCACGGAGTTGCCAGGAACCGAGTTCTTCCCCGACACCAAGGCTCGTGTTCTCGGTACCAAATCGGATTATATGCCCCCAGTCCTGACCACCTGATGCTCTCCAGAGGGTGCCAAAAATAATTTCGTAGTTGCGAACTACCGGTTATGGTAGTATAGCAAATAATAAATGATGTGTATTAAAACCAACAGGTGTGGTATTGTTTTTCTGCTTTGGTTCAGAGATGTGGTGTGATTTGGTGATATACTGACGGGAAACTTATTAAGTCTGTTTATTTGTGCATTACGTTTAAATTGGTCCTAAATTTTACTTCTGTTAATCTCTATATTACTAGCTTTTCATAAACATAACGGTGATCTCAATTTGTTATCAGTTAGCATTTCTGAGATTACTTAAAGAGACATTTTCAAATTGCTACGCCTGATTTTGATTTGGATCTCAAAGATTATTGCGAATGGGATTCTGTTAATAGGAAAAAGACATTCTTACAAAAGATTGAACAACACTTACCACGAAACACACTTACCACGAAACTGTGTTTTGATAAAGCAAAATTGCAAAATATTCATAAAATTTTGAAGATTAATCATTGACATCCTTACTTGGATTTTGTATTGAAAAATGTCTGCAAAAATGGTATCAGGGCCAAGTTTTAGGTTCAAAACATAAAAATGGAAGAAACAATTGTTTATTTTATAAATAATGGAGGATATAATCTAATGATAGATAGTAATATAATTGAGGATAACTTAACTAAACATAGACAATACTATTATTTAGAACAAAATAGATTAGATGATAAATAATTAGAACAATTTTATTTATCCCGAGCTCATTAATTTAGAATTGGAGAACTCATAATAATAAAGAATAGAAATTTAAACATCAATCATATTCTTCTATTCAGGATTAAGAGAGAGGTGTATAGAAATAATTTTTCATAGAAACAATGGAAAATTAATTCTGTTGAAAATTATACATACGAACTTGTGATTGATTATAATGGATTTTTAACTATTAAGCAAAGAGATGAATACAATTGGAATAATAAAAGGGTATGGAAGAAACTATTATCCTTCTAGCAACATGCTGATCGGATACAAAAATTTAATTATGCATATACTTTGCTACATAGATAAAGGATTAGAGGAAAACAATATTCCAAAGGATATAAGAAATATTATATGTCACAAATACTTGTTAGAATATAATGAAATATTATGCAGATGGTACTATGAATAAATCACCAAAACCATTAATAATTTCTCAAAATATAGAAACCAATAGATTATCACCTTTTAATTATAGGCATAGAGGATATACTTATGGAAGATTTCAACCATTTAATTTAGTAAATGATTCTGATATGCAGGGAAATAATCGGTTGAACTGTATTTCTTTATTTTTATTAAATAAATTAGGAAACCCTTATCTAACTATAAGTGTAGAAAGTGTAAATGAAATACTTGAAATTAAAAGTTTTAATGCTGAAAATATAAGACAAGTTAAAATGTTAGGAGATCAAATGAGTGAAGAATTTGATACAATCAAACAATTAATAAAAGACTTCAAAATTGAAGATCAAGATAAATTGAAACGAGTAATTGTTAATATCATAAACAAAAATTTAATTGAAGATAAATTAAATAACATAGAAATTCAAATACATAGAATCGAAAAAATCGTCGAACAACTTGGCAATAAGTTTGTAATAAGTATAAATGGAAAATTACAAAAGGATTGAAGTACAATAGATTAGTAACAATATGGAAGAATTACTCATGGTAATTCAAGAACAAAATAAAATTTGACAAGATACCATAATCTACTACAATGAAAAGTAAAATAAAGAAATACTAGCAATATAAAGACCAATATTTAACAAAATAAATGAAGATAAAAAATTAATAAGTTTAAGGATGCTAAGAGAAAGTATAAAAGAATTATCTAATCCAAAAATATCTGATGAGGAATCTGAATCTGAGGAGGAAGAAGAGGTATTTATTAATTTACAAGATATTGAAAAAATAATAGAACATCTAAAAATGAATGAACCAAAGCTAAGGGTTTTTGAACAAGGAGAATCTAGTAATAGAGCTTTCTAAACTAGGGAAGAAATACCAACTCATGAAAGATTACCCAAGTCAATATTTTAAGGTTAACAAACCTGAAAAAGAATATAAAACTTCAGGAGAATATAGAGAAATACCAGTCAATCATGATAGAGTATGGTTAGATTTAGACTGTGTCAAATATAGAGATAAATCGATTACCGTGGGTAAAATCTATGAAAATGTCATTTGCATTTAACAAAATATATAGAAATAATGGTATAGAATTCCTTAAAACTTCATTTATAGGAATAATGTCACATTGGTTTCTGGGACTAAGGGATGCCGATAAAAAGAAAATATTATATGGAGAAAATAATGAACAGAATGAAAGCATGGATCAAGTTTTAAATAGATTTGAAAGTGAAATAAGAAAAGAATTTTTAGGAGAAGATTGGGAGAATGATTTTCAACAGGAAATAAAAAGGAAAAGGATGGAAAATGTAATGAAGCTAACAAGGCTTGAAATATGTAATATATGTTATCTAGAAGAATATACATGTAGCTTTGAAGAATTATATTATAAATGTGAATTTGTTAAAGATGAAAACACCGTATGCTATTTCAATGATCTATATTTTATGAAGATACCAAACCCATGGAGGAAAAAGATTATGTTAGAATATAACAAAGAATATGGAGATACAACAAAAATTGATACCCTAGGAAATATGATCAAATTTGCTCGAAATAGAATCAGTGAATGGTGTGATGAAATAAGAGATAGAAAACTTATGAAAAAGCAAAATTGAGGATTATGATGTTCTAAGTTAGAAGATGCACCAAAATTTGGATTTCAGATAAAACCTATAAATATAGGAAGAAATTTAAAAAGAAGAAATTCTTTAAAGCCAACAAGATTATGTTTCATCTATTTCTCTCCATTTTTTTTGCTTTTGTTTTCTAACACATGATGGTTACATCTCACTAAAAGATATTTTCATTAGTTTTTTCATATAAATATATATATATATATATATATATATATATATAAGTGTGTGTGTGTGTGTACGCGTATGCGTGTGCGTGTGTGTGTGATGGACTATTTCTTTATGTGTTCCAAAACGAGGACATGTTAAATATGAAGTGAGGTTATTTTTATCTTAAATTATACTTTTAAAATACCCTCTTACTTTGGACACCATACGATTAATTTTGAAAATTAATTTTTATTTTACACACGCTTCCAAATGCCAAAATTACACTAAATTTCGTATTGATGAAATGTTTCATTTTCCTTTTCACACCTATAGAATGTATACAAACATTCTATCACATGACAATCTAATTCTCTATTAAAAAGAAGAGAAATTTATAAGAGGATAATTCGTGTCAGTAATAAAAAGACGACAATTAGCCCATCTATTACGAAGCTTCCAACTTCTAAGGAGGCCAAAGACTCGGATTAGAAAATAAATAGGAGAGAAGCATGGAATCGCACTCCCGCCACAAATAATTCCATCCTCGAGAGTCCAGACGAAGCCAGCTCGATGACAAGAACAGCTGCCACTGCTTTAGCATAATAAGAGCCCATTTGGGATAGGGACAGCCGCACTGTGACAGCGCAGCTCTCCAAACGGGGCTTAAGCTGTTTGACTTTGAGAGCCACAGCAAGAACAAAACCACCCAAGCTGAGGCACCTGGCTTACCCTCTGAAAGGCCGTCGGTACTAACATATAGGGACTATAATTGACAGCAGTAATTACTATAATCCCTCAGCTTCCAAGCAAGAGCACAAATAGGCAATCGTTGTTGAAATTTAGCCAAATGCCAAGACCAAAGGAGCTTCGGCGAAAGGACAACTCTCAGCACAAGTGAAGTTGCACATCAAACAAGCCGACACCATACGTACATGCCACGAGACCGAAAATATAATCCGTACGGACCCGATAAAGTAAAAATTCGCCGAAGAAGAATAGACTATTCAGCGTTTGTTAATTAAGACGTTTTAATTAAAAAAAATAAACTTAAAATGTTTTAACAGAGGGCGGTCTTTTTTTTTCCTTTTTTAAATAAAAAGGAGAAAATTGTATTAATCCTATCCAAATTGGTCAGCAATTACTACATTATAAGTCAAATCGGGCTTAAATACAATTGGAGGCTAATAAACGTCAGATAATAGGAGGGGACGACACACTAGACAAACGAGGTGCTCTGATGCTGTCTGTATAATGCTCCAGCTCTTGAAAGGATAAATCATGGAGGGGATCGTTAAAGCCGACCGGAGACATCGTAGGTTTCATAGGTTTATTGCTCTCGTCATTTGGTTTTTTAAGAGAATCAGCTAGCTAGAGGAATAACTGATTGACCAGATCAATATGGGCCTCCAGGCGGCACAAACGGTCACCTGATCTCTGATTGGTCGCTAATTGTTCCCAAAAAGAACAAGCAGGCATGCCTGAGTCGATATTATGTTTTGAAAGGAAAAACACAATGATGAAAAATTTGTCAAAGGTCGAAGAAGACAGCCAGGTCGGTGCGATGGTAATATGTTCATAATACCCATATGATGAAAAATAATATAAGTTTATTAGTGATTGAATTGAACAACGATACATCTAAATTTCTTTTGTTCCATTTCAACTGAGTTGAATTTATATTATCCGTTGACTTTATGTTATTTTAATTTATGAATTAATTAGTTATTAATTAAATTCTAATTGAATTTGTACTATAATTAACCGTAATATATTGTTTGTTAAGTTTTCTTACGTTATGCAAATGTGAAAATTTTTCTTTCAATATACTTGAAGTCAATGAATCATGATCCGGCTCTAATAAAGTTTAATGAAAAATATTATAATTTGTTTTTATTAATTTATATTTTCATTCAACCAATCAATTAATGTCACGTCAGTTTGTACAAAATAAATTTGTACAAGAGTTTGTGACTGTATCATTACTCTTTAAAAAATTTTAATGATTGAATTTTGTATACCCTATCTAAATGTTTGTTTGCATTATTTAAAAGTAAATTGGTTTACGTCAACGGTTAAGTACCGAAGTGCTGAAGAACTTGGGCCCAATACCCCGTGTTGCTAAATTTATAATTTTTTGGGCCCGCCTCCCAAAAAGTTGAGTAGCGCACAGCATGACTCATTAACTGAGTGGACCGTGTTGTATCCTTATGGGTCTGCATTTGACGAAGCATTGGGCTTACGAATCTACTCTTGGATTTAAATATAATTTAATAAATTCTTTTATTATTTTTATTTAAATTTATTGTATAAAAGGTTAATTATATAAATTGTAATTATTTTTCAACTAATCTTATTATGAATTAAATACTTAGTAAATATGATGGATAAAATTGAATAGAAGACAATTTAAGTTATATAATTAAAAAGACGTATGTACCGAAAAGAGTACAAAAATTAGTGTAAAATCTATAAGATGGGGAAAAAAGTACGACTTATAATGATGATATTTTATTTTTTGCCTATCACTACTGAATTAAAAATAAAATTTAATTAATTATATTTTTCTGTCAAAAGTTTCACCTTACCTTAACTAGTAAAAATTAGTTTCTCATAATTAAAATTAAGAGATAAATTAAAATTAAGTTAAACATAAATCCGAAATTAAAAATAAATTAAATATTTTATTAATTACAAAGTAGAATTGGGAAGAAGAAAAATGGAGGAGAAAGACCGAAAAAAAAAATGGCACCCTGAATTGGCGAATACAAATGAAGAAAACACCAAAATATAAAGGGGACTTTAAATTTGCTATTTTAAATTATCTTGTGCAGTTTCTCCTATAATATGCTTTGTGCGCTCAATATCCAAACCTTTCATTTGCTACAGAGCTGGATCCAATTGGCAAAAGCCTGGTCAAGGTCAAATAAAACGTGGCAAACGGATGAACGTCCGATCGAATTAAAGAACGGATATGATTGGGCGGGAAAGTGGCGGAACATTGAGTCGATTCGTGTAGAAAAAACGCGGATCCTCCAACCCGTTTTAGCTAACTGTGGCACGCGTCGAGATCGCGACCTTGAACGATTGAGATTTTGCAAAAGTTCGGTAAGCGATTCAACCTTTCAACGCATGCGTGCCTTTTGTAAGCACATAGACATAGTAATCCATTCAGCGAATAATCAACGTGATGCACCATAATATTCTGGCGCGCATCACACCGGATTTCAGCCTAATAAATCTTGGCATTTTTTATTTTAAGCTTAATTTCAAGTCGGTTTTGACCCACTCTCAGGGTTCTCGGATTCTAAATTGCCATCCGTTTCATATCCGGATCCTCGAATTAGTTAAAAGTAATAATTTACCTAATAAATACACAAAAATCACAAAATTACAAAGGTCAATGACAACGAACGTGTAAATAAATATTTTATTATTTGGTAAACATACAGTTTTTAGCATTAATTAGTATACATAGTGTTTGAGGGTGGACTATGAAATGACCAGCCTGACCCTGAACGAAGAGTCAGTCTCCTTATAAAGGAGCAAACAGGGGAAGTCTAGTAGCAGGGATCTAAGAGCAGGAATTTTCTGCTCAATCACGAGGACGCCCTCTTCTGGACCATAGCACAAGCAGGACTCCTGCTAGGAGCCGAGTACCTTTTTTGTTAGAGACCGGGGTTGGCAGACCCAATCCATAATGGTTAACGATATGTGCACTCCTATCCGAAAATCCAGGCACGAAACCCACTCGGCCACAATTACGACATTCAAGCATCCACTTCTGTGAGCTGGGGGAGATGATGGATGTGGATCGCGAGGGCCCGGATTCGTAGGAAGGCTATAAAAAGGTAATCAACGAAGGTAAATGGGTTAGACATTTTTACATTAGAATTTGAGAGAAAAGAGCAATTACGAAAAGAAAGGGAAAAACCCATAGGTATTCCATTGCCTAAGAGATCATTAGAAAGCCATGAGATCAATGGCCGAGTTTCCTAAAAAAGTAAACTTAAATTTCTGACTTGAGCGTCGCAAGGTTTACGCTGGGAAAATTCCTGGCGTGCTCTGACCAGTTTCTGTGTGCGCAAGAGTCTGCTAAGTAGAAGTCATACGAGGCATTGCTCTGCTCGGTTAGAAAGGTTACGTGAAGTATCCTTGGTTGATCGTGAGTTCGGGAGTTGAGGAGAGATCCTGGTCGCGGACGAGTAGACACCAGAATCTCGCATCAACACATAGAGCTGGCAAAACGGGTCATCGAGTCGTGTTCATATCGTGTCAGCTTCGTGTCGTGTCAAATTTAGGTCGACTCAAACCGGACCCATTTAATAATCGTGTCAAAATATTGAGACCCAAATCCGACACGGAAAAATAATTAGGTTACCCAATAACTCGCTTAATATTTATATATTAAACAAAATTTACATCAAAGATTTACACACCGTCGTACATACATAATTTATCGATATTATTAAATGTACAAATCTACCAAAATATTACATATTTACACTATTGAAGTTTTAATTTTATATGTGTGTGTGTGTGTGTGTGTGCGCGCGCGTAATATTATATATCGATATTATAAGATATAAATGTCTAACAATATTTTACACATTTACATTATTGAAACTCTAAATGTATATAAAATTTTATAAATAAAATACCATATTTATATTCATCTTTTCAAAAATTAAAAATAAAAGAGAGAATCATCTCTAATATTTGAGTTTTGATAATAAGAACTTACAAATTATTTTAAAATAGAAAATATAATCATGTCATTGATCGGGTAAATAGGTCAAGAACTTTAACCCTAACATGACACGAGAAAAAATCGTGTCGATCCAGACATAACTGATAACTCTATGAAATGAGAGTTATTACAGCAATTCTAGACTTAAAGCAGGATCACTTAGAGAGTAAATGAGGTGTTTTTATTATATTTTGGTTATATTTTACATAAACATTTATTTTAGTGAGTCTTAATAAGTTTTGCTTAAATTAAAGTAATTTGTGCTCAAAACAGGTGCATAATTGTAGGTTTTCAGAAGTTTATAATTCATAAAGGGATGCTGAGATATTATACCAGCAAGAGGAGGAAAGAATATTGCCACAAAAGAAGTTAAGCACAACCAAGAACAGTGCAGTGTTCTAGCCGTTGTCAGAGCAACCATTGCTGTAGCAATCTTGGAGCACTGAGGGAGAAAACTTAGCGCGGATCAGCTGCAGAATTGCGATCTGCAGTTTCCTAATTTAACTCATGCACGCCCGAAGCCTTTGTTTACCCTAGTTTTTAGTTATAAAAGGAGGTGCGCACCACATAAAAAGGCGGCAAGAAATTATCATCAAAGACTTGAGAGAGAAAAAGAAGAAGAAGATCAGAATTCAAGAGGAGAGCTTCAACAACAATGAAAAATCCGGCAGAATTATTTGGATTTACTTGTTGCCGTTCTCAACTTATATCTTTCTTCTTTCTTCATCTGATTTAATTTATCACGTGAACAATATGATGATGTTTGTTTTTCTCTTTCAGAATATGAACTAAATTTACTTGTAGTTGAGCGACGAACAATCTAATGGGTTCTTGACTGTTCTTATGAGTTGTTATGTCATTGTTGTAGCATTTTACTCTAGTAGCTATTATTATAACTATTATTTCGATTGACCACCCATTTAATAGTTCAAGTTAAGATAGAGCCGCAAAATGACATGTCTTAGCGGATATTATTAGAATAATACTTGATCTTAATTTAAGTTTCCTGGATTAAGTTTATCTTGAATCCTATAAGGGCTATACTTGAAGTTAAGATTTGTGACACACTAGACATAGGTACTCACCTTGTAGGGCGAAGAGACTAAAGGGTCATAAGGTCATGCCATAGGTAGAATAGCAATAGGTCATTGCTAATATACTTAAGGGTGTGAGAGTTCTAATACGCGATAGCTGAGGATGCAGATTAATTCTGCCCAATACTGTAGCAATTGCTGTAACAACTGGTGTTAACTTGATGAAAAGCAGTCAACCCATAAAGAGAGTTTGATCATTCAACTACCATATTCTCAATTGAATCTTAGACACATTTAATTTAGTTTATTTCATTACTGCATTGTTTTATTTAATTCTTTCACAATTATCAATTTCGATAGAACTTACTTTACATTTGTTAACTTCGGACTTAAGTTAGATTGCACTATTGTGATTGCTGTAGTATTTCTAGTGACATCAATCCGTGTAGAGACGATCTTGAATATTCATCACTTTATTACTTGTTGTGTACACTTGCACATTGGCATCAATAGCATTTGATTATAAAAATTTACCAACAATAACCCATTTAATAATCGTGTTAAATTCGACAACTCATACTCATTTATTCGTATTGTGTTCGTGTCGGGTAATCGGGTCGTGTCAAATTTTGTCAACTCTAATATACATATAATAAATTGTGTAAAGAGTTTCAAAGAAAAAAATGTATTTAATGTATTGATTTAATTGGACGCATTGTATTTTTACATTTTGGAGAGCCCAGGCTCTACTCTTTTTTTATTTTTTTAAACCATGCTCTAGGCAAGAACTTTGATAAGTACTTTTGGATTAAAAAAAAAAAACACATAACCTTTTCAAAATCATATCAAACATAAATTGATATTCTTATGGTGCGTTTATTTCTCATATTAAAGAATTGAAATTCTTGAATGAGAATAATTGATGGTGTTTACTTATTAAAATGGAAGTGAGAATATGAATTAAACATATTGGCCCACATATTTTTAAATTGAGGAATGAGAGTTTAATTTCCGTGGGGAGTTGGGAATTAAAATCTTGTTCCTTAAACTCATTTGACTCCGTCTAAATTTCACAATTTCATTTTTGTCCTACATTAAAATATTATTGTTGATGCGAAAATCCGAATGAGTTGGTTAGTGACTCGATCTCAGATCCCTGCATCAGCATTAAATTTGTTTGATGGGAAACTGCTAGTTAATCTCCAAGAAGATCTTCCGGTTATGAGCAGAATATTCATGAGCAGATAACCTTCAAGCTGATGATCAGTAAGTACCTGAAATTACAGAGGATGGTCAGAGGCGTCGGAAGTTTTTTTGGCGTAAACCCTCCGACGCTCAAGTCAATTATCGGGTTTACAGGAAAACAAAATGTCATTTTTCGTTTTTATGAAGAAAATAATCTTAAGTAAATGTAATAAAAGAATAAAATAAAAATTCCCAAAAGAAAAGTCCCTTCTGGCGTGATTTTCTTGGGGTTTTTATAAACACCACATACCCACGTCCTTAGGTCGTGACAATAACCAGTAATTGATTAAATTTGTGCCCTGATTTTTTGGAGGAGGTTTGTGGTTGTTTATTTTGACTGAGTTTTGTTTCCTGATCATCACCTGGTCAAGGTGGTCTGCTCGAGGTCATCAAAATTATCACCTAGTCGAGGTCATCTACTCAAGCTCATAGCACCTGGTCGAGGTGGTCTGCTCAAGCTCATAGCACATGGTCATCTGCTCAATCTTATAGCACCTGGTCATCTGCCCAATCTCATACCACCTGGTCGAGGTGATCTGCTCAAACTCATAGGACCTGGTCAAGGTTGTTTGCTTAAGCTCATAGCACCTGGTCATCTGCTCAATCTTATACCACCTGGTCATCTGCTCAAGCTCATACCACCTGGTCGAGGTGATCTGCTCAAACTCATAGCACCTGATCGAGGTGGTCTGCTGAACCATTTGCTCACTTTCACTTGGAGGAGATCATAGTCACTCTATTTAATTTTCCAAACACCAGTCCCCTAGTTTCTAGTGTTGAGAGTAAAACGAATCAACACTGGAAACTATAAAGTTTATAATTTTACAAACTTAAAACCTTAAGCACTTAAAACAATTTGCTTTCCCTGCTGACCATGCCAAATATATATATATGGGTGAGCAGGTATCGTTAGTTTAAGGTTTTATGCCTTATCTATAGCAAGTTTCAAGGCTTTTAACCTTCTATTGTCTTAATCAATTTTAAGGTCTTAAGCCTTACCTAGAATAGGTTTTAAGGCTTCTAACCTTGCACTTGCTTAATCCACTCATGAATGAATTTTTTTTTTTTTTTATACGTGACAGAGCGGATTTGGGCAAACCTTTGCCCTGGCGTAATTTATGCAAATTCTACCAGCTTGTCCTCATGTGACAGAGCGGATTTTTGGCAAACCTTTGCCTTAGTGTATTCCTGTGAATTTCACCTGCTCATCCTTAGTTGACGAAGCAGGTTTTTGGCAAACTTTCTCCTTAGCGTAATTTTTGAGAATTCTGCCTATTCGTCGACAGGGCAGGTTTTGGCAAACTTATGCCTTAGGAATATTTTTTTGCGAATTTTGCCCAATCGTCCTCACGCGACTGAGCAGGTTTGGGCAAATCTTTGCTTTAAAAAATGTTTCTGCGAATTTTGCCTGCTCATTCTCACGCGACTGAGCAGGTTTGGGCAAACCTTTGCCTTAGAAAAATTTCTTGCCAATTTTGCCTGCTCGCCCTCACGCGGCGGAGCAGAATTCGGTACCATGTGCCTTATAAAATTTCTTGCTAATTTTGCCTGCTCGCCCTTACACAGCTGAGCAGGATTCGGCACCATGTGCCTTAGAAAAATTCTTGCCAATTTTGCTTGCTTGCCCTCACGCGGTTGAGCAGGATTCAGCACCTTATGCCTCAGAAATTTTCTTGCCAACTTTGCATGCTCGCCCTCACGCCGCTGAGCAGGATTCGGCACCCTGTGCCTTAAAAATTTTCTCTCCAACTTTGCATGCTCGCCCTCACGCAGCTAAGCAGGATTCGGCACCCTGTGCCTTAGAAATATTCTTGCCAATTTTGCCTGCTCGTCATCACGTGGCTGAGCAGGATTCGGCACTCTGTGCCTTTGAAAATTTCTTGCGAATTCTACCTGCTCGCCCTTTCATAAATTATTCTCATATTGAGTAACTTTCAAGAAATCAAGTTGATTGAGTTATATCACTAGCTTTAATATGAGCTCCATCAGATTGACATGTGCAAACTATCCTCATTTACTAAATTACTAGTAGGTAAATACTATACCCGCAAATAAAGGCTGCAAATGTATGTTTTCATGTAGACATCAAGACATAAATTTGTTAAAATTTCTGACCTGATTAGGATGCAACTTTTGGCATCAATCTCTCCTTCCAGGTGCATAGTTTGGCTCATTCGCAAATGTATCAAAATTGACTTGGCCAGTCAAATAAGAGTTTGTAAAAGTGATAAGTATCATACACGAATTATCGATGTGATATCATTCACTAGGATTATGATTCGAAAATGTAGCTTAAATAACAACGAATCTAGTGTGCAAGTGTCTAAAGTCGTCATTGTTAGGAAATATCTCAAACCAAACTGCAACTTATAAATTACCCAAAAAGTAGCTCAAAAAATCAAACACATAAGTAGGGCTTCTAGCCATTTACGACTGATGATTCTGGTCATTTATTTATGCATCTGGGTTTTTTAATGGATAACATCTTTTATGCTCCATGATTATCAATAATATATTCATTTACCAATATGATAAAAGTCCTTTGCTAAAGGTCCATAGTATCATTTATTATTGCTATGAATATTGAAATTTAAACATAAAATAAAGCATAGCATTTTAGAACACGTAATCATAAAAGAGATGGTAGTTTAAACCATTAAACAAAATCATATCATTATATCAGGGGATGTAGTGCTATGATAATATAGAACTAAATTATATATGGTAACATAAAAATTTTGTACTAGAAAATGGGTAAAAATGATGAGTCAAAACTCGATCTAACATATATCTTAAGTCAATAATTAGTTTTAAAGAATAAATATAGAATTCAGGTTAAAGAACAAGTGCACCTGAAATTGTGCTCTGCATTATTTGATTGCCATTTCATCAAGCAAATTCCAAGCTTGACTTCGCATTCTTGCAATATTATAACTCGGGCATAAAACGAATAAAATTTGTGGGAAAGAAAAATCCAACTTTGTCAATGCTTTGAAGCTTGAAAATATGCCTTTCAATTCTCATCATCAATAAGCATTTGTTTTGTTTTAAAAGCATTATTAAAGTGAGCCAAAATAACCAATACTCGGCCTCATCTAGATTATGTTAATTATACTTTTTCCAACACTCATTAACGATTATGAGAGTTTGTGCAATGTAGATGACAACCATTATTTACAGACAACTATATATGCTTAGTTTCTAATGTTCTCTCATGCAAAGGTATAATAGAGCTATGATTAAGAATAATTCATGCTCTCAATTAGTTTGATGAGTATATTGAATTAACTGAATCATAACCTGGATTTTAGTCCTTGGCTCCTAGACAATGCTCTTTTGAGCATCACTCCTTTCAATTTTAGTTGCTGCCTTTGCTTTCCAATCCAATTAATCTCACCATCGTGAGTGTTCTTCTGTAGATTCTTGAGCTTGTTCCTTACAATTTGAGGCTGCGAAATTTTTTCAATTCTGTGAGTTATTTCGTCGAACATTTGTTGTGTGTGATCTCGTGTCACCACTTTTAACAAATATTCTGACACCTGTTTCCATAATCGTAAAACACCATATCTCTGCACCAAATTAGTAGTCAAATCTTTATTTTAAAATAATTAATCTATAGCAACTATGCTAAAACCGTGGCACAATCCAATTGTGAGTCTTGCATTTATAAAGTTATTAGATCATGTGCATGTGCCATCATGTTTAAAGTAACTAAGATCTTAATTTTTCTAAGCTTGAAATATGTACATAATTTTATGGCAAGCACATGATCTAGAGAGAAGTTTGACTATAAAGCAACTAGTATTAGAATTCAACATTTCTCAAATTCGTGCTTCCCAACCAATTTCTAATTATTATGAAAGTTAAATTTCTCAAGTCGGTGTCATGTGAATACGTAAGTTTACCAATAGGGAAACAAACTCAAACTGTACCGATGAGTAAATAAATAGAAAGTAATCACATCAATTTAATAGAAAATACAAGCAGAAATGAAAATTGTGAGACAGATTTTACTGCTCTCAAGCTCATGAATGTCGACATTGGTTTAATTTTTACCGATTCGATTAATTTCTTTTTCACGTGAATCTAGAAATAAAAGAGAGCTTGCTGCGATTCGTGCATGATAATATTCTGCCCTAGATAGAGACAAAAGGTTGGCTTTTTGTATCGATTCCCCGCAGACGGCGCCAAAATGTTGATGCTGAAATCTAGTCGCCCTTTGCCCGACCAGATCGTTCCACCAACGCTTGTGTCGACAACGGAGAAGAGGTTGCACTCTCCTTGCTTTAGCAATTGCCCAAACTCCTGGGACCTAAATCACTCTTTCTCTTCTTTCCAAGCCTGAATTCACAGAAACAAGTCAGAGAAGCCGGTGGTTTTGCCGGCGTAAACCCTCCGATGCTTAAGTCAGTACAAGGTGTTTACGGGAAAACTATGTGATTTAAGTTGAGTAAACTAACTATAATATTCTCAACATAATGTGTATCAAAGATCTGTATAGAATAAATTTTGGTTTCAATTTGGCAGAGTTATCCATTCTCCCTCAATTTTTTGTCCCTCTTCTTCATCGGTTTCTTAGCCTTTTATAAGCAATCATCCCACATTTTCTGAGTATTCTTCATGCCTCCCATTTTATGGTGATGACGGACCTTCATGGGTCTCCAACCACCGAATCGTGGGTAAACGCAGGACGTCATGTTCTCCCCAGTGGTTTGGGGCATGGCGAAACTGTTTTGAGTTCGTGAGATTGTGTCCTCTTTCTTTGGGTGATGAGTATCTGGTCGGTATGTACCTCTGGTCGGTACTCGTTTCTAGTTAGCATATGCTCCGTACAGGAAGTATTACCATGACTCTGCTCGTGCCATTCAGCTGGGGAGATTCGCCCCAGGGTGAGAGATGAGGAGATAGCTGAACTGATACTTTTCATTACTCAACACCAGTCCCCCAGTTTTTGGTATCAAGAGTGAAACGAGTTGAAATTAGAAACTAAGAGTTGACTCTAGTCGCCTCTGGGTAGCATCCTCCTGAGGTGATGTTTATGATGACGGACCTAAGGTGATGTTTATAATCTATGAGTTAAATAGGGTGACTATGATCTCCTCCAAGTGAAAGTGAGCAAATGGTTGAGCAAACCACCTCAACCAGGTGCTATGAGTTTGAACAGATGACGTCGATTAGGTGCTATGAGCTTGAGCAGACCACCTCGACTAGGTGATGACCAGGAAACAAGACTCAGTAAAAATAAACAACCACAAACCTCCTCTGAAAAATCAGGGCACAAATTTGATCAATTAATGGTTATTGTCACGACCTAAGGATGTGGGTATGGGGTGTTTATAAAAACCCCAAGAAAATCACGCCAGAAGGGACTTTTCTTTTGGGAATTTTTATTTTATTCTTTTATTACATTTAATTAAGATTATTTTCTTCATAAAAATGAAAAAAGACATATTTTGTTTTTCTTGTAAACCCGATAATTGACTTGAGCGTCGGAGGGTTTACGCCGGAAAAACTTCCAGCGCCTCTGACCATTCTCTGTAATTTCAGGTATTTGCTGATCACCAGCTTGAAGGTTATCTGCTCATGAATATTCTGCTCATAATCGGAAGATCTTCTTGGAGATTAACTAACAGTTTCCCACCAAACAAATTTAATGTTGATGCTAGGATCTGAGATCAAGTCACTAACCAACTCATCCGGATTTTGGCATTAACAATTATTATATTATTTTTATTGTTATTATTCTTATTTTTGTAATTTTTATCAATTATTATTACTATTATTATTGTTATTATAACCACAACAACGATGATGATGATGATGATGATGATGATATGTTGTTGTTATATTATTATTAAAAATAATCATTTTGAATAACAATAATTATAATAAATAATGATACTAATCAACTAAGGTTATTTTAATAACTCGCAATAATCTATTATAATTCTAAAATAATGTAAATACATCAATAACAATGTAATTTATTTTAATTCTGATTTCTACAATTAAAATAAATAATTTATCCTTATTTTTATTTTTTATTTTGATTCCAATTATTATAATTTCGGACTATCCCGATGGCCAATTAGTCACGGACGCGATCCATATGCATGTGTGCAACTCACGTGGCGAACTTGGTGTACACAAACAGAGTTTCAGTGTCCAAAGGTGCTATTGTCTGAAGGACATGTGTAAAAGGCATCACGATCATCCAATGTCTGGCGCGGTATGATTACAGGGACACAAGGCGACTGATAATTTACTTAATTGCTTCTCTTGAGGGTCCCAGCCGGAGTTCCCAACCTAACCTGCAGACAAGTGTGATGATTGATGATTGATGATTTGATGATCAGATTCTATCTCATGTGAGAACCCCTTTGGTGTATTTTATGGACCATCCAATCCCTCAATTCACCATTCGTCTTTTCAATTGACGATCTGTTTTTTAGGTAGAGTACCTAACCATTTCAAAGGAAAAAAATAATAAAATAATGTAAGTTATCTTAATTGATAAAAGTTTTTTTGGGTGATATAAAATGTTTGGGGTTAGAATATGCTTATCTAGATTGAATAAAAATTAAATTTAGAATAGAGTTGACCGTATATATATAATTATTCTTAGGTGTAAGCGCTCTTATTTTTTTTATGGGAACAAACTATTAAATCGTACAATTTAATAAAGTTAATTTTTAATACACTATAAAATTGTGTAATTTAATAATATTAAAAAGTAATTTTATTAAACCGCACAGCTTAACAGCATTTCTGCATAAAAAAATGAGAGCACCTACATTAAAAAATGATTAATATATAATTATTCTCAAGTGTGGGTGTCTTAATTTTTTTAATATTTTGACATGTTAAACTGTATGGTTTAATAGAGTTTTTCTAATGAAGTATAAAATCATACAGTTTAATAGCGTGTCCTCATAAAAAAATGAGAGCATTTATACTAGAAAATGACTATATATATATATATATATATAATACTTTTTCAGAAAAACTTATCCCAATTTTATGGTTTATCACTTTATCTTATTTCAAATAAAACTAAAAAATAGAAAAAGACCCATTAATTTTTTTGATACAATCCATGATTTGTTAAATTATTGAATCGAAACCAAATTTACTCACCCTTAAACCGAAAATTGTAAAATATATTATTGTTATATTACAATTATAAGTGTGGTTGTAGTTTTTTTTTCTAAATTTATATTTAGTAGTTATTTGGTATTGACTTTTCTACCAACATGCGAAGCCTTAACGCACACACATATATATATATATATATATATAGGATCCTACTACTTTACAATCAATGTATGGTACATTCCTCATATGAACAGTGAGTGAGTCACACTCATACACTATTCATGAGTGAGGAATGTACCATACATTGATTGTAAGGTAGTGTTTGCCATATATATATATATATATTATTATTTTTTTCCTGTCCTTGCCATTACACTTAAAACCAACCAACTCCCCAAAATCCAAACCAAACAACTCAACCATTGGCTCCTGAATCCTGAGTCCCATAAATTCTCACTACTCCAAACTTTCCACACACAATCTGACAATCAACACTCCTTTCCCCGAACTCCCAAATTTTGACCAATTCCCATTTTCTAGAAACACAACAACTCTTATTTATTGACCACTTGACTTCACCCAAAAGTTCTTTTCCCTCTCCTTAATTATTAGCTTTTCCGTGTGGTGCACTCACAACAATAATCACATTCCGAAGCCAAAAGCGAAAGCCAAAAGCAAAACAAAAACAAAACCCAGAACCAAACACCCTCCCCGGAAGCAACCGAGAACTCCAGATGCCCACGTCAATTTTTCACGCGACTATAAATTGCTAGCCACTCTCTTTATTGCGCAAGCTAGCGGAGCTTCAAAGCTTCTTCAAATATTAATTTAGTTGTTTCGTTTAAGCGTTCGTTATCTCCAGCATGACTTGTATCATTAACTCTACTCAATCTTTAGTCTTGGCAACTGCCATGGTCGTCTCCAGCACTGTCCTCTTTCTTGCTTTCTCCAAGCAAAAAAATGATTCTAAAGAACCTCAAGAGGAAACTCTTCGTTCTTGCTTGTATTCAGGTATGATACGTCGAGCAGGATTCGAATCTCAGACTTCTTTATTCGTCGAATTTTTCTTTCGCAAAGAAAATTTTATGATCATTCTTTTAAATTTTGTTCTTTTGTTTTGTAAATTCTTTTGTAGAGGAGAAGAAGAGGGGGAGGAAGAAGAAGAGGGTGCAATTTGCGGAGAATGTGAAGGACACAGCTGGGAACGGAGAGGAGTACAGGAAAGAGTACAACAAGAAATTTACAAAACAATTTGATAGAACTTGCAGAAATGATCAAATTCAAGGGATGCCCGCTAATAGGGTTGCTTTGTACAATGGAATTCTTAGAGACAGAGTCCACAGAATGGAGTACTCATATTGAAAGTTTTTGATTAGTCAAATGAATGTAAATGTCGTAAATAGAGCTGAATTTCGTCCAATTAATGCTAGTTTTAAATGACAAAAATTGGACATAGATTTCGTATTGTAAGTTCTCCATGTAAAATTTGACAAGTTAATAAATTAATCTGTATCTTTTTGACATTTTTGGTGTTCTGATGTCTTCCCACTGAAATCGTTTATATTTTAATTAGGTTTGAATTTCTTAAAATTGGAAAAGAGAAGAATCTAGTCACTTGGGCGTGAAGCACGATCTAACACGTATAGACTAACAAATAATAATAAAATATGACTCCATGCAACAGTGGAAGAATCTAGTCAATTCAGCTTAATCCAATAAAATTCGATAATTGCTTCTAGTAGTTCTATCCATGTGAGAACGATTGCAACGTTTGAAGACGAAATTTAACATTGTTTCGGCAATAAAGATTGGATATGTATGTGGTCAGGAATATGTTTGTTCGCGTATGCATGAATGTGTGAATAAAAGAAGTCTCAGATGTTTACGGAGTATTTTTTTTTTTATTCATTTCTGGTTAATTATATCATTATATGTTTCAATCAATCATCATAATAATGCATGTATCTACATAAATAAAGAGTAATATTCTGGAAGCATCAAAGAGGTTCTCGTGTAAGAGATAATCTTTTAACTTTCTAATTAATTACAAGATCATCATCTATACATTATTTTTTCTTTTGAATGATTTTGATACTCACGTCCGCTCAATCAATTCAATCCACTTTCGGTGGCATGTCACACGCATCATGTGTAAATCTGGATAATGAAGCTACACGAACAAAATGGAGCCCAGTGCAAGTGTGAAATCTTTTGCAAGTTGGTACTTGGTGCACTTGGGAGAACTAAAGGGAGTGGAGTTGATGATCGCTTTCAATTATTGAGTGCCAGAGTTGCACGAGAAAAAAAAGGATACCAATCCAACAAGAAGCCTAACAATTTTGACCAAGCAACTGGACCACTGGCAATGGGTCTTCTCTCTCTTTTTTATAAACTTTTTTTTGGTTTATTTTCATTAACTCGTTTTATTGTTGCTACTTTTGGATATGTTCGAAAGGACAGATATTTTAGATTTATGGCTCTTAAGAATTTCTGAGTTTAATCAGCAGCAGCACGACAGGTGGGTGGCAGCGTGGGAGCAAAGGCCAAATCAGCTAGCTAACAGTATGTACTGCATTTAATTTTTGCAGAATTAAGGTTCAGTACTAAGTTGAATTTTAACTTAGCGGCAAATTGTCGGTTAAAATTTATTTTTAATTTTATTTTTTATATATTACTTACAAATAAAAAAAAATTTCAACTTTAAAGTTTCATTTAATAAACCATTTCTTTTTTACTTTTTAAACAATAGTCTAAAACATTATTTCACTAACTCACCATTAATTTTTTGTCATTAACTAGCAATTTATTAAGGGCAAAATATGATTTCTTATTGAAGTGATATAAACTATATTAAAATAATTTTTTTACACAATTAAATAACACTACAAAATATACAAAATTTATTAATTTTTTCTTAAATAAAATCAACGATGAAATAGTTTGATATAACCACTGAATAATCATCATAAGTAACAAACTGTAATTAACACAATATCTTTAAATCATTAGAAGAAAAACTAAAAAAATACAACTAGTTTTTATGTGCATGCATGTCTTCTTAATCTTCAACCAATTTTCATTTTGAACTTTACCACCACTCTTCTTTGACTATTATTGTCTCCCCAAATCCTTACCACTGTCTGCTCCACTTATAGTGCAATTAGAGAGTATACTTATGCGAATATGAAAATTATGATTTTTTATTATTATTTAGATTTACTGTTTATTGGGCTTTCATGCCAACAAAATAGAGAGAAGTGTAAAACAATTGCTTGAAATAGAGGTTTTTTTTTTTATATTTTCGGTATTTCTTGTTTAGTGGGATTAGATAAAAATCATTTTTAGTTAGATGTCAACTTTTTTTTTTAATTTTCTCTTTAATGAAAAATCATTTTTTAACATCAATGAATTACTAACAAACGACATTTAACTAACGGTGAGTTAACAAAAAGATGTTTTGATCTATTGTTTAAAAAGTAAGAATGAAATGAGCTATTATATGAAACTCTAGGAATGAGAAGAGCTTTTTTCTTTTACAAATAACTACCAATTTAATGCTTAGAAAAAATAACACAACACTAAATCGTTATCTAATTATTAAACCTGAAGAACCTATATCAATGGTTGACCTTGGACTATATAGTAGATCATATTGATTGTAATTTTTATAAAAAAATTATATTTAAAAATTTTTACTCAGCTACCTAATTTTTAACCATTGGGCTCTAAAGTTCGGTGGGATAACTTACATTTTGAAAATTGAGAGACACATACTCGATTCCTGCCATCAATAAGAATTTTAGTATAATTCTAAAGAGTTAGGACATATTTGTTAAATATTTAAAGTTTAAAATTTAATTAATTTCATATTTTTTAAATTTATTTTTTTATTTTTTTAATTTATGTTTGATTTTCACACACACACATATATCACTTTTATTTAAATGGAAACTAAATATTAATATCTATCTATTAAATATACTTATTTGCTAAACTATAAAACTGAGCAAGAGACAAGAACTAATAAACAAAATTCTCTCTCCTCTCATAAATGTTTTGTGATTTGTTCTCCCCCACTTATCTCTAGAGATTTGTTCTCTAATTTATCTCTTCCGATTGTCTTCTTTCTCATCTTCTGTGTCTATCTCCTTGCTATAAAATGCCTTATCATGCCAAGGTAAGCCGTGACCACCAAAACTCCTCCCTTGTTACAAATAAAAGACCTGGTCTAAGCTTTAAATTCTTATGTAAAGTCTAACAACATGTAATAACATCGATACTTATTCAAGTGAAACTATTTTTTTATATTTATTTTAAAGCAAAATGAAACAATGATTTTGGTGGTTATGTCTTGTTTTTACTCTGGCTTTTCGTGGCCCGAAGGGTGCATGCACAGTAGAACGAGAAAGATGGGAGAGATGATAGATAAAACATAAAAATCGACGAGTGAGGAGAGAGAGGTGAAAGATAAAACATTAACTTACCAAATATTAAAATTTGTATCTAAAGTTGTGTTTAAAAGTTGTCTCTTGAACCTATCCCAAAGCTAAATATTATATGTCTCTATTACATACACTTATTTCTTAATTTTTTAATGCGTTTTGAATTATAAGAACATAAATATTAAATAACTATATTTAATTTTTTTTTTTACATATAAGAACAAATAAGATGCCTCTTATATTCATTTATTAAATCAATCAAATGTTTATATTAAGACCTATTTAGACTTTTAAATTTCAGACAAAAATGCAAACATTACCCTAAGTTATTGCTAATTGAAAATTTTGACACAAATCTTAATCTATTGATTTTTTTTAAAATTTAATGGCATATGATTAACTATCATTAAATATTACTTTGACTTTTAATATTTATTATTGAATTGTTAAAAATTAATAGTTTAAGATTTATGTTGAAATTTTAAGTTAAAATAACCCCACTCAGAACCTAAATAACTAGTATTAATATTAAAATGTTGTACACATAATTTTGTTAAATTCAGGGACAAAATACATAAAATAAATCTCTCTCATTCATAGACATTTTTGTGTCATGATGAACATATTATGGGGTGCAACTTACAAGTATACCCATATTCTTATATCTTTTTTAAATGACCATGGGCATATTAGTTATTCAAATCACGGTTGTTTAATAAAAGCTAAAGAACTTGGATACAGAAGTAGTGATATTAATTTCCCGATAACTTGGGTAGTTTTGAAAATGTTTTGATACTTCCAAGTAGTTATTTCATACTAAGTAAAAGAAAGGTAGGTGAATGAGAATTTCCCACCGACAGGCACCAGTTGGGCTACACGAATGCAGGTTCATCCTTTGTTTACGATATGAATTGAGCCTTTTTCTCTCTCAAGGTTGAATTTTATTCCCCCAAAAAAAATATTACTGTTTGATCTGATCGGGAAAGTCTATGTTACGGCTTCTGTAAGTAACAATAGCCAATGGGGAACTTCCACGGGTGCTAGAGGAGAGAGAAAGGGGTCCCAATGCAAGGTGATGGAAATGGGAAAGTTCGAAGCTGTTACTTGCAGCTTCTGCAATCTGCACCGTAGCCATGTCCTGATCAAAATTGTACAAAAAGTTGAACATGCATCTTCTTGCATGTAATTGGTTGAGGGCCCAAGAGTGTTCTTCAGCGAGTCAATGGGTCGGGCCAAAGAATGATACAGTTTGGTTAATAAAGTCAGGAGGTCTTTTGGCACCCTTATATATTCCAATAAAACCACTTTTCAATTGAAATGACCTAAATAATCAAAATCAAATTAATTCATTTCTTATTTTGAATAGAAATTCAATTGAAAAATAAATTATTATTTTACGCCATCCTATTTCATAATTTACATTTATATTTCAGATTTTAATTAAAAATACTTTTTTTAAATTATAAGAGTTATTAAAATAGAAACTATATAGTAAGAAAATATTTTACGATTTTAGAATGTATATATATTTTTTTATAAATAAAAACTGAAAAGAAATTTTTTTTAGTGTGAGATTTTATGGGAAGACGGTTAATTTTAGAATAATTTGTATTTTATTAAAAAAATTGTAGATATCTTAGGAAATAAAATTTAAAAGTTGTGTTTTGAGAGAAGTTTTAGAATACCTCTGATGTATTACAATTAATTGATACATGTGTAATTGAAATTAATATAACCACTACTTGCATTGTGGTTTTTCAAAATAAATGCATATATTTCATAACATCATTTACTTGTTGTATGACTGACATAATACCTTCTAGAATTTCTCGTGTTTTGAAGTGTTTAGAGGGGTGATAAAAGGTCCACTTCATTGGTTGAGGCGCAAGGTCTAATAAGGACCAAGTAATCAATTTCAGAGAAAAAACAATTAGTTAATTTATGCTTGAGAGATATCATATTATTCACATCACATTGTGGCGTAGGACATGGTGTGCTAGGGATCACTATGGGTCAAAGTAAATTAGGCAAAAATAGTATAAACCTTACAGTTGAAAGTTGTGAAATTTACTTGTCTTGATGAAAGTTTTGAGATAGAGGTAGCCCAAGTTGGACCAACCTAAAATCATGCCAAGCATAGCATGTCATGTATTACATTCTTATTATTATTATTTTTTTGATAATATGTGTGTGTTACATTAATTTATTGATATTTTGTCATCTTAAATCTATTGAGACTTGCCAATGGGCACGTGGCCCATTGGCACGCCCATGCCCTCAACAACCTCGAGGGCATGGGTTCAAGTCCCAGCGCAGGGTCAACGCAGGAACTTGACTCTCTTGTATAATGAAAGTTAGTAGGCTCCTCACATTGGAGTAGAATCATTCTTTCTCTAATATTAATAGCGAGGGTAAGATCTCTCTCCAATTTTAAGTGAGAGTCGACATTCAGATTATACTATAATATGATTATTCAGGAGAGTGATTTCTAATTGTAAATTTCAATAGCACTCTGATTGTAATATATATATATATATATATAAATCTATTGAGACTTCCCTTATCAACTCTGTTGTTCTAAGCAGATCAAATACACACATGTACGGGAAGGAGATATTAAAGTGTGAATGATTGATATTAAATTACATTGATATCATAATAAATTAAATTGATACCATTAATTTGAAAAATCATAGCCCTACTTTTGACCATTCATTTTTTTATTTTCGAGGAGCTTGAAAGTTGAAGTTTAGAGAGAATAAAAGTCCTAAGATTATTGGATCAATAACCAAAATTCAAGGGGTGGTTCAAATAAGTCCTCGTTAGTTTCCAAAACGACAATGCACTAGCTTGAAATCTGCATCTCGCTCTTTGAAAAGTCGACCAGAAAATATGTGGGGGAGTTGGGAACTTGGGACCCTCCGTTAGAGGGTTATAAACTTCTAATTCCAATAATCGTCCAATCCAACTTATCATTATTACTATTTTGAATTTATCATTAATATAAAAATTTTAAAGAGATGTTTTAAAATATTTTTGTAGAAGTCAATTTTACATAGTGCCTATTTAGTATAACTTATTTAATGGCTATAAGTACTTATTTAATGACTTATTTATGGTTGTTTTTCTAATAGAGTTTTTAAAAATTAAATAAGTTATTTTGTCTGCTAGTAAAAGTTCAAATTTGAAACATTTGAGAGTAGATGTTGAAAATTTTTCCTTAAAATATCTAAAATATCCTTAAATTATTTGATAATTTTATTTTATTTTTTTTATAATATGACTTTAAAAACTTAGCTATTAAAATAATTTCATAAATTTTTAATAAAAACTCTTATTGACAATCAAACAACTAAATTTTTTAGGTAAAAACACTATTTATAAAATCTCTATTTAAATAAGTTTTACTTAAAAAGTTGTACCAAACAGAACCTTAGTAGATAAACATATATTTTATATCTTGGGTTAATAATTTGGTTAAGAATGAGACGTATGTAAGTCGACATAGTTTCATGTATATGTTCTTTGTAGCTAGAACTCGTAAATAGAATGATGGCGACCCTAGGGCAACGAATATGGCTCAAGGTGTCCATACAAAGCCCCTCTCTTTTTCATTCAAAGAGAAGAGGCAGTGCACGAATGTTATTCTACTCTTTCGGCACTTTTTCGTCTCATTTTTTAAGATACGGGTTATAATCTTGTTGCGGTTGTGAGAGTTTATTTATTTATTTCATATTTATTAAGTTTAGATTCAACTTTGATATGTAAGATAAGAAAAAAATCATAATAAAAAACTGCTGTAAAATATCCTTATTATATTTTTTTTTCTGAAATTAAAAGATTCCTATTATTCAAGATGCTGATTACTTAACGTTTTTTTAAGCAAACTTTAAAAGAATTAAATTTTTATTAAAATTCACTAAAACAACCCTAATAATAATAATAATAATAATTGAAAGAAGCATGACATCAGACCAAACTGAACTCCACTGTATATAAGCCTCTCCAACCGCCTCTTTTCCCGAAGGCCAATCAGCGAACCCATCTGAGCCTTTTTTTTTTTTTTTTTCCAAAAATCTCAGGAAAAAGAGATACAGAGAGGCAATAAAAAAGGTATTTTTTTGGGTCAATTTATTTACAAGTTTGGATTTTTATTTTATGCCAAAGCTTGTATTTTGATTTCAATTCACTTATTCTGTTTTGTGGTTTTCAGTTCTCTCTGATCCTTCTTTCCTGGAATTGGATACTTATTTTGAGGTTTTGTTTGCAAGATAAGTGTTTATCTGCAGATCTGTTTTGGAGCTTGTGAGAGGTTCTTGTATTGCATGCATGGGGTAAGCCTTTTGATTTCATGTTATGGATTTGTGATCTTGGAGGGGAATACGTTGATGGCTTCTTTGAGATTTGTGGGATTCTTTTATTTTGTGAGCTGTCATCTGGTTTTGGTTGATTGTTTTGTTGTTTGGTTGCTGAGAAAACTAAGAAAAATATGAGATTTAAAATATTCAATTTTGCGGCTGCGTTTTGTCGCTTAGAAAGTTTTGGAATGAAATGGGCATGGAACTTGTTTTTAATGAATTTAGTCTGGAGAATATAGGATTTGTTTTTTTCATTCTAGGAGCTCTATCATTGTTGTCAATGGAGATAAGATATGGTAAAGCATTGCTCTATTTTGCTGGTTTTGTTATAGCTTGATTTTGCAACTTTGAGTGTGTGGTTTCTGCAAAACATTGGGAATGTCAATGGCTAATATTAGTTTATGGCTCTGGAATTCTTGCAATATGTTATGCGTTATTAGCAGTTTTTCAATTGTTAAAACTCGTCCTCAAACTCAATGTATCAAATAAAATCTTTCATTTTTTGTTGCTAGTTGTCACTGTGGAAGTCTTATGTCCGTCATCAGTTTAGGTTTCAAAAATAAGATTTGTTTCCTTGAGCAGAAGATAGTGGATGCATAAATGGAAACCTATCTCTGTACCCTGCGAATATCCTTTATTTTTCTTTTCAAGGTTGATCTAAATGTTTCAAAATGTACCTGAAAACCATTTTTATCATTATCCCAAAGGAGTTCTTTGACTTTGATCAAACATTTTGATCTTCTAACAGTACATCCCGTGGCTGAGAATATTTAGGTACAACTTGTGTTTGATTTTAAAGTTTTGGTACAAGTTGAGGAAGATCTTTAGTAGTTCTTTTTGTCAAAATGGTTTATATGAATGTCACCATTCTTACATATAAACTCATTGCTTGACAATGATGATATTACTGTGTAATTGTAAGTATTATGCGAGTAGTCATCCCAAAGCTTGTTTCCAATTACAGAATTGGTGATGACTTCATTTCTTTTTTTTGGTTTGAATTGGCAGTTAGATGCGTATTCTAGTGATAGTAATGCTAATCATTCGGCAGTTTTTGACTATATAGAGCCTGCTAAGTTATGTCAGTTCATGATTTCTAGGCCTGCTAAGTATGTGCTTTTTCAGATGCTTCTGTTCTCATTATATGCTAAATATTTTTGTGTCTTCTGTTAATATCATGATGTGTTGCACACATCAACATGTTTTCTACTTGTTAATAGCTTTTATTTTACAGTTCACTCTTGCTGTCTCCTTAATTCTTTCTTCTTTATGCAAATAGTTATTTGTAATTTTCTTAGGAGTTGCAGACAAGATAGCTTTCACACACTAGTAAACTGTCATCATGGTTCCTTTTTGAGCATTTGGATAGAAATACCCAAGAATGTTAATTCTGTATCAAGTAATTAGGTATAAGCTTTGGTAGTTGAGTCTGGTGTTTTGTTTTAATCAGTCATGATTTTATGTCATTTGCAACAGAGCAGTGGCTGTCTTGGATGCTTTATTAGGCCCCCAGTAAACACCTCTGCAAGTAACCTATCAAAAGAATTAGGAGTTCCAGGTCGTTCAGCAGGGAAACGTAGCATATCAGAAGATTTTTGGACCACCAGCACCTGTGATATGGACAACAGTGCAGTTCAGTCACAAGGAAGCATCTCATCACTTGGCACAAACAATCTGATCCCTGACACTAATGGTGGTTCTGGGAGTGCTAGTGCACCTTCAGAGTTTGTAAACCATGGCAAGTTTTTATTTCTCCTCAGATATATATGGAATTGATTATACATACATGTTAATATATTTGAGCAGGCTGTTTACATTAGAAGATATAGTTTATACCACCATTTATTGGTCAGTAATGGCTCCCTATTGAAAACCGATCAAGACTAAACTGTCTTTGCAGTACCTCATACAACCTCTTGGGTTGCAGGTTTTCTTCTCTGGAATCAGACCAGACAGCGTTGGATAGGAAATAAAAAGGCTGAGAACCGAACTCATCAAGTTCGTGAACCCAAATTAAAGTGAGTTTCTTGAATTTCCCAAGTTAAATCAATCAAACATGCTTACTATGTAACAATCCGCTTGCAATACCTTTTGCACTTGTTTTTTACAAGGGACTTGGCATCAACGCATGTTCAAGATACAAATTCACAATCTTAACTGAGCAGGTGATTTATTTTAGTTATTTATAGAGAAACCTTCATGCTAGTGTAAATGCCGGTCCATATCTCTCACCACTGAGTACCATTTGGATAGGGGTTCTATGTCAATATGTAATGTTCCTTCCTGGGGTTTCTAAGGTATATGTGTTTGGTAGGTGATGATACCAAGACAACTAGAAAGGGCATTTAGAGACAACAATTCAAAGAAGTCATTAGTGCATGTGGTGGGATATGGAGATGAACACCATTAATTTCAATTTTGGTTGGCCTTTTCACCAGGGGAGAGGAGATAATGGCATTACTCATGAGAACAATTTTTGCTTGTAGAGAAACTAATATGTTGAAACAACTGTCAATTGTGCTAAATATTTCTAGGTAGCACATTGGTAATTACAAATGATTCAAACTTATCAGAAATGGTTTTACTTTCTCAGTTTACACATGCTAATAGCTAAAGAAATTCACACCTTTTCAACTTCAACTCCTCGGCTAACAATCATTCCCTTTTCCGGCTTGGCATATGAAAGAAACTGAAAAAAATGAAAAATCCTGAACTAATGTTTCTTTGAGACCAACGCAAATTGCAATTTCTTTGCCAAATTATGGAGAAGGGTAGCATCATTTCATCATGATTCCAGTGTTTCTATTTGCTATGAATATGAAACTAGTAAGAAAACAGAAAACAGTATTTCATTTTCATTCGCTGTAAACCAGCCATAGTTTCTGTGCTAGTGCAGTTCGTATGTATGGATGCTAAGCTCAGGACATAGTCATTTTAAAAGTGGCCAAACTATAGTCATTTTAAAAGTGACCAAGCTATTGGAGTTTAGATACGTTGGTCTACAGCCTTCATGTGTAGGTTTTAGGAGTCTCTTGTAGGTGTCCACGTATATAGTAGGAAACCATCTCTGGATTGCGTACTTCTTTAAGGTAAACATTGATCATTCATGAATTTCTTTTTTCTTATTTTGTCAGCACTCATTGTCTCTGCCTGGTTAAAAAATTCTGGCTTTGCAGTTGGAACGCAACATATGAAAGTTTGCTTGGGAGCAACAAACCATTTCCTCAACCTATTCCTCTTTCAGTAAGTTCCACTTCCATGACCCCCTTTTTTCCCCCCCTCTAGATGTAATACAGTTAAAATGATCATTCTTCGATCTCAATACTGGCAGGAAATGGTAGATTTTCTTGTGGACATTTGGGAGCAGGAGGGAATGTATGATTGACTGTAGAAGTATAAGGCGTGTAAAGGTTGGTCAAATATTAAAACACCGTCTTAGCGGCAGTAGCACTTGATTTGCTTCTATAGTTAGCTTGGAGTATACATCAGTTGTAAACTGATCTGTCATAAGCACTAGGCAGATTTTTGTTTTGCTTTACAGGCCTTTCTGGATGACCTTGTATGCACTGAAACTCATTGGAAAAAAATGAAAAAGAGAAAACACCTGCTGCTCTGTTTTTAGAGCAACATGTTATGCATTGATTGAAAGTCACCATGATTCATATCTCTCTCTCCCTTCTGCGCGTGTGTGCGTGCGACTGTGTATATATGTGTTTGTGCACACTAAAACATGAAAATGTCCCGTGAAACATTGCCAACATTGCAAAATTCTCCTCATCATGCGAGGACTGGGAAGATTAATCCGCACTCATTGGATTCTTGAAATGGTTTCAAGGTTTTCATATTGGTTAAGAGAATCTGTGTCAAATGGTTGAACTACATGGTTATTCGCAGAAGATCTCGATTACTCTAGTAAATATATCTCTTCATTCTTTTTTCTGAGTCCTTTCATAATGTGTTTGTACTGGCGGTCTGTCATTTCTCAGGTGGATATGTAATATATTTGAAGATTTACTCCTGAAGCAATAAATTCAACTCCATTTGGGGATTAAATTCAAAGTCAAATATGGATGAGTTTCTTCTAGATCCAGGCCAGGAAGGAGAAACTTCATAGGCTAAGAAATCAAAGAGGAGCACGTCTAGATTATGTAGAGCCTGTAGATAATTTTCAGTCATGAGCAAAAGCAACGTGAAGCATAATTTTAATTTTTATTCCATCTACTGAAGGGGAAAAAAGTGACCAAAAGCAATATCATTGGGCATCCGATTCATTTTCCTCTGGATTGTGGAACACTCCTCAGCATAAAAAAAATAAAAAAAAATGTTAAAATAATCTCTATTCATTAAACGTTTTCTCTTGAAAAATATATTAAAAAAAAAAGGGGAGGCAAGTGAGTTTGAGAAAGACCAAGAATCATCTATTGGTCATGAGATCATTCATAGTCAGAAATGAACCTTTACTTGATGCGTCTACTAGCCCCTAGAACATCTCAGAGACTTCTCAAATTATCCAAAGCTCAACTCACCGGCACCCTTAAATACTTTCATGTATCCTTTCAATAAGAGGCAAAAAAGACAAGAGGACTAAAGACGAACAACCCAATTTCTCAAAAAACTCCCCTAGTTACCGAAAAAAAATGGCTTTGGCTCGTTTGGCTTTGAGGAACGTGCAGCAAAGGGTGTCAACTTCTTCCCCTTCTCTGGCAAATTTGCATAATAATCTTGGTGAGAGAAGTGCTAGTACCATCGGTGGTGTACAAAGGCAAAAGTGGAGTAATGAGTTGTTGAAGAGGTTCATGGCAACAGCTGCCAATGATGAGAAAAAACAAGACAGAGAAGTCGCCGTGACTGAAAAAAGATCAAGGCTCTTTCCAAGGAGAAGAGGCAGGAGGGGGAGTCTTTGGAGGAACAATGACATTCCCGTACTTGCTGGTAATACTTCTTTCTGATCTTTCGTGTGTTCAAGTTTTACGTTTCATATTGCAAATGAGTGGTAATTTTGTCTCTGTTACTGTCTCCTATAGAGTTCTTTCCTTCAGGGCTTGGAAATGCACTCATGCAAGCAACCGAAAACATTAACAGGATATTCGAAAACTTGAACTTCACACCATCACAACTCATGGGGCGGGTGAAAGAGCAAGACGACTGCTACAAGCTGCGGTATGACGTTCCGGGCCTAGGCAAAGATGATGTGAAGATCACCATTCATGATGGGGTTCTGACAATAAAGGGTGAGCACAAGGAAGAGGAAGAGGAAAGCTCTGACGACGAACACTGGTCAGCAAGGAGCTATGGTTACTACAACACAAGCCTCGCGCTGCCTGATGATGCGAAGGCTGACGAGATTAAGGCCGAGTTGAAAAACGGGGTTCTTAATATTGTAATTCCTAGGACCGAAAAGCCTAAGCAGGATGTGAAGGAAGTGAGAATCCATTAGTGAAGTGGCGTTTATGCATGGTCTGTGATGTTTTTGTGGAGGGTTTTGGGTTGGTTTTGAAATGGAAATAAGTTATGTAACTTTGCTTTGTGATTAAAAGATAATTAACTTTGTGTTTAATTTCTGAAAGATCCTACTGAGTTTCAGAAGCATCTTTGTTTCCAAGTTTGTAATAAATATGTTTATTTGTTGGAGTTGTATCAAAAACTCAGAATCCATTGAATTTAAGAGAATCAAGAAAGTATGAAGTCTTTGTGTACAATGGAGGAATTAGGCACGACATCATAAGGTGGTTTCGCAATTTTGGATCTGAAAAATAATTACTATGTGTTCTTGTGAAATGAGTTCTATATCACTCATCTTATTGGCTATATTTTCTGTGTGTACTTTTCAATTAATAAAAAATAATTAAAAAATTATATACATAGAAATAATGATCTACTAAACAAATCGTCAAATTATGTTACATCCGAAAATAGAAAATGGAAAGATTAGAAGTCTGAAATACGGACGTAGAGACGCACTGACGGATCAACAGAGGCAGGGCTTGATCCTTTCGATTTAATTTCATCATTCAACGCATGCGCGGAAAACGAAAGCAATATCATCAAATACATGTATCAGTCACTTAGAGGCCAGGCCACAAATTATTAAGAGCTGGAAAATCATGTTAAAAATATATTCAGCAAAATTCTTTAGTTAGTTAATCACAGAGAAATAAAAAGTCCGAGATTCATAGCCGGCCTGTCATAACTTAACTATACATGTTGTGGTGTTTGGTAAATGAAGTTGGGCTTTGGCTTCAAATTTTTTCATTTTATAATAATTATTAGATGTAAAAATTAACAAAAAAAATTATTGTTAATCATACAAACATAGTTTTTTTTTTTTTGTTGTTGATAAATAACAGTTTCTGTTCGTAACACCTCACTATCAAATAGGTTTTTAGTACCATACATAGTTAAGTTAATTAAATCTCTCATTGTAAATCATTATAAATACACACTTGGTATAATATCCTCAAAATATTTGCAGTCATCGGGTTCTAGCTGTAGATTATAATAATGTATAATGGAAAAAAAAATTATTGTAACTAGTAAAAGTCAAAAGTATTTTGAAAGTTTCATCTCTATTTGTTTGCTTTTACAAAGTGAAAAGAAAAGTTGATTTTGTTTTGGGAAATTATCATTTTACTACTAAAATTTTATTGATATATCATGTCAGTACTAAAGTTTACCGAAAATTACATTTTACTACTAAAGTTTTGCGCCGTTATCAATTCACTACCATTCCGTTAAGAAAAAGTTAATGTTTAACGGAAATTGAGTTAAAAGTCGATTTTACCCCCAAGAGTTTGGTAGTAAAATAATAATTTTCTTAAAAATTCGGTAGTAAAATGATAATTTCCCTAAAAATTTGATAGTAAAGTGATAATTTATCTATTAAATTAACAGATAATTTTTCTCTTACAGCTGAAAATATCTTTGATGTTCTTATGACATCAGTAAATTTTTAACGTTATTAACGAAATGGTAGTGAATTGATAACGGCGTAAAACTTTAGTAGTAAAATGATAATATCCTTTTGTTTTAACCATTGCATCTCTTAAAACTGTTTTCTTGTCTTGGGCAGACTGTAAGAACTGCTTTTACAATTCGAGCACAGCTAAATTAGCTAGCCGACACTTTAAATTGACAAGCATTCGTAAAAGTGGCCTTTTCTGAACCCCACCTGACTTGACTGGTTACTACTTATACATTGATCTCTCTCTTTTATCCAAAATGACAATTTCCACTTCCTTCTTCTTTCCTTTCCAATAAGTTTCCACGTTAAAGTTCTGCTCCGTTTGGTTGCTTTCACACACGCGCACATACACACAAAAATGAACAAACAAACAAAATAGTTTTACCAGTAAATTTGTTTATGCTATGGGATTCGCCATGGATACCGTTGTATCTTGCACCATCAGAGAATTAGAAAGTTAATAAAACTTAATAAAATTCAATCATTTGACGGTGTGTAAGCTGTGGAATGTGAAACCCCCGGATACTACAATCACAGCCTTGTACACAAAGAGAAAAAAGTAGTAGGTTAATTAATTATTATAACAGATAAGAGAGAGGCAGCTAACTTCAGATTTTTATGAGTTAATGAAGACCTTAATTACTTACTTGTGGGCGAAATATATATGTCTAACTTTCAGAGCGAGATATATCATATACGGATAAAGAATTTAATGCTGCCACCGACATGGATCTTTTACCTTTTACTTGACCCTACATGAATTCAATAATGAAAAAAAGAATAATATCTTGATCTTTTTACACCCCCCCCCCTTTTTTTTCTTGAAGGGGGTTTTTGATTCAGTGTGTTGACTTTGATTTGTTGGATTTTTAACAGGTCTGGCTTTCAAATCTGGTCAGTTACAAGTATATTGACAATTGCATCAAAAGTTTGCCCAGCTCGAACATGCTTGGCTGGAGACCAATGACCAAATTCCATTCAAATCCAATGTCGGAATAAAAACTTTATTCGCAAAACATACACAGGAAGGAACTCAGATTCTTTATGGAAACTATAAATCTAACGAAAACTAACACTCACTTATACATGATCTGACTTTGATATCATGAAAACTATCTTAAGGTAATAATCATCTTTGTATTAGGGTACAAGTTATTTATAGATATACAGTTAGAATAAAATGAGAAAACCGTAAACATATATCATATATAAGATAAGAAGCAGTCGAAATTAGGGATTGTGGTATAACTACTAAAATATAAATAATATCCAATTTTAATGGATAATGATATACTTATAAAATTGGGAGACAACGTTTGTATCCAGAATGACACGAAATTAATCGGTGATTGTCTTGAGTTTTGTAATATATAATTGATTTTTTTATATCATCATTATTAAGATAATTTTATAATATTAATAAATGAATGACATATCAAATACCACGTCATTTGAGATATAAAATTTTTAAGCGTATCTTACTCAATTTTAGACGAACGCTTGAAGACATTTTTGTAATCTTCAATGATGAAGCGAGAAGGTTACTCTCGACTTTAATAATAAAACGAGGTAGTTGCAGTTGTTATGCTAAAAAATGAAATTTATCTTTTTGCGAAACTTAAACATCGAAAGTCTTCTTAAAATATTTATATGTATACCTTTAACATAAACTACTCTAAATAACAGATAAATATTCTGTAATTTTTAATGTGGAGCATCATTTTCATGAATATTGTTCATCCTTGTGAATATTGCTATGGCTGGTAGAATAACTAGGACATCTGAATTTTGAAACTCACCCTGAATTTACTCTCCAGCTTCCATATTTTATCTCAAAGTTAAAAAAGAGAGGCTTACTTAGAAGTCCAAGGCATCATCCCAAGGTGTCCTGATTTGATGCCGTATCAGACCAATACCGATATATCGAGACATTGGTGGTGGTCACAATTAATAGCATTAAATGCCTGTGTGACGATTGATAACTTGAAAGATGATAAAGGAATGAGCATGAATCATGATCAATACTAGTAGTTCACGGGCCAAATTTTATGCAAATGTAACTTCTGAGCTAAGGGTTATTCAAATTTTACTCCATCTAACATATATGAGTTAATAATTTTAATATTAATATCATCCCTAAAACACTCTGATTGAAATTTGAAAGAATGATCTCAGTGCTATAATAGAGAAAGCTAAGATATTTTTGAAAGACAACACAAGATTTGTTATACTTGGTGAGTTTTCACATAGAATAATTTCGAAAATCATTAAAGATGGTTAAAAATTCTGAAAAACATATTGGTTGTCAGGTATGAATATGTGCTAAAGAATGATAGTATAAATTCAAAATTTGCGGTTTAATCCTTATTCCCTTGTTAAAACATGAAAACAAATGAAAAATTAGGGCACAACCTATGGATGAATACAGAATGTCAAGTGTCATCAATAATGGGATTTAAATATATATTTTTTGTTTGAGATGAATACGATTTGAGTGAGAAATGGTGAGTATTTTTGCTAGCATAGTCAAGTCTTCTAACGGTTGATGAACCAATGTCTGATCAGTCATCAACTCACCAGTTTCCAAAGAAAGACTGTGGAAAAAGAAGAATTTATTGTTTGCCAACGCGGTAAAAACTGTTTAATTGGTTAACAAGCCATTGAATCAGAGACATGTCCCCTCTTCTACAGGCATCAGTCCTCAACAGTGTTAAAAATCACTGTATATATATCAAGCAATTTTTATCCATTCCTCATTTTTCCCCCCCCCCCCCCCCCGCACATTACATCTCTTCTTGTTAACTTCTCTCCTCTCTCCCAACACACACCCCGTATGCCGATCATCATGGGTACAGCATCAAGATCATCAAATGATCATCGCCCACATGTCACTGTGGCTTTCATCATTTCTCTCATAATATTCCTGCTGCTGCCTCTCACATCAGCAGGTATAATAAAATTTTTCTTTCCCACATATGCATCTGTTATATATAGTTGCTTTTTTTTTTTTTTTGAGTTTTAATGATTTGGGTAGTTTTATTTTTAATTTTCAGGTGAAAAGGGTAATGAATATGAGAGTTTGTTTAAAAAGAAAATGGTGTTGGGATCAAAGCCACCCGCCTGCGTCAACAAGTGCTCGAGTTGCAGGCCTTGTGTGGCCACTCTTGTTGTGCCTTCTCACAAGAATCTTCTTAAAGCGTCATTTAATTCTCATGGAGATGATGATAGTTATTATCTGCTTTCGTGGAAATGCAGATGTGGGAATAAGCTCTTTCAACCTTGACTTGCTAGCTGGTAGCAGCTAATTAATTAATTAATTAAATCTCACTTGTGGTATTGTGCGTGTGTGTGCTTATGAAAAATATTATGTATTATATGTGACGAATGCATAATTAAGATGTTTAATGATTGATTAGTTATTTGCTTAAGATTTGATGCGTGCATACTTCTCTTTTCGATCTTTTCTTGATTTTATATGTATTTGTACAATAATACGATCAACAAGCTGTACAATCTAACATGAAGGTGATGAAAAGACTAATCTCTGGATGTGATAAAACGACAGGTCAATAATATTATATGTAATGTCATGTTTGCACATGATTCATATAATACAAACAAAACGCTAGCACAGAGTGATGATTTAATTTGGAACATTACCATTTCTAACAGTAATGAGTAGCTAGCAATGCAAGTAAAGGACGAGAAAACATAAAGCATCAATTCATAATCATTGTTTTGTGACTTTTTTTTGACAATAATCACTGTATTACTGGGGTTAAAAAAGACCAACAATACATCACTATATAAATGTAAGGTCAGCATTAAATAAAATTTATAGGAGTTTTAAGTTAGAGAACACCCAACGACTAAGTAATTAAGAACTATAAATTTTAAAACAAAAAAAAGACTAAATGGCTTCGCACAGTAAAATCTCACGAAGTATTAGAGGAATTTTATGGCACTGACTTAATTGACCAAGCTCAACTATTAGAGGTGAAAACCACATCCTAATTGGAATAGTAACAAAACTACATTGCAACAATACTATAATAATAACCAAACAGTTGTAGCTCAGTTGGCGATCCCCACTAAATACACCATTTGGAATGGGTAAGGAGCTTTAACTGTGACTACACTCTGAATCTGAATTAGTTAGGGTCTAATGCAGTTACCGGAAACCGGGTGGTTTAAACAAAAAAAAAAAAATTATAGGCAGTGGAGCGATGATGCAGTC
Organism: Citrus x clementina; assembly: GCF_000493195.1. Taxonomy (NCBI): domain Eukaryota; kingdom Viridiplantae; phylum Streptophyta; class Magnoliopsida; order Sapindales; family Rutaceae; genus Citrus; species Citrus x clementina. Next base: position 11,313,757 of record NW_006262075.1, read on the forward strand.
GAGCGATGATGCTCATTTGATTAACCCCCATCCTCCTTGTAGGCATATTATAGCAAGGGTACGATTAAGATTAGTTAAATAAATTACTAGTTATCCAATAACTACCCATCACAAATTATACGAAGTCTAGTTAGTACTGAATTCAAATCCAATAAAATAGCATCGAGTAGAACTCTCATAGTGGGTGTGCTTAAAAACGTTGGAGGCCCAATTAATATTTACCCAAATTCGGGCCCAATTCAAAGTCCCACTATATATTCCAAATCCAAAAATGACGAAAATAAACAAAACCAAAATGGAGATTCTTTCTCCGACACGCACACTCCTTAAACCACCATTGAAGTATTTCCACGCAAACCAATCTCCACCGACCATTTCCTCGCCGTTTTATCCCCACCGTCCGTCTCTCCCGCTCCTCCGTAAAACTCCCAGTAGGCCGCATCTCCGCAGCTGTCTCGCAGCTAGCCCCGGCCCGGCTCCCCAGTCCAACCCGCCTCCCCCGGATGACCCAATTCAGCCCACAGGTCAGTTATTTTAACTGAAATTTGAATGGTCAAATATTCTCATTTGGCAATTTAAGTTTGTTGATGAAATCGCTATGTCATTTTTGAAATTGAATTAATGGTTCATGCGTATTTATTAGCTCATTATGTTGATTTTTTTTTCTTGCATATTATTGTTACACAAAAAAAAAATTATTAACAGTATTAGCACTGTTATATCAGTTGTAAATGTTCATATTTTGTTGAACCTTTGTATTTTTCACTTATCCACTAAATTTATAACATGGGAAATTTTGAATATGGTGGAAATGAGTTTAAAAAAAAAATCCCATGGTTTTGCATAATATCACAGGGCTCTGTTTTGCTGTTATAGCTGCCGTGAAATAAAAGCTTTAGCTCAGTAAGCATGATTTTTAAATAATAAATAATTTTGAAAAAAGATAGTAAAGGTAATCAAACAACTCAAGGGTAAAATCACCTTAACTTTTAAACTATTGTCACAGGTGTTTATTGAATACTTTAGAGTTGTAGCTGGAAAAGCCATAGTTGTTAGTTAGCATACCAAACAGAGCCTAAATGTATAATACTCAATATATTTAGGATGCGTTTGGTATTGATATTGCTACAGCTCTAAAGTGTTTGGTAAACACTTACAGCTATGGATTGGAAGCTAAGATGAAGTTATCCCTCACTTGTATGATGTAGAATGTATATTATCTTTACTATTTTTGTCAAAATTATTATTTAAAAAATCATATTTACTAAAAACTTTCTACTTTTATTTCACTATTACAATTTTATTATTATTTTTTTTCTCTATACAATACCAAATGGACCCTTAAGAGTTCTGTTTTTGGAGACCAGGGATGTTCTCTAGTTTCTTGTTTTGCTGTGATGGGCTGTTGTGATGGCAATAACCCAGGAGTGTAATTTGATAAGAAGAGTCTTTGAAGTTCTTTATTCATAATATTGCATAACTTCTTGTTTGAGAGTCTGGATTAATTTAGTTTCTCCATTGGTAGTCTAATTCAATAATAAGTGGAAGAAGTCAAGCTACTAATACATAGTCTTCTAAAGTTGTCATTTCGAAATCCACTGTCTTCATTTCATTTTGTAACTCTGAAGCAAAATGAATCCAGTTAGCATTCATTTTAGGCCTAAAATCTAAGGTGTTGTCTGAATAAGATGATGTATCATCAAAGGAAGGCAAACATTGTAAATGACCTTTTATGGCATCAAGGAATATAAACTTGTTTCATGAACTAGAACGGAATACAGTGAATTACACTGATTTTATAAAGAATAAATATGCTTTTTCACTGCCTGTTTTCTGAAGTTGAGTTTTGTAAACTGTCCCAAGATTAAATAGTACCACATAATGGTAATTTTCTTACCAGAGGTAATCTCTGACATCACCCAATCATTTTAGTTGTTAGACCTGGTCAAGCTATAAAATGTATGCGTTTTTGTCATCAGAATAAATAATCTCATATTTTACATTCCACAAAGTGGTTGCTAAGTGATGCATATGCTATTTGACTGGTAATAAACTTATACATGCACTAGTGTACCATTACCTTTCTATACCAATCTGGTGGAAGAGCATAACACGAGGAATAGAAAAGAAAATAGAAAATAAAAAAAAGAAAAAGACATGAATTAATATTTACGGTATGTTAGAAAGTATAGTATGATGTCGGTGTAGGAAATAGTGGGTTTTTAAAGCCCTTAGCTGAGATGTTAACGGTGAGGTTTCCTAGAGTTTCCTATCAAAGATATATACGTCATAAGAAAGAAATAAGCAAACTTTTGTAGCAGGAAATTTAGTTTCTCGACCTGGTGCCTAGTGCTATACTTCGCAATATGCAATCCTTGCTTTGGCCCTAATTTGGCTCTTCTCTTTCTTTATTCCATTTTAAATTTTAAAATCACTACTGAAGTGCTTTGAAATTACATGTTTTGATTATGGAACAGGTTTCTCTAAACTCCAAGACCGCATTCGCATCTTCATTGCAGTTCTTTTCTGGATGTCTCTGTTCTTCTGGGCATCCGCATTTGATAACAGAAATAATGGTACACCGAACAAGGGATCAAGATTTAGAAAGTAACTGAGAAACATTATCGCGTATATATGTAAGACTTGGAGTAGGTTTAGAAATACACGAAGAAAATTCAATGTTGTTTAGATGCATAGTTTTCAGAAACTTGTATGAATCATCATCTGTTAGTTCATTGAAGTTACATGTCCACTTTTGTGTATCACGTGAGGAAACAAACTTCAAAATGGAAATAAAATTCCAGGTTTTTTTCAATACTTTGCTTGTGAGAGATTTCCTTTAGCAGGTTATATTTGCTCTTTTCAGCAACGATACGTCCGGTTTCAGACTAGGTTATCAATGTGCTATACTTCTCGATTGTTGGCCATTTGTATTAAATTTCTTGTATGGCTGATAATTATTTCAAAATGCTCCCGTCAACTTACGGTATTTGAGGGTTCATTTTCTTGCATATCTTCAGATTTGAGTGGTCCTAGATTAGTCAAAGGCAGCCCATTTACAGATTTTCGACCGATTGTCTCCAGGGTTTTCCTAGAAAATATCTTGGCTGGGCATAATACACCCCTTCAGTAGTTCCTAGAGCCACTCATGACTTGATGCTTGAGCTTGTCTCATTTCTAACATCAGTGATCTTGGAATTAACGGTCCAAAATTATCTGGAAGATTTAGGCCTCGTTTGGGTTTGCCTTTGAGAAAGTTAAAAGTGATTTTAAAAATTTAAAAGTTAATTTTGGTGTTTGGTAAAAAAAAATCAAAATCACTTTTGTCAGAATCAATCTCCCTTACAGTTAATTTAAAAAAGTAGGGAAGGAGTAGCTTTTAAATTTTGATTTTGAAAATTAATTTTATCTTTTAATATAATTCCATAAATATCCTTATTATTATTACTTAAACCCGAAATTATCCTTCTAAGAAATAATATTGCTGCAAGTTTAATGTGAATATGATATTGACAATCTATTATTTGTTTTTGTTTTGAGTTTTTGTAGCTCATCACATTTTTTTACGTTTATTTTTGGAATACTTAGTTATACTTTACTTGGTGTTATTTAATGAAAATTGTAGTTGATTTTTTAATTATCAATTGTTTTAAGATAAAAAAGAAATAAAATCACTATAGTATAAATTTTAATTTTAGTTAAAATTATTATAATACACAATTAAAGATATTGTATGTGTATATTTTTATATGTGTAAGTAAATTTCATCATACCTTATGTATATTTTAGTTATTTATTTTCTTACAGTAGTTTAACAGTAAGATTTATCAAATACCCGTAACTATTTTTAAAATTCATAGTACTTTTGAAAATAAAATCTACCAAACACTTAATTGATTCTCTTTACAGCTGATTATTTCTACAATACAGCTAACAATAATTATTTTAAAGGCTACATCATTACCAGACTGGCCCTTAGGGTATTATCCCAAATTAGTTGCCGTAGAATGGAGTGTGATCAGGTCGCGCCCAGCTTAGTTGCTGTGAAATGAAGGAGTGTGATTTGATGCGCGACTCTGTGCATGTCAAGCTTTCATTATGAGGAGCTGAGTTGTGGAGCACACAGTTCCCCGATGGGAGCCTGACCCGCACTGCACGCGTGATCAGCCCCGTAAAATGGAAATCACCAATTTTAGCATATAAGTTGATGAATATTCCGGTGAACATTAGATACGAGTACAAGTTGACATGTATTACGCATTTTAGCCCGTTGTGCTATTGAAAATTTAACCAGAAGCTTAGTATTTCCCAATAAGCTCGGTAGTCGCTGATGGTATGATGCGTAAAATCAAACATAGAACATAACATTAAACACCAATCTATCTATTAACATGTTATCATTCACATGTGATAGCAAATAGTGGTTTGGTAATAATTGGAATTCCAAGTGAACAACACATGATCTGGTGTGAATGAAGATAATAATTGATGGTACGTGAAAATAACCCAATATAGTGACTTAGCTAAAGATGCCATTTTCAGACCCACAAACAAAAAGCCAATTTCTTCTTCTTCTTCTTCAAACTGGCCGATGATAATCTTATATCAATAGGTGACCGTGATTGTGACTATAATAATGTTTATTAATGTATAATCTTCGTACCCAACACAAGACCAATGAACCGTCTATCTTATCACAAGAAACAAAAAGTTAAATTAATCTTATCCCAAGCGTTTACAAGTTCAATGAGTTTTAACACTCATATTAAGCTCATTAATAAATTATCAAGCCACTGGGGTTGATACGATCTCTATAGTGGTTAAATAGTAATGAGCTGCCATCTTGTACTCAAAATTGATAAATAGTTGAAAAACACAATTTATTATTATGCCATCGTCTTTCAGTAAAAATCAAATCTTCAAAACATCAATTTCGGCTCTGTCAGGAGTCCGCACATGAAGCCAAAAAAAAATCTTAATAATGAGATATAAGTACAAGCCACGGCTTGTCCGCATTCTTATCTTTCGACATCGAGCAGTTCATAATTATCAAATTTATGTTTTATATATATATATTTTTAATTTACTGCATAAGTGAAAATCCCAAATGGATACCAGCTGCATGCGATGTAATGGAACAATTGTTAAATGATGATAAGAGGGATGGCTTTTTGTTTGCTCTGTTTTTGTTTTTACCATCATTTCTTTGTTTTTTTTTTTTTTTTTTTTCTATTACCAAACATTATTGAATTTTCCTTGTTGGCAAGTCGTTTTGTGATCGAGTAATGACCATCTCCTTGTCTCACTCTTGAGATTTAGGTCCTCTCGTATGTATTGAGAAGATTATTTTTATTTTAATATTTGTAAAAGTATATATGTGTTATTGTTACATTTAAATATCTAAATTAAATTGAACTATCACTAAATAAAATTAAGAGTCTTCGATAGATTTTTTTATTGTGAATATTAATACATTGCAAGCTGATAAAAATTGTTTATCATGATCGAGAACCTAATTTTAGGCCAATTTGATAAATTTTCTTACTCTCTTTCTCCTCCCATCGAAGCACTATTGCTGGCTCAATAATTCTAAATAATTGACACTTTGTGAACAAGTAGGCACAATTTCATTTCACTAGCATTAAAGTGAAAAATCCTGTTAAGTCGTTTTCTAATTTATCTATTAAAAAGACCTGACACGTGTCGATCATCTTTTCGTCGAAACATTCAGCAAAGCTAAACTACAGTAATGTCCACTTCAGTCACTCCCTAAGCTTAATTCTCGACCGTCAATTCCCCCGCAATAACAAAATAAACAAATGAGGCCGCTGGGTCCCAATATAAACAGGCAATCGACGTGTCGTTTGATCAGAGGCCGTGGCCGCTTTACAAGTGAATGTCTCACCTCGTGGGCTTACATGCCATAGACGGTAATCATGAGCTCTCTGCCAGCCCGTTTGATTCTTATCATCAACTAAAGTCAACGGCGGAGATTTCATCACGCCCAGTTTCTTCATTCTTCTGTGAAAGCACTCTCCAACAATACTTTGCAGCTCCAAACAGAGGAGTTTGTTCCTCTGCTTATTTACCTAAAGGAAAGCACTTTCTCAAAAAGCGTTTTTTTTTTCTCAGTCTACTACATTCAGCAAACATGCTGCTAAGAAGCTCGTCAACGCCAATATTGCACTCATGGCTACCCCAGTATAGCAAAGACTCAGCATCATCATCATCATCAAATTCATCACCAGAGCCAGAGCTTCAGGTTCTCCAAAGAACAAGATCAGTTTCATTATCCGATGATCATCATCATCATCAGTCAAGAAAGCAGAAGCTTTTAACTACAATTTACCAAAGGAAAGAAATAAGGGACTCACAAATGAACAAGAAAGGCAATATCAGAGCTTTAAAGCCACCACCAGCAAGTCATTCTCATGATCATCATCAAGCAAAAGAATCAAGTTCAAGGATTCAAAGACTGTTTTCAAGTTCTGGGTTGGGGGAGAAATTACTGAAGAAGGATGATGATGATGAAAAAGAAGGCTGTGAAGTTGAAGACGGTGGTGGTAGTTATGTGCAAACAATGGTCATGGGTGGCGGTTTGGGAAATAATGGCGGGAAAATATGCGACGGCCGTGGCGGCGGAGATGCTGGTGGTGGGGGTGGGGGGTCAGGGTTTTCTGGGAGTAATAATAATTATAGTAATAACAATCATGGGAGTAGTAGCACTGATGCTTATTATGAGAAGATGATAGAAGCAAATCCTGGAAACGCTTTGTTGCTTGGAAATTATGCCAGGTTCTTGAAAGAGGTAATGTTATTAGTTTTGGGGATATTGTTTTTTTTTAAATAAAAAGAATTTTGCTGAGATTTTTTGGTTATGAATGGACAGGTCAGAGGAGATTTTGCAAAAGCAGAGGAGTTATGTGGAAGAGCAATTTTGGCTAACCCAAGTGATGGTAATATCTTGTCACTCTATGCGGATCTAATATGGCAAGCTCATAAAGATGCTTCAAGAGCTGAGAGTTACTTTGATCAAGCTGTTAAATCTGCCCCTGATGATTGGTAAGGGATCAAACCCATATGAATGCATGCATTGATTGAATTTGATTAAATTGTACCTTTGATTGTTACTTAGACGCTGACTTTGTTACTTATAGTGACTGCATGACAAGTTGTCGAGCTTTTACTTGATAGTTAGTGATTCTAAAAGCCACGGCACGTCAATGCCTAACGGGCAAGTAGTAACTTTATAACTCCATGTAGGTTCTTCGAAGTGGAATTTGATCAGAACAATTTGGGATCTTTTGGAACTTGGGGTGTCTAGATATTCAGAAGTTTGTTTGTGCTTTCCTGTTTGTGATATGGCTTGTTAAATACTCACTGAAGAAGTCTTATGTTGAAAATTGAATTTTTTGTGCAGTTATGTGCTTGCATCATATGCTAAATTTCTGTGGGATGCTGGAGAGGATGAAGAAGAAGAACAAGACAATGAAGAGGGCCAACATCAAACTGATCACAGCCATACGTCACCACCTAATTTCTTCCACGGGGCTTCTCATCATTCTCCTTTAACTGCTGCATCATAAGAAGCATAAAAGAGTTAAAACCAATGATAGCTGCTATGAGTTGTAAGATAGCCAAGCCAACATATTACTAATGTGTAGCCAACAAAAATATTAACATAGTTACTTTCTCACTGTAATATCCTAACAATAACTATGCCTAAATATGTAAAATGTAGGGAGCGAACCATGTATCATATATGTATCTTTCTATCTTTCTACATGATGAGCCCATGTACCATGTAACTTGCCCTTTTTTCTGTATTATGGACAGACACTTTTCAGGATCTTCATTCTTTCCAATAATTTTAAGTTAGAAGTCCAACCATCTCTAAGTCTTAAAATAATCTAGAACAGACGAGGGAGAGTGGGTAAATGAATGGCCAACAGAATCAGTCCTCTCATTTCTTTACTTTTTGTGTCTCAAAATCCTTTGTTACATTCTAACCAATTTATGTGGGTCACTAGATTTCATTTTCTTTCATATACGATAAGAGGATAAGTTGATATGCTCTGATTATTAATTATTAGTTATGGAGTTGCAGAGACTCCTTTGTCATTTTTCTTTGGTGATTATGAGATATATACATGGTGGCCTTGGTGGACAAATGACATCTCTTCCCAAGTTATTTTTTTCATAACATCACCAAGAAAGTGATTGGAAGATAGAGATCAAGCTGAGGATCCAAGAACATTTTAGCAGATGAAAAATCTCAATCATTGAACTTAGAATTGGCTTTGGTAGCAGGGAAACAGAACCAATATCAACCATTTGAGATTAGGTGGATGTGAATAGTTTCCAAATTCAATAGATATTTCTTCAATAAATATAATTAAAAATACATTAAAAATCTCTCTTTAGATTAACTAGAATCCTCCATCAGAAGAGCTTGTGAATGGTCTCATTGTGAAAGCGTGGGGACAATTTTCCCGGGGTAATGAAGCCAAAAGCAAAAAATGATTTGTGATGTAATCTGGCATATTATTTTATGTTATCACAACTCAATCTGCAAAGACTATCTATGAAAGCAACAAGAAGAAAATCTCATACTCGCAAATTGAGAATTTTTTAATATGCTGGTCATAGATATTAAATGTTAAAGAATAATAAGAATATGGAGGCAAATAACAAATAAGTTTTCTTAGGATTTGAGACGTGTTTGCACACTTTCCTTTAAGGTTTTATTTGCCCTCACCAATCTTGGTTTGCTATAGAGTTTTAATGGCAAATTACCCCCAAGATATATCAAATCCTGAATACAATCTCTAACAAATAAGATTGTATTTCCAGAACATATATGAAACCTGCAAAATCTGATATTAATCTAATTGTATATGTTTCCTTTATGAAGAAGATGTTAATTCAAAAGAATGCAACCATTCGAAATGGTACTTCTTCAAAAAACTCTTTTGGTTTGAATTTGCAACGATTAACACTTGAAATTTTCAAGCTTGTCAACCGTTTCTAGTTGACGCCTTTCTGGAAATAAACGGTTAACCGTTTTCTCAATAAACGGTGAGCCGTTTTATTCCAGAATGTCAAATACGTTGCTCTCTGTACATAAACGGTTAACCGTTTTCTCAATAACCGGTGAGCCGTTTTCTCTAGACCATAAAACATGCTCTCTGGATTTAAACGGTTAGCCGTTTTCTCCATAAACGGTGAGCCGTTTTCTCTAGACCATAAAACATGCTCTCTGGAGTTAAACGGTTAGCCGTTTTCTCCATAAACGGTACGCTATTTTACCCAGAACAGAAAACATGCTCTCTGGACTTAAACGGTTAGCCGTTTTCTCAATAAACGGCAAACCGTTTTCGTCCAGAATATCAAACCAAAAAACTTGAAAGATGTTACAATCTCTCTTACAATCCTCACTAAATTGTAATATTTTTGAGATTTATTAATGATAAACTTATACATACAAAAAGGTATCTTTCGATTTTAACCTTTAATTAGTGAGTGTATTTCAAAGCATTTACAAGACAATAGTGTGCTAAGCATTAAACTTTGTCTCTTAAGTAAATACCGGAGATACATCACATATAAGTTATCCCAGATTTCAAAGTTGTGTTCCAATAGTTAGCACTATTCCGGCCTTGTGCTCTATCTTGGATTCATGAACATTTACAAGATTAAAACAGGACATTGTTAGAAACGGCACCATTTCTTATGTTCACTTAGGTGAAGTTTCAAATCATGTCTTTAGCTACTATAAGACTTGAACTTCATTAAGAATAAATACTCAACCTCAACCTCGTAGCTATTTGCACCGAATATCTCGAATGAGATTATTTATTACTCGGTGCCAATCCAGTCACATAACAACAACTTGTTATTACCGATTTAACTATGGAGTAGCGGTGTAACTACTACATAGTTGGGTTACCGTCGTTGGTGACTTTATTGTGTAAAGGTTTCAATCCCATTCCAAAAGATGTATCCTTAACTAAGTCTCTTGAAAGACCTTTTGTTAAAGGATCTGCTAGGTTTTTATTAGTCCTAACATAAACAATATTAATAACACCATCTGCTATTAATTGTTTCACATATTCATGTCTTAAGCTAATATGTCTAGACTTTCCATTATACACTTTATTATAAGCTCTAGACAATGTAGCTTCACTATCGCAGTACAAAGAAATAGATGGCATCGGTTGTGGCCACAACATTATATCAAACAACAAATTTCTCAGCCATTCTGCTTCTTTGCCTGCAGCTGCAAGTGCTATAAACTCACTTTCCATTGTTGAATGAGTTATGCACGTTTGTTTCTTTGAAGCCCAAGAAACCGCTCCTCCAGCAATTGTAAAAATCCAACCAGAAGTGGATTTATTATCTCTTGTATTGGTTACCCAACTAGCATATGAATATCCTTCCAATACTTCAGGATAATCATTATAAAACAAACCCAAATTAATGGTCCTTTTAAGATAACCAAGTATCCTACCAATTGTTTTCCAGTGTTCAACACTAGGGTTACTCGTGAATCTTGACATTTTACAAACTGCAAATGCTATATCAGGCCTCGTACAATGCATAGCATACATCAAGCTACCAATAGCACTAGCATATTCTAGTTGTGCTACTACTCGGCCTGAATTTTCTAGTAATTTAATACTAGAATCATATGGGGTATTAGCTTCTTTAAATTTCAAATAATTAAATTTAAAAAGCACTTTATCTATATAATGAGATTGACACAACGAGTAACCCCCACTATGTTTATTCACTTTGACACCTAAGATAGTATCTACTTCACTAAGATCTTTCATCTTAAATTATGAAGTTAAATACTTCTTTGTATCATCTACTCCTTGCATATTTGTTCCAAAGATAAGCAAGTCATCAACATACAAGCATATAATCACACCAAAGTCATTCGTAAATTTAAAATATATACATTTATCAGCATTATTATGCTTAAAGCCATGAGATAAAATTACCGAATCAAACTTCTCATGCCATTGTTTTGGTGCTTGCTTTAAACCATAAAGAGATTTGACTAACTTGCATACATTTTTCTCATTTCCTGGCAAAACAAATCCCTCAGGTTGTTCCATATAGATTTCTTCATCAAGATCACCATTAAGAAAAGCTGTTTTAACATCCATTTGATGCACATATAAATTGTTCAATGAAGCAATTGCAAATAGCACTCTTATAGAAGTTAACCTAGCTACCGAAGCATATGTATCGAAATAATCAATACCATTTCTTTGCTTAAACCCTTTTGCTACTAATCTAGCCTTAAAAGTTTGCAAAGAACCATCACTATTGTACTTTCTTCTAAATACCCATTTGCTGCTAATTGGTTGAGATCCTGGAGGAAGATCAACCAAGACCCATGTTTGATTCGATATAATCGAATCCATTTCATCACTTACCGCCTCTCTCCAAAAAGAAGCATCTCTAGAAGACATAGCCTCGCTAAATGTCTTTGGATCTTTTTTAATATTTAACAACAATGGTACTTTGTTAAGTACATTCTTTCTATCCCCTTCAACCAAGAAGAGTAGTGCTTGTGATGAAATAAAATCCGGAGCTAAACTCTTTTCTTTCTTTTCACGTTCACTCCTCCTTGGTTCGAAAGATGTCATAGACTCTTTTCTTTTATTATTGTTAGTGGAGGTACTAGGAGTATTAACACATGGTTGATCAATACTTGATTCTAATTCAATATTATAATCATGTTGAAATTTATTCTCAATAAATTCAACATCTCTAGATTCCACAATCACATTAGAATCTAAATCTAACAACCTATATGCCTTGGAATTTTCAGCGTATCCTACGAAAACACTTTTTATACCTCTAGCACGCAACTTTGATGACTTAGGATCATGTCTTTTATAAAAAGCTAAACAACCCCAGACCCTTAAATACATCAAGTTTGGTTTTCTTCCTTTTCAAATTTCATAAGGAGATATATGTGTTTTCAAAGATGTAATTCTGTTATGAATATGACATGCAGTGAGTAATGCTTCCCCCCACAAATTATTTGGTAGTTTTGCATTAAGGATCATGGAATTTATCATATCCGTGAAGATCATATTCTTCCTTTTAGCCAAACCATTTTGTTGAGGAGTAAATGGAGCTGATCTTTGGTGAATAATTCCAACTTCTTCACAATAATTATTAAATTCAATTGAGAAATATTCACCACCTCTATCACTACGAACCATTTTGATTTTCTTATTTTTTTGGTTCTCAACTTCAGCTTTGAAAATTTTAAATTTATTAAAAGCTTCATTTTTTGTTCTAAGTAAATACACATAAGTGTATCTAGAACAATCATCAATAGAAGTGATAAAGTATCTTTTACCTCCTCTTGTTAAAATGTCATTATACTCACAAATATCGGTATGTATCAAATCTAATATTTGAGTATTTCGTTCAATTTTAGGAAAATGTTTCTTAGTTAATTTAGCTTGGATGCAGATTTCACACTTATGACCTTTAACATCATTGCAATTAATCAAACCATGCTTAGACATGTATTTCAAAGATCTAAAGTTCAAATGTGCTAATCTAGCATGCCAAACATCACAAGACTCAACAATATAAGCTAAGTTGATATTATTATTATTAATGTTGAGTTTGTACATTCCATCACAAGAATACCATTTTCCAACAAATAATCCATTCTTTGAGATAATACAAGTATTACTCTCAAGCACAGTCTTAAGCCCATGCTTACACATACAACTAGCAGAAATAAGATTCTTCCTAACGGAAGGTACATGAAAGACATTATACAATGTGACTTTCTTTCCAGAAGTGAAGTTGATCTCAACAACTCCTTTCCCTGCTACTATGGCTGCATTATTATTCCCCATGAGAACCATTTGTCCTTCCGTTTCTTCTTTGTATGATAAGAAAAATTTCTTATCATTACAAACATGAATTGTTGCACCCGAATCGAGCCACCAATCATAGGACTTAGTTTCAGCCATATTGGTTTCGGTAATCATGCCAATTTGCATTTCAGAAACCATAGCACAAATCTCTTCAGATTTGTTTTCAATGACATTAGCTTTATGGGAATTCACTTCTTCCTTTTTCTTCTTGAATCTGCAATCACTTTGGCGATGACCTTTCTTAACACAAAAGAAACAATTTCCAGATAACTTTTGTGTGCTGGACTTTTTGAATTTCTTGTCATTCTTGACCTTAAAATTCTTTGAGAATTTACTAGCTTCAACAACATTAACTTTAGTAGAATCATACTTATCCTTGGATTCGCGAGATCTAGTCTCTTCTTCAATTACCAAGTGTTTTTGCAATTCTTCTAAAGTTATGTTCTCTTTACTATGAAGAAGTTTCTTTCTATAATCATTCTAACTTTGAGGCAATTTAGCAATAATAGCCCCAACTTGAAATGATTCAGAAATTTCAACTTTTAACTCTCGAAGCTTAGCAACAATAATCTGTAACTCATGTATTTGATCAAGAATGAATTTTGTGTCTACCATAATAAATTCAAAATATTTAGATACAAGGAATTTGTCAGTACCTTCTTTCTCCGTTTTGTATTTGTACTCAAGAGCATTCCAAATTTCAACCGGAGAAGTCATAGAATTGTAGAGATTGTATAACCTATCAGAAAGTGTATTGAGTATGTGACCCCGGCACATCAATTCATCATCTTCACGACGTTTCCTTGCAGCCTTAACAACTTCGGTATCATCTTCTCTTGGTTCTGGAAATGGTTCCAATTTCGGATCCACAACATATGCCACTTTAAGTACAGTAAGGAGAAAGAACAATTTTCCCTTCCAACGAGTGAAATTAGTTCCATCAAAACGATCGAGATGGACACTAGAATTCATAAATGATATCAAACTCTTCTCAGCTTCCATTTGCACAAATAAAACCTTAAAGATTGTTTGCAAACACGTCTCAAATCCTAATAAAACTTCTTTATTCTTTGCCTCCATATTCTTATTATTCTTTAACATTAAAAGGGACGGATCTCTGTATTTTAATTTAAGTGTTCGTTCAGTTGTTACGTTTTAAAAATATATTTTTGTTATTAATTATGTTACATTTTTATCTTTATTTTTCTTTTATTTTTACAATAATAACCTAACAACAATACTTTTAACATTAATTATTTTATTTATAAAAAATTTAATTAGTAGATGAACCAATAAATATTTATTAACAAATTCACTAATAAGTATCAATATAACAGAAATAATATTTTCTGCACCTTCACAACAATCTTACTAATAATTATTTATAAATAAATTAATATTGGCTAACTTAAAGTAATATTTAATATTCTTTCAATAATCTTACTGACAATTATATATAAAATTTTAATTTACCAAATCAATAAAGTAAAATAATAACATAAACATTTACATTAGTTTTTATTTTTTTTAAGATTAATTTGATAAATTAATATTTTTTCAGTAATATCTGAAAAATATTGCTGCAAGAGTATTATTATAAAAAGAAAGAAAAATTATGGGTAGGAACATAATAATTTTAACAGTAGAGGTTTTTTGAGGTATTATTTAAAATATAAAGACTAAATGACCTATTATGCTAAAATATAACGACTTAACATGCATTTACCCCATTAAAAGAAAATGTTTTCTAGCTACCATAAATTGCAACAGAAACACTAGATCTATCTTGAATCCTCCTGATTGAATTTACAGTGTGTGATACTAAGCAAATGGCAAATGGTTTTAGCAGCAATCGTCTTGCTTTTGAATCTCCGATGTGATATGTCTTCTCAATTGATTACTTACTTGAAAGTTGATTAAATATCTCTATATAATAATCATAAAAATATTTTCTGCATATGTTATATATGGGATTGTCACAAAATAGTAGAAACGCATCAAATAACAAGATCAATTTTAGAGGTAATAGAATACTAGTATGAACAATCGTTTTATAATCTGAGAGACGTTGATACCAAACATTAATAAACTTGAAGCTGGACTGGGGGAAGGAAAATTATAGAAGCTAATATTAATCACCTCAAGTTTAAATGAATCTAACTAAGATTAAATGGGACAGTTTCCATTTCATCTGTCGCAAACAGTCCAAACTACTACCGGTACCTTAAATCAGAGATCATTAGCCTTTTTTCGAAACCAGAAGTAGAACAAGGATAACATATAGTAATGATATTGTGATCGGAATTCGGAAACTTCACCAAAAGGCAAGACTAAAAGCTCATATTCACTAAAGCTAATTTGTAAGAACTTGTAAGCATATTTAAGAATTTGCACATAAAGGATCAGAAAACTAGAAAGTTTCTTCTATTGACGCAAAAGCTAACCTTCCACAGTTGACTGAAGATACTTGCATTTGTTGTCTATAGTATTTGTTTCTATCATCTTGGGCCTGATAATTGAATTTCTGACAAAAATGCACTACTATTGTCATCAACTACTCCTGAAGAAGTACCCTCTTCACTGCTCCACTTAGAGAAACTTGAGTAAGCCCATGAATTAAACTGAGAAGGGGTTGGAGGCTAAGGTGCCGGACAGAGACCTTCAAGCATTTGGACAACTTTAGTCATCGGTGGTCTCAACTGCATCTCATTTTGTATGCACCACAATGCAACTTTAATTGCAGTAGCAATACTCTCATCATTTTCATCCAAATCTAGCCTCGGATCAAGGATTTCTCTTTGTTTACCTTCTTCTAGCATCTTGAAGGCATAGGAAGGAAATCGAGCTTTCTCTGAATCATCCCCTACAGAAAAACTCCTCCGGCCCCCGATGATCTCTAGCAAAACCATACCGTAGCTGTATACATCACTCTTCTCTGAAATAGGATTGTTTGTTATCCATTCTGGTGCAAGGTACCCCCGTGTACCCCTCAGTGTCGTGTATACAAGGCTTTCTTCACGGTTCATCAGCTTAGCCAAACCAAAATCTGAAACTTTGGCAGTGAAATTATCATCGAGAAGAACATTCTCAGGTTTTATGTCGCAATGAACAATCTTTACCTCACACTCCTCATGAAGATAAGCTAATCCCTTTGCCATGCCTAATGCAATATTAAATCTTGTATTCCAACTCAAAAACCGACTTTCCTCAGTACTATTGAAGATCCATTTATCCAAAGACCCGTTTCCCAAGTACTCATAAGCAAGAAGCCTGTGAGCTCCCTCTATGCAGAAGCCTTTGAGTTTGACCAGATGAACATGATGTACATTCCCAATTATTGTGACTTCAGCGCTAAATTCCTTCTTCCCTTGCCCAATGCTCTCCAGCTTTTTGACTGCCACTTGGATACCATCTGGCAGCATGCCTAGATACACTGAGCCGAACCCTCCTTGTCCAAGCTTTGTAGAGAAGTTTTTAGTTGCTTTACAAAGATCATCGTAACTGAAACGAGTAGGCATACCTGAAAATTTTTCCAAAAAGTTATCCTCTTCCAAGTCTTCTTGAGAAAATTCCGTTAATCTCTTCCTTTTGTTGTGGTGCCAGAGTCCTGCATAAAGTAGACTGGCAATTACAAGTATAGTTGCAACAACTATGACAACAATTAGTACCACGGTTTTCCCTCCACCACTTTCTCGACTTTTAGAGTTTAAGACCTCGTTTCCACTTGATATTTTGATAAATGAAACATAACCAGTAGAACCCTGCTGAGAGCGTTGCAAACTACCTATCTGATCAAACAAGAAGCAATTCTTCGTACTATTTTCAAAGAACAGCACAGAGCAGGAGCAGTTATGTAGGCAAGCTTCTTTGCATGTATTAAGATCATATCTCGGAAAGGGTGATACAAACCCAAGTGCAAAATAATCAAGCCTTTCACCCAGATAGAAAAGCTTTGCCGAATTCATGGATACATTGCATGTTGAAGCAACTGGAGGTCTGCAGTTGAATTGAGATCTGAGGGAAGTAGGGCACTGGCACCAATTGTCAAAATAGCACACAAAATATGGGTTACAAGGCTCAGGAACACTGCAAGAATTTTGCGGGATCTTGATTGCCTCAGAAGTAGATGCCTTTCCGTTACGAAGATTAGAAAACGTAATTTCCCCATTAGAGCCTAAAATGGCAGCCCAGGTAGCATTCTCATCATTGTTTTCTGAGAAGATGAATTGCCAAAGCAATGCCTTTCTAATATCATAAAAATTCCAAGCATTGGACACCAAAGAAGCAGAATGGACCTTGGCAGCTACACTGGTATTGGTTTTCCGGCTGTCGTTAGCCAAGGACCAATACGTTTGTGAAGTTTGATACCCTGCATACAAGACTAAATCGCCTGACTTGAATTCCAGATAAACACTCATGTTATTGCTATTGGGAAAACTTTTAAGCCTCATCCCTTCCACAAACTGTTGGCCAGGTAAAAGGGTATCAGTTGGATGGCTAAAACTCTGCCAAAGAATACTTCCATTTACCCCAAGCAATACCAAGTTGCCCGAGTCCTGCAATTCCATGCATTCAACTTTCTGTCCTGAAGTATTAGCAGACCAAGCTTCACCATTTCCTCTTTGTAAATACGCATTCCCATTTTTCTCAAACACAAACTTATCAGAATCTCTAATCAACAAGCCTCTATTGGCAGTCCAAACTACTTTTGCGCTACTAATATGAATAACAACCAGCAAAAAGAATTGAACATCCAAAGCAGTATAAAAGCCAAAACCAAAAACCGAGTTATTAGAGATTAGAAAAAGCCCGTTGTTATTGATCCACTCCATCTGGGTTGCTTCAAACCCAGGATAAAGCTTGCCAATATGTTGGGAGCCAGCAATGCAGGTTTTGAACACAAGGAGTAGACAAAAACACAAGGCCCCAGTGTATCTAAATAAACCCATAATTTCTTTAACTGCAAAAACGCACTCAACTTTCCCAAATAAACACGAGCAACTTACAACCAAAAATTAGCTCAAAATAACTAAAAAAATTACAGATTTTGCTATATTTCTTAAAATTTAAACATTTGCAGGAGAACTTTGAGATAGAACAAAGTGTATTGAAATTAAATCACAAAAAAATCATAAAAAGACTGATAAAATATATAAATAGCAATTGTTCTGCAGACCCTCTAAATAAAGAATCAGTCAAATTACAAGCTGCGTGAATCAAAGAGTCAAAAATCTTTTCTTTAAGCAAAAAAGGGCAAAAGCAAAAAGACTTAAAGAAACTTGGAACCGTGGCAACTGACCTCAATTGTGTTACAGAAACAAATGCGACTGCATAGCTGGGGTCTTTGGCTTTTCCCCTATTTTGAGGAAATAGAAGCCAATCCTTTCGCTTTCTCCAGATAGAAAAAAGGAAGAGAAAGTTGGAAAAGCAGGTAATGCAGATGATTGTGCAACTGCAACCAAGACTTTAATTACAACGACGTTAATCCATGTGTGGTTGCGTTTTGTCCTTTCTAGTTTCTTTCACTTTCTTTGTTTCTTATCTATGTGCGTTACATGTGATTGACTCCAAATACCAAATTTGTGTGTCCTTTCTTGGATGCCTTTCCCTGTTCACATTTTGAGTTTTCAGACTTTCGTTATCCTTTCTTGGAAACTTTTTTTGGGCGAGATGAACTCTTACTCATGACCTTCATTTTCTTTGTAACACTGTTACTTAATTTAGGTTAAAACCTTATCTCATATACCCATCAGTGTATTTGGATGCTAATTGATTATAAAAATAAAAATTAAACCTTTGACAAAAATTAGATTATGAGAGAATCTGTGCCAATTATGATCGGACCTGAAATCTAGGATATCCGTCTCTAATGCAACAATTTATATCTTTTGTTTACAATTTGATTATTTTAATATTAGCGTGAATCTATTTGATGTACAACACAGTGCATATGAACTGTGAAAGCTCCTTCACTGCTGCTTTACAAGTTACAACCACTAGCTTAATTTGTAATTAATGGATGGATAAGATAAAGCCAAATTAATAATACAATCAGCTATATTATAAATTCTTTACTCAATCAATTATTTAATCATACAATTTGCTCAACTGAGATTTGCATGATCATAATAAATTAATACCAAGGTGTTGCATCTAATCATAATGCCACTAATGAAAGCTTCCCCCAATCTTGTCTTCTTCGCTCGAACGAGTTTTAGAGGACGATGGCTGTCCGTGAAATTAAGACTTCATGATAAGGGTCAAGATCCCACGACCAATCAAAACGCATCTGATTTCACTTTGCAGTTTGGTGATATTTTTTAATGCTAAAAAAAGAATTAGAATATTTTATTGGTTGGGATCGATAATTATTTTTATCTCGATAAAATGATTGAAGCTGTCACTACAACAATAATGACCTTTTGCAACAACAAGGGTTTGTTGATCAAAGTATAAATTTTGTTACCTTAGATTGTTGCAACAAAAATACGTTTGTCTTTAAGGTCGTCGACCTAGCACTGTCGCGCTCTATATTCAGCAACAAAACAAAAGTTTTCTTGCTTTAAACATTTTTTTGCAACAAAATAGATTCGTAATAAAAAAGTGTCCAATTAGTTTACAAAATTGTTTTGCAACAAACTCTTTTGTTGCCCTTACACTAAATGTTTTTTACAACAATATTATTTTGTTGCTAAGAAATAGGATAAATAATTTTACTACAAAACAATTGTGTAGAAATAAAATTTTTTCAACAAAATAATTATATTAAAATTTCTTAAATTTAATACAATGATAATTAATACCATTATAAGAAAAAAGAAATTAATTAATTCAAAAGAATTACTATTATTGATGACAAATACATAAAAATTATTGCAAGATGTAATATCTATTTTTTTAAATTACAAATGAATATAACTTTATTAATTTTCTTCATCTCGTGGTATGATTGAACTTCAATATTCCCATGCTTGAACTTCAATATTCCCTACAAAAAAACACAAACAATAATTAGTTAACTTGTAAATGTAATAATCATGTAATATTGTAATAAAAAAAGATAAATAAAAAATAAAGAAAAATTACACCATATTGAAGAACAATAGAAGAGATATGAAGATAGAGATTGAGTTAGAGAATGAAAGAATGAGAATTATACATTTGAGATGAGGGAATGAAAGTTAAAGAAACTTATAGATGAGAGAATTTAGAATAAAAGTTAGAGAATGAAAGAATAAAAAGTGAAAGAAATAAAGTGTATGAGATATAAATAGAGAGATGGAGTTTTTAGCGATAAAATTGAAATTTTGTCACTAAAACTTATTTTGGCGGCAAACCACCCGCCTTTTATTTTAAAAATTTTCAATTTGTTTAGAGACAAAATTCTACATTTGTTGCTAAAAGTATACATTCGTGATAAACTTTATCTTTGTCTCAAAAAATAAAAATGTTTGGTAGAAATAAAATGATTTAATCTTTAATCTTTGACTTTTAGTAACAAAATTAGAATATGTTGCTATAAATACACATTTAACAACAAAACTCAAATTTTGTCATAAAAAGTCAAGAACTTAAGAAGTTAAATCTTTAAATTCAGAATTTTAACTACATAGACCGCCATTGGTCACTCTCTCGTAACAAAACTATTTGACAACGAAGATTCTCTTACTAAATGTTTTGGTACCAAAATATTTAGTTTGGCGCTAAAACTTTTAGCAACAAAAAGCTAATTCGTTGCTAATGTATGTCTTTAGCTACGAAATATTTGTCGCTAAAAATGTTAATTAAATATTAATTTATTTCTTAAGTATTTGACAACTAAATATTTTTTATGTTGCTATTAGGAGTGTTCAGAATCCAATCTGATCCGCTCAATCCGTCTAATCCGCGAAAATCCGATCCGTGGATTGGATATGAATTGAAAATTTAAAAATCCGCAGTTGATGGATTAGATATGGATTTACTTCTGTAAATCCGTAAAAATCCGCGAATCCGCAAAAAAAAAAAATATATATTTGTTTAGTTAAAAAATTATTATAAATTTAATTAAAGAATATTATAAATGTGACATTACATAATTACATAAGCACTATAACATATCTTAGCCATTACCCAATAATAATAAAAAATAATCAAATAATCAAATATACGAATATAACTTGTAAAACAAAATAAAAGCAAAGTCACACGCACTAGCAAAAGCAAAATAACATAATGCCAAGTTACCAACAATTTGCAAAGTCACCCGAAATCAAAGTAACATAACGTCAAGTCACCAACAATTTGTAAACAAAAAACCCTAAGCTTCCCCGCCGTCACATGCACTAGCAACACCCAATACTGGTTCGATACAGTACTCTCGACACCAATTTGAAAGATGTCGGCTGCACGATTCCAGCAAGAGCAAGCTATCTTCTTCCTGGAGTCCATCGAGCCACTTTACAATCACTAGTTCCAATCAAACAATTGCACTATCACAACCTTTAAGATCACCACCCGTACTTCTCCTAGTTCCCATCGTTGACGGCTTTGTAATCACCACTTTTTTATAAGTACAACAGCCCTGGTTAAGGATTAGACTATGTTTGGTTTCAGAAACTTCGCCATTTCAATTAATTGTGACTTTATTTGAACAATTAATTTCGGTATTATATTAATGTATTATTGTAACTTTATTTGAATAATTAATCTTAGTGTGTTATATTTTGAAACTTTAAACATATTATTGTAGCTTTATTTGAACAATTAATCTCGATGTGCTATATTTTGAAATTTTGAATGTATTATTTTAGTTTTATTTAAACAGTTAATTTGTTTAAATATTATTTAATTTTAAATTTAATTGGTAGTAAAATTATTTTCATATTAGTTTTTTTTATTTCATTAGTTCATGGATTGTGGAGAACTAAAAATTTTAATCGGAAACTAATGCATAAAATGGTGGATTGGATACGAATTAAGTTAAATCTGTATCCGATCCACAGAAGTATGGATTTAATATTGATTGAGTCAAATCCGCATCCGATCCGCAGATGTATGGATTGGATTTAAATTGAGTTTAATCAATCTGTGGATTGGATTGGAAGATAGAGATCAAGCTGAGGATCCAAGAACATTTTAGCAGAACAAAAATCTCAATCATTGAACTTAGAATTGGCTTTGGTAGCGGGGAAACAGAACCAATATCAACCATTTGAGATTTGGTGGATGTGAATAGTTTCCAATTCAATTGATATTTCTTCAATAAATATAATTTAAAATACATAAAAAATCTCTCTTGAGATTAACTAGAATCCTCCATCAGAAGAGCTTGTGAATGGTCTCATTGTGAAAGCGTGGGGACAATTTTCCCGGGGTAATGAAGCCAAAAGCAAAAAATGATTTGTGATGTAATCTGGTATTATTTTATGTTACCACAACTCAATCCGCAAAGACTATCTATGAAAGCAACAAGAAGAAAATCTCATACTCTGCAAGCAAATTGAGAATTTTATAATATGTTGGTCATAGATATTAAAAGGGACGGATCTCTATATTTTAATTTAAGTGTTTGTTTAGTTGTTATGTTTTAAAAATATATTTCTATTATTAATTATGTTACATTCTTATCTTTATTTTTCTTTTTATTTTTACAATAATATCCTAACAACAATACTTTTAACATTAATTAATTTATTTATAAAAAATTTAATTAGCAGATGAACCAATAAATATTTATTAACAAATTAACTAATAAGTATCAATATATCAAAAATAAGATTTTATGTACCTTCAGAACAATCTTACTAATAATTATTTATAAATAAATTAATATTGACTAACTTAAAGTAATATTTGATATCCTTTCAATAATCTTACTAACAATTATATATAAAATTTTAATTTACCAAATTAATAAAGTGAAATTATAACATAAAAATTTACATTAGTTTTTATTTTATGTTTAAGATTAATTTGATAAATTAAAATTTTTTCAGTAATATCTGAAAAATATTATTGCAAGAGTATTATTATAAAAAGAAAGAAAAATTAAGGGTAGGAACATAATATTTTTAACAGTAGAGGTTTTTGAGGTATTATTTAAAATATAAAGACTAAATGGCCTATTAAGCTAAAATATAAGGACTTAACATGCATTTACCCCATCGAAAGAAAATGTTCACTAGCTACCATAAATTGCAACAGAAACACTAGATCTATCTTGAATCCTCCTGATTGAATTTACAGTGTGTGATATTGAGCAAATGGCAAATGGTTTTAGCAGCAATAGTCTTGCTTTTGAATCTCTGATGTGATATGTCTTCTCAATTGATTACTTACTTGAAAGTTGATTAAATATCTCTATATAATAATCATAAAAATATTTTCTGCATATGTTATATATGGGATTGTCACAAAATAGTAGAAACGCATCAAATAACAAGATCAATTTTAGATGTAATAGAATACTAGTATGAACAATCTTTTTATAATCTGAGAGACGTTGATACCAAACATTAAAAAACTTGAAGCTGGACTGGAGGAAGGAAAATTATAGAAGCTAATATTAATCTCCTCCGGTTTAAATGAATCTAACTAAGATTAAATGGGACAGTTTCCATTTCATCTGTCGCAAACAATCCAAACTACTACCGGTACCTTAAATCAGAGATCATTAGCCTTTTTTCGAAACCAGAAGTAGAACAAGGATAACATATAGTAATGATATTGTGATCGGAATTCGGAAACTTCACCAAAAGGCAAGACTAAAAGCTCATATTCACTAAAGCTAATTTGTAAGAACTTGTAAGCATATTTAAGAATTTGCACATAAAGGACCAGAAAACTATAAAGTTTCTTCTATGAACGCAAAAGCTAACCTTCCGCAGGTGAGTGAAGACACTTCCATTTGCTGTCTATAGTATTTGTTTCTATCTTGGGCCTGATAATTGAATTTCTGACAAAAATGCACCACTATTGTCATCAATTACTCCCGAAGAAGTACCCTTTTCCCTGCTCCACTTAGAGAAACTTGAGTAAGCCCATGAATTCAACTGAGAAGGGGTTGGAGGCTGAGGTACCGGACAGAGACCTTCAAGCATTTGGACAACTTTAGTCATCGGTGGTCTCAACTGCATCTCATTTTGTATGCACCACAATGCAACTTTAATTGCAGTAGCAATACTCTCATCATTTTCATCCATATCTAGCCTCGGATCAAGGATTTCTCTTTGTTTACCTTCTTCTAGCATCTTGAAGGCGTAGGAAGGAAATTGAGCTTTCTCTGAATCATCCCCTACAGAAAAACTCTTCCTGCCCCCGATGATCTCTAGCAAGACCATACC
Organism: Citrus x clementina; assembly: GCF_000493195.1. Classification (NCBI taxonomy): domain Eukaryota; kingdom Viridiplantae; phylum Streptophyta; class Magnoliopsida; order Sapindales; family Rutaceae; genus Citrus; species Citrus x clementina. Next base: position 11,338,001 of record NW_006262075.1, read on the forward strand.
GTAGCTGTATACATCACTCTTCTCTGAAATAGGATTGTTTGTTATCCATTCTGGTGCAAGGTACCCCCGGGTACCCCTCAGTGTCGTGTATACAAGGCTTTCTTCACGGTTCATCAGCTTAGCCAAACCAAAATCTGAAACTTTGGCAGTGAAATTATCATCGAGAAGAACATTCTCAGGTTTTATGTCGCAATGAACAATCTTTACCTCACACTCCTCGTGAAGATAAGCTAATCCCTTTGCCGTACCTAATGCAATATTAAATCTTGTATTCCAACTCAAAAACTGGCTTTCCTCAGTACTATTGAAGATCCATTTATCCAAAGACCCGTTTACCAAGTACTCATAAGCAAGAAGCCTGTGAGCTCCCTCTATGCAGAAACCTTTGAGTTTGACCAGATGAACATGATGTACATTCCCAATTATTGTGACTTCAGCGCTAAATTCCTTCTTCCCCTGCCCAATGCTCTCCAGCTTTTTGACTGCCACTTGGATACCATCTGGTAGCATGCCTAGATACACTGAGCCAAACCCTCCTTGTCCAAGCTTTGCAGAGAAGTTTTTAGTTGCTTTACAAAGATCATCGTAACTGAAACGAGTGGGCATACCTGAAAAACTTTCCAAGAAATAATCCTCTTCCAAGTTTTCTTGAGAAAATTTTGTTAATCTCTTCCTTTTATTGTGGTGCCAGAGTCCTGCATAAAGTAGACTGGCAATTACAAGTATAGTTGCAACAACTATGACAACAATTAGTACGATGGTTTTCCCTCCATCACTTTCTCGAATTTTAGAGTTTAAGACCTCATTTCCGCTTGATATTTTCATATATGAAACATAACTGGTAGAACCCTGCTGAGAGCGTTGCAAACTACCTATCTGATCAAACAAGAAGCAATTCTTCGTACTATTTTCGAAGAACAGCACAGAGCAGGAGCAGTTATGTAGGCAAGCTTCTTTGCATGTATTAATATCATATTTTGGAAAGGGTGATACAAACCCAAGAGCAAAATAATCAAGCCTTTCACCCAGATAGAAAAGCTTTGCCGAATTCATGGATTCATTGCATGTTGAAGCAACTGGAGGTCTGCAGTTGAATTGAGATCCGAGGGAAGGAGGGCATTGGCACCGATTGTCAAAATAGCACACAAAATACGGGTTACAAGGCTCAGGAACGCTGCAAGAATTTTGCGGGATCTTGATTACCTCAGAAGTAGCTGCCCTTCCGTTACGAAGATTAGAAAATGTAATTTCCCCATTAGAGCCTAAAATGGCAGCCCAGGTAGCATTCTCATCATTGTTTTTTGAGAAGATGAATTGCCAAAGCAATGCCTTTTTAATATCATAAAAATTCCAAGCATTGGACACCAAAGAAGCAGAATGGACCTTGGCAGCTACACTGGTATTGGTTTTCCGGCTATCGTTAGCCAAGGACCAATACGTTTGTGGAGTTTGATACCCTGCATACAAGACTAAATCACCCGACTTGAATTCAAGATAAACACTCATGTTATTGCTATTGGGAAAACTTTTAAGCCTCATCCCTTCCATAAACTGTTGGCCAGGTAAAAGGGTATCAGTTGGATGGCTAAAACTCTGCCAAAGAATACTTCCACTTACCCCAAGCAATACCAAGTTGCCCAAGTCCTGCAATTCCATGCATTCAACTTTCTGTCCTGAAGTATTTGCAGACCAAGCTTCACCATTTCCTCTTTGTAAATACGCATTCCCACTTTTCTCAAACACAAACTTATCAGAATCTCTAATCAACAAGCCTCTATTGGCAGTCCAAACTACTTTTGTGCTACTAATATGAATAACAACCAGCAAAAAGAATTGAACATCTAAAGCAGTATAAAAGCCAAAACCAAAAACCGAGTTATTAGAGATTAGAAATAGCCCATTGTTATTGATCCACTCCATCTGGGTTGCTTCAAATCCAGGATAAAGCTTGCCAATATGTTGGGAGCCAGCAATGCAGGTTTTGAACACAAGGAGTAGGCAAAAACACAAGGCCCCCGTGTATCTAAATAAACCCATAACTTCTTTAACTGCAAAAACGCGCTCAACTTTCCCAATAAACACAGAGAAACTTACAACCAAAATTTAGCTCAAAATAATTATAAAAAAAATTACAGATTTTGCTATATTTCTTAAAATTTAAACAATTGCAGGAGAATTTTGAGACAGAACAAAGTGTGTTGAAATTATATCACAAAAAAATCGTAAAAAGACTGATAAAATATATGAATAGCAATTGTTCTGCAGACCTTCTAAATAAAGAATCAGTCAAATTACAAGCTGCGTGAATCAAAGAGTTAAAAATCTTTTCTTTAAGCTAAAAAGTGCAAAAGCAAAAAGACTAAATAAACTTGGAAACATGGTAACTGACCTCAATTATGAGTGCCTTTTTTCACATTCTTTTCTGTTTTCCCCTATTTTAAGGAAATAGAAGCCAATCCTTTCGCTTTCTCTGGAGAGAAAAAGGAAGAGAAAGTTGGAAAAGCAGGTAATGCAAGTTGATTGTGCGACGGAAATCCTAGACTTCAATTCCAATGATGTTAATCCATGTACAGCTCCGTTTGTTTCTTATCTACGTGCATTGAATGTGATTGATACCAAATTTATCACGGTAGCTTCCACCAACTTCAGTGTCTGTGTGTCCTTTCTTGGATGCCTTTCCCTGTTTATATTTTGAATTTTCAGCCTTTCGTTATTTTTGGGTGAGATGAACTCTTACTCATGATCTTCATTTTCTTTGAATTGCATCAGTAAGTAACACTGTTAATTTAAGTTAAAACCTTATCTCATATACCCATCAGTATATTTGGATACTAACTGATTATAAAAATAAAAATTAAACCTTGACAAAAATTAGATTATAAGAGAATCTGTGCCAATTATGATCAGACCTGAAATCCAGGATATCCGTCTCTAATGCAACAATTTATGTCTTTTGTTTACAATTTGATTATCTACTATTAGTGTGAATGTATTTGATGTACAACATAGTGCATGTAAACTGTGAAAGCTCCTTCACTGCTGCTTTCCAAATTACAACCACTAGCTTAATTTGTAATTAATGGATGGATAAGATAAAGCCAAATTAATAATACGATCAGCTATATTATAAATTCTTTGCTCAATCAATTATTTAATCATACAATTTGCTCAACTGAGATTTGCATGATCATAATAAATTAATACCAAGGTGTTGCATCTAATCATAATGCCACTAATGAAAGCTTCCCCCAATCTTGTCTTCTTCGCTCGAACGAGTTTTAGAGGACGATGGCTGTCCGTGAAATTAAGACTCCATGATAAGGGTCAAGATCCCACAACCAATCAAAACGCATCTTAGTTGGTGTGATTTCACTTTGCAGTTTGGTGCCATTTTTTTATGTTAAAAAAGAATTAGAATATTTTATCGGTTGGGATTCGATAATTATTTTTATCTCGGTAAATAAAAATAATTGAAGCTGTTAACAATTGATCGAAAAGTAATTTGCCATCGTCCGTCGTTAATTGCTAAGTAACAACTTTTTTTTTTTCCCCAATTCAGCCTTCGTTGACTTTAGTGGGTCCTACGTGATTTAAAAAAGGCAATAATGCAACGCTTTCAGCAAAATCTACCAGGCCCAAGAGGGACAAGGCCAACTGGAAATGAATTTAAAAAATCAAATAAGAATATTCTTTTTTATTTTATTTTTATTCCTTATCGCATATTCCCCAATTTATTAACGTTTATTTATTATTGATCGTTGCGCTTGATTGACTGACGCTTAAGTGGTACTATCATGTTCGATGTGAGGGATAAAAGAAGGAGCATGATTGGACATGATTCTGGGTAAATTATGCGTACTGGGAGCGGCCATTATCCTTCTTCGAGTGTGGATCCAGTAGAATTCACAAACAGTAGGCTTGAGGTATTAAGAAGCGGGCACGTTGCTTGGTAAATGTGGTCATGTAAAAATCATGCGAGAAGAGGCTCAAGGCAAGTCGACTCGGAGACTCGGTCAAGAGTCATCTCGCGGATCTCCTTCGAAAGATTAGGGTACAACCCAGATTCATTAATGGCTACTTTTTTTAGAGTTCTGTTATTTGTCTTAGGTCAAATTTCGGGTCAAATCCCAAAAACTAAATTAAAACGACGCCGTTTCCTCTTCTTCATGAAACGTTACCGTTTTACCCTAGCAAAAGCTCTCCTCTTCGTCTTTCCCTCTTCGTTCTTCGTTTTCGTCTTCTCCTCTTCGTTTTCATCTTCCCCTCTTCGTTTTCTCCTCTTCGTTTCACCAGGGAAATTTGCCATTCGTTTTTTGTCATTCGTTTTCGTCTTCCCCTCTTCGTTTTCATCTTCCCTTGGGTGGTTTATTTCTCAACTTCTCTTTTCAATCTTGCTCTTTCTCTCTAATTTTTTTGGAGCTAGCACTCGCTCGAAGAGTGTAAACTTAACCGATACATCCTTTGGTTGCAGGGAGGTGTATCAGAAGTATCCCATTGCTCTGCTCATAAAAACAGAAGTAAGATTTTAATTCTGAAGCCAGAAATTTGTTTCCCTACCAAGCATTTTTGTTTCGATTTTGAATCAGAACCCAGAAATTTTTTTTGCTTATTTCCTTCACCTATTTGATCGACCATGATTACCTCTCTGCCATCAGATAAAGCATTGGAGAGCTTGACCAACACTTCTATTCCATATTTCTGTCAAGACTTACACTTTGTAGGAATTTTCTTTGATAGAATATGGATGAAGAAATAGACTGCAAGAAGCCAGGAAATTAAAGATATTGAACTTAGCATTTTTTAAGAGTGTCAGGGAGAAAAGCATATTTTTCTGTTGAAGAAGTGGTGGGGGGAACAAAAGATGAATTTATAAGAATTTGCTCTATTGGGGACATCTCCTCTTCTTCTATTGCAGGATCCTCGGTCGCCACTATTAGTTCTTTGCTTGGCGGCCCCTCTGTCTGTACAGTTCCCATTGAGATAGAATGATCAAATTCAAGAAGAAAGATGTGTTATTTTGCTTGCTCGTTGCTTTCTGTTGTGGAGTACTTAAATGTTAATGAGGAAATAAGACCGATTAGTTTGTTTTGTTTTTACTAGCTGAAACAACTACGTTTCATGCAAGCAAAAAGCAAAGAAAAAAAAAAAACCAAAACAACGCTGTTTTGAAATAATTCGGGGTTTGACCCAAGGTTTGACTTGGGGAAAGTAACATTTTCCCTTTCTTTATCCAGTAATGAGAGCCTCACTCCTCTATATATACCCTTGAAAATTCAAAATCAGGTAAGTAATCTCTCTTTACCACTAAACTTTCTTTTGCTTTTTCTTTTATCTCTAAAATTTTTTTCAGTCTTCTTTAGACTTCTTTTAAAGATTTCTTGTCTAAAAGCAACCATAATTGAGCTTATGGCACAAATTTTTCCAAAATGCTCAGATAATTAGCTTGAGCGTTAGAGGGTTCATACTGGAAAACATCTGGCATCCCCCTTACTGTTCTTTGTGAACGCATGTGAATCTCATAGGAAGTGCTTACGGTCGCTAGTGTCTGCTCGAAGAAAAGAGGTGCAAGCAAGTACTATGTCCCATCAAAACAAATTTAAGTGTTGGCGTGAACACTTGGTCGCAACAACATCGACCAGATTCTTGCATCAATATTTTGGCGTTATTTGTGGAGACAAAATGAAAAGTTACCATTACCAGAGCAAGTTAAAGAACATGCAAACCACTACTAAAGCAAGTTGAAGAAAAGGCAAACCACTACCAGAGCAAGTTGAAGAAAAAGCAAACCACTACTACAACAAGTTGAAGAAAAGGCGAACAAACATAAATATGAGAGGTAATTATGTTCAAGGAATTGAGACCGAGGTGAATAAGTCTGTCACTTTGTGAGAGATAGCGAATGAAGCAAGGATAGGACAATGCATGAGTGAATGAAATTTATGAAAAGATAGATGGAGACCCTCACCGCAATGCTACATGATTTGAGGGATATGCAGATGATGTTTGGTGGAGGAAACCTGGAGGAGAATCAAGATTCCATAGAACTTAGTAATCGAACATCTCGAGGTGAGTAGATCTTAAAGTAAGAAACTAGTTTTGTAGCGAGCAGAATCCTGGAGAAGGAAATCAATTTCGAGGTAATTAGAATTTGTCAAATGCTGCAAGGGGAACAAATATTGAAGAAAGGGAGCTAAGGAAGCATCTACATGATATAGTACGAGAACACGAACAAATTACTGCAAGGAATCCCAGTCATGTAGTGGAATTAAAATGAGAGGTGTGAAGGTTGGCTTAAATTATCGATGAGATGTAAGGTCGAGGAAAGGCTCTAAGCTGGAGAATTATACTGAACAACGAGTCCTTACTCTCAGTAGAAATTATGAGCACCATAATCCTAAAGGATTTCTGTTTTTAAATCTAGAAAAAGCGACATTTGGTGCATATTTAGAGTTTCAATGGCATGACAGGGGTGCAAGGACTGACACAAGTGCAAATATGCAAAGAGTTTTTGCTGACATTAGAAAGGCAAGCACCATAATGATATCATAAACTGCCTCGCGGAAGTATCATAAGTTTCGAGCAGATGTGTGTAGAGTTTATGGAACAATTTTGTAGAGCGGTGGCCCTAAAAGATGATATAACAGAGCTAATTAGATCAAATAAGGAGAGGACAAGTCACTTCGAAAGTTTGTAAGGAGGTACCATCAAGCAATCCTCGACCTTAGAGCCTTCAGTCATCCTTAAGCCTTGAGGTTATTAAAAGCGGGAGTGAAGATAGGGCAGGTGTGTTATAACTTAAGAAATCCATAATATGTTCATATTTCGCTGCATATAAACAGACAAAAAAGGATATTAAAATTGGGGAAGAAAAATCAGCAAGAATTAGAAGTGAATAATTATAAGAGATGAGATGGTAGGAGAAGAAAGCTCAGAAAGGAAGTGGGTCAGTGAGGTGCCATGCAAAACCACCAATGAGCAAAGGAGTGGATAGGCGAGCAGCTCTATACCTACGTTATCAAAGACCACCTTAATTTCACCAAGATAGGTTTTCATCTTACAAATATCTAAACAAAGATCATTGGAGGGAGCCTCATCGACCACACATCAACACCAACTACACACAAAGCACCATATTCAATATAACTGACCCATTATTACCTAGACATGCTCATAGTAATTTCTTAAGAGATACAGCAATGTAAATGATTGACTAGAGCACTGCTTACAGGCAGCAGACAGTACACATCGTTGAAAGTTTCGCTGGAGAAGTTGTTCCATGCAATAAAGGATCGGGATCTCTGTATCCTCCTGCACTGCTCGCACAGAGGGCTAACAAATGAGATCGAAATAAGTTCTACGAGTTTCATGATACTTATGGCCATACCACACTTCAATATTGCGATCTAAAAAATCTAGTGGAGGATCTTATAAGGAATCTTTATCTCGATGAGTTCATTGACTTTTTTTTAAAAATATTTTAGATAAGCTATATATAATAGAGGATAATACTTGTGACATTACTCACGAGCAGCTCGTGGTTAGAGTCATTGTAGGGGACCCGATGCTAGCTAGAGACTCAAATAGAGTATAAACAAATTATTAGAGATACTCAATAACTAGCCATGTGCTTTTCAACATGCTGGCAGTTAAACGAGCAAAAACTAAGCAAGTCTCTATCTTGTGGATTGAAGATGATAAGAAGGAAATACTGAACCTCCATGAAGATTTCGTAATGATAAAAGCCAACGTTACGAGCAAGGAGTTCAACAGAATACTCATGGCTTCAGGAAGTTCAATGGATATTCCCTTTAAGTCCACTTTGTATGAGATGGGGATCGTAGATTTGAGGTTAGAACACACCAACACCTCCTTGAAGGAATTTGGTAGAGGAAAGGTGACGCCTCTTGGAGTGATGGAACTACTAGTGACAATAGGCTTGAGACCCTTTGAGAAAATTGTGATGCTGGATTCTTTGATGATAGAGGAAAACAGTCCATACCAAATGATTTTTAGTAGGCCCTTTTTATGGATTAGTAAATTAGTTTTGTCATAACATTACCTGGTGCATAAATACTAGGTAAATGGTATGGTAGGACTTGTGAAGGGCGATAAGATAATCGCAAGAGGATGTTAAGCAACAACAGCTAGGGAACTATACAAATGATCTCATTGGATACACGAGGTGATTTCAAGAAGGGGAGGCAGGAACAAGGTGAAGTATAAGTATAAGGTGTAATGACCCTAAGAAGATTATAGAGATTGAATCAAAGTTAGAGGAGAAATTAAAAGCGAGGTCGGTAGAATGTTTACGAGCTTATGCTGATGTATTCACTTGTCACACGAAGACATGCTTGGAATCAACTTTAACTTAGCTTGCCACAAGTTGGCTATGAGTAAGGATGCTAAACCAATAAAGCAGAAGAGAAAATGTTTTAATCAAGAGAGATATGATGCCATACATAATGAGGTGGATAAAATTTTACGAGAAAATTTTATCAGAGAAGTTAACTACCTTGAGTGGATTTTCAATGTGGTCCTGGTGAAGAAAGTTAATGGAAAATAGAGGATGTGTTTGGACTTTACGGACTTTAATAAAGCTTGCCTAAGGAAAACTTTACCTTGCCTAAAATCGACCAAGTAGTCGATTCCATAGCTAGACATGGTCTATTTAACTTCATGAATGTGTTTTCAGGCTACAACCAAATCCTTATGTTCGAGTTGGATTTTATTACACGAATGATGTGCCTGGACTTTACGGACTTTAATAAAGCTTGCCTAAGGACAACTTTACCTTGCCTAAAATCGACCAAGTAGTCGATTCCATAGCTAGACATGGTTTATTTAACTTCATGGATATGTTTTCAGGCTACAACCAGATCCTTATGTTCGAGTTGGACGAGAAGCATACTTTTTTTTATCACTAACCATGGGTTATTTTATTACACGAATGATGCCTTTCGGCCTTAAGAATGCATGAGTAATATATTAGAGGCTGGTGAATAAGATATTCAAGCCACTGATCAAGGACACACGACAGAGGTGTATGTAGACGATATGATCACCAAGTTCAAAAACCTGATCTAGCATGTGAGGCATCTACATGAGACCTTTAAGCTGCTAAAGAAATATAAGGTGAAACTCAACCCTGGGAAGTGTGTACTTGGAGTTAGCTCGGGAAAGTTTTTGGGGTTCAGCGTAAGTCATAGAGGGATCAAGGTGAACCCAAGAAGATTCGGGTGATAGTAGAGATTAAGTCTCCTCGCACACTTTAGGAGATATAAAGCTTTACAGAAAAGTTAATAGCTTTGGATTGGTTCATATTTAGGACAACAGACGAGTGCCATATTTTTTTAGGTCATAAGGAAAGAAAAGAAGACAGAGTGAACGTAGGAATGCGATGAGGCATTTCAATAATTGAAAGAGTATCTGCTCAAAGCCCTGCTACTGTTAACACCACGAGAAGGTCATATATTGTACTTATACCTAGCAATGTCAAGATGGGCTACAAGCTTAGTGCTAGTATGAGAGTAAGCATGAGTTCAACATCTAGTATGTTACACTAGCGAACCTTTACTCAAGGCATAAACGAGGTACCCAAAGATAGAAAAGTGGGCTCTAGCCTTGGTCATAGTTGCTTGCAAGTTGAGGCCCTCAGGCTTATCCTGTTGTTGTGGTGATAGATTAACTGCTTTAATAAACACTGCATGATTGACACAAAAAAGTGTACATTTAATAAGGATAAAATTATTAGTTTTTCACTTATTGTGTCGATTAATGCGTTCATTATTTCTAAATTATTTTAATACTCCCCAAATATATTTTATGTTAAATTAATTCGTAATTTGTTAATTTTTATCTTGTAAATATTTTTCAGAAATAAAGATAGAATTAGAATTGAAAGCGGGAACAAAGAAGAATTACTAGAACAAAATTGAAGAGATGTAATAATAAATAATAAATAAAATAAAATAAAATAAAATAAAAAAGAACAAAAGAACAAAAACAATGGCCTCCTGACCATCACACATTTCAACACACTTATATATTTTAAAATAATAAATAAATAATAAAATAAAGAAAGTTAAAGGCAATTGTTGCCTATAAAAAGGGAGGAGAGATTGAGGAGCGGAGAAGCTAGAGAGCTATTTTGAGAGCTGAAGCCGAGACTGAAGAATTTCTACATTTCTTTCTTTTATTTTCTTGTTTCTGTTTGTATCAATTTTCTTTGAATTATATTTCAAAAAGTTTATCAAATAAAAAGAGTATTGTGTTTTCTTTCAATATGAGTAACTAATTTTATTAAGCTGAGGTGAAGGGTGAAGCTCAATGTTTCAAACTATTAATTATTATTATTTTCTCAAATGAGTTTTTAAGTTTATTTAATTCTTTTCTAATTATTTTTATATCATATTAATTTATAAATCTCAGTGGATTTTATGATATTTTGACATAATATTGACACATTAATATAGTGTGGCACATTAGGTACTTTATTCTATATTTATCCACACACATAGAATTAAATGATATAATAATTAATTGGTAAAAGTGAGGCAAAATATAAATGAGAGAGTATTAAAATTATAGTTTGAATACAGAGAGTGGATCCTAAACCTTAACTTATTTTTAAATCAATTTCAAATAATTTCTTTGGCCCGCAATTAATTTTCTTAGTTTTACTAGATTTAAAACTCCATGTGGTTCGACCCTGGTCTAACCGGGTTATATTATAACTAGACACTCTTATACTTGAGAGTAATACACTTTTGAGTCATGTCATTGTACAAGCCGGGGGCTTCTGGATGCTTAGTAAAATGGTCAGTAGAGCTGAATGAATTTGATATAAGCTACAAGCTTGGAGTAGCGATTAAAGCACAAGCATTAGCAGATTTTGTGTCAGCGTTTACTCACATAACTTAAATGTAATTTTTAACTCCTAAGTATAAGAGTGTCTTGTTATATTATAGTTCGGTGAGTCCAAGGTCGATCCTCAGAGAAAAGATTTAATTAATTTATTTTATTTTATCTAAAAATAAAAATAAAACTTGAATATAAACAATTTAATTTAAATGAAACTATGAAATTGAACTAGTTAAAGTTGTGGATCCACTTTTAGTAGTAAATAAAAGTTAATAAATTCTTTTTTCTATTTTTTTAGATTTATTGCCCAAAAGATTAATTATATAAATTATTATTATTTTCCCTTTAATTTTATGATGGATTAAGTATTTATTGTGCAAAAATTTAATTTGTCTACAATAAGTCAAAATACCATTTTATCATACCTTATATTAAGATATTAAGAATTTATTACGCCAAACTCTCTTGTTTGTCTACAATAAATCAAAATTTTAAAATATAAAATATGTATAAAATTAAATAGAAAATAATTGAATTTATAAAATTAAAAATAGAATTTGATTAAATTATATTTATTTCCTAAGAGTTTCACCTTACCCTAACTATTATTATTTAGTTAAGCATAATTGAAATAAAAAGAATTATTAAAATTAAATTACTTATAATTAAAAGTAATAAAAACAACTAAAATTGAAAATAAAACTAAATTTATTTATAAAAATAATTAAACAAAATATTAAAAACACACCTGAAAATCAAGATTATAGGGAGATTGAGAGAAATTGAGAAGAAGAGAGATGATTAAAAACATAAAAATGAGGCCTATTTATAGAAAAATAAATTTATAATTCAGTGTTTTGCGGTCCGTCATAATCTTCATGCATGCGCTCCTCACAACCATTAGATCAAAATCCAACGGCCGGTCAAACTTCAAAAGTCAACATCACACGTGGCATCATTTGACTCGTCTAATTTGGCCAAAGAACATTTGAGATTTGGCGGGTTAATGGGTGGATCTGGTCGATCCGAATACAAAGATTCAGATCCTACAACTTATTTCACCAACCATTGCCACGTGGAACAATCATGGCCATTGAATCATGAACGGTTGAAATTTAGTCAAAATTGTCAGCTATCCCATGCCCTCATATCTATTGTAAGCTCATTTTATCATTCAATTAGTGTTCGGTTAACAGAAAAAGTCAACTCTTTTTACAGAAGCCCAATTTTAAGCTAATCTTGACTTATTTTAAGGTTTTCGGACCTCCAGAATCCAAATTTGACATCCGTTTATCTGTTTGCAGCCTCGAATTGCATGAAATTAATATTTTACCTAATAAACACACAAAAATACACAAAATTAGATATATTTAATACATAATTAATAATTCCTAATATATTGCATACTCACAAATATAAATTATAACATAAGGACAAAATAACATTATTATCGCATGATAATTAAACAATTTTTAATACTAATCATTCACGGAACTAGATATGGAGGCTAATAGTGCACAAGTTGCTGCAAGTAGTAGCCAGTAAGATTTGGCTGGTAACGTTGGATGGGTCTTTTAGTGACTGATGAGTCGGGGAATGAGTGAACTTAAAATGTCCAGAAGAAGATGAAATTTCATATGCCTTAATGTTTGAATTCAAAGCAATTAATAATCAATGAAGTTGGCTCAAGCTTTGCAAGTAGATATAATAAGAATTCGAATAGATTCCCAACTCATTGATAACCATTTAAATGAGAACTTTTAACCCAGAGGTGAGAGGATAAAGTTATATCTGAAGAAGACCACATAAATGATAGAGAAATTTGAGGATATTAACATCGAGTAGATATCGAGAATATAAAATTACTGAACAGATATTTTGGCTAGAATGATTGCCACAACAGATGCAAGAATGCCTAAGTCAATTCTGGTTAAAGTTAAAACCTCCCCAAGCATTGCACAAGAAATATATATGATGAAGATAGACAATCAGAGCTCATGGATAAATCCAATAGTCTTATACATGCGAGATGAAATATTGCCAGTAGATAAAACACAACCAAGGAAGCTCAAATGCCAAGCAGCTAGGTATGCATTGATTGACGGGGTGTTATATAGATGAGAATATACTTTGCTTGGATGATGATGAAGTAGATTCCGTGTTAAGGGAGATACCTAAAGGGATATGTGGAAATCACTCGGGGGCAAGGTCTTTGGCCTTTAAAGCGATTCTAGCCAATGATGCACTGAAATGCAGAAGAAAAGACCAGGCGATGACAACTCATACTATTGTGACAGTTGACTACTTCATGAAGTGGGTTGAGATTGAGCTTCTCAGTAAGATTACAAAGATAAAGACAACTGACTTTATCTAGAGGAATGTGGTATGTAGATATGGAATTCCTTATGCACTCATAACAAATAATGGTAAGCAGTTCGATAACCATAATTTCAAGGAGTTTTGTGAAAACTGAGCATCGAATTGAGATTCTATTTGTCTGCACATCCAAAAGCAAACAGGCAAGTGGAGGTGTCGAACAAAACTATTAAGAAGCTCTTGAAAACTCGATTAAGAGAGAAAAAGGGCATGGATTGACAAATTGTCTGGTATACTATAGGCTACAGAACCACTTAAAGAAAACAACAAATAAAACACCATTTTTGTCTTAGCTTTTGATCATGAACTAGAGGTTCTAGCCAAAATAAGAATGAGCATGCATCGAATGAAGAACTTTAATAATGTGGAAAACAATGAGCAGATGTGCTTAAACTTGGATCTACTAAATAAAAAATGTCAAGAGATCCTATTACAACTAGAATGTACAAGTACGACAGAGAAATTTTATTTAAAAAGGTAATCGTTTATCAGTAGAGAATTGCATTCTAGTACAACCAAAATGTACGAGTATAACAGTTCGAAGCAGCAATTTAGTGCTTAGAATGGTGAATTAAAACATTAGAGATCCGAGCCATAGTGTGTTTGGTCTCAATTAAGAGCGGGCATACAGAGTTCTGCGAGCAACGGGACCAGGAGCATATAAGCTCACCTATGCAGATGGTCGCAAAGTCAAAACATCCTAGGATGCAAATCATTTTTGTAAGAATTTCTTGTAATAAGCTGGTTACCTCTATTACTGATCCAATATTTCTTAAGTTGTTTTTGTAATTCATAAGCCATAAACAAAATGGGTGCAATAAAATCCATTTGCCCAGTTACTCCTCTTCTTTAGGGATATTTTTCTAAAGCAAATATAAAGTTTTAAGTCTCAACGCCTCCTTGAAGTAAGACAAATGTCAAAATTTACCTATGATTGCTCGACCATGATGAGGCAAACATGCAATTAATTATGAATTTTTTTTAGACAAGTATAAAGCTTTAAGTCTCAAAGTCGAGGTGAGACAAAAGTCAAAAGTTACCTACTCATGCTTGACAGCGATGAAGCGAGAAGGCAATTACTTATAAAAAATTTTTTAAGGCAAGTATAAGGTTGTAAGTCTCAAAGCCTCCTCGAGGTGAGACAAAATTCAAAATTTACCTACTCTTACTCAAAAACAATGAAGTGAGCAAGTAATTACTTACAAAAAATTTTCTAAGACAAGTATAAGGCTTTAAGTTTCAAAGCCTCCTTGAGGTGAGATAAAAGTCAAAATTTACCTATGCCTGCTCGACAACAATGAAGTAAGCAGACAATTACTTACGGAAATTTATTCCAAGGCAAATACAAGCTTTAAATCTCAACAGTCTTTTCCAAATGAGACAAGAGTCAAAGTTTGCCTGCTTTTGCTGGATAGTGATAAGTTGGATAACGGTTACTTGGAATATTCAAAGACAAATAAAATAAGCTTTTGGAAAATATTCTTAGCATTTAAAAGAAATAGAAATACAAACAAAAATTCTTGAAATCATCAATTGGTACATTCTTAATTACATTCAGTAGGATTTATGATCTATTTTATCATAAGGATAATCCATTTGTTTGAGAAGCATTGGGAGGTCATCATTGGTAGCAAGAGGAGGGACATTCTCAGCAGCTTTAAGAAGCTTATCTTTTCCTGCATCCTCTTTGGCTTCTTGTTTATTCATGTATTCGATAATTCCAGTTGCCAACTCATCTATATTCAGCTCGGGGCGTTACTTTTCGAGGACAACAATGATGCATTTCTAAGAGGTCTAAGCTCAGCATTGTAGTTCTTATTAATCTATTTTCCAAGAGCCTCGACCTGACTCTGGTAGGTCGATTGTTGATGCTCGTTGAAGGATTTCTGGCGGGCAAGTTCTTCTCTTACATTATTTAACTCATTCTCAAGTTATGTTGCTTTACCCTCAAACAGAGATGCTCATTCCTCTAGCTGTAAGTTCTCAACGTGGAGCTTTACTGATCTCTCCTCAGTAAGTTTTATTTTTTTTTCTTTAGAGTTTGATTATCAGTCTGAATTTTCTTCTCGTAGTAAGCAATCTTGCCTTTATAGTAAGAAGCTGTGGTACACATTTAAAACACCCCAAAGTGCTAAGCATTCACTTGGTCACTAAGTGTACGACTAGGGATGGTAATGGTATCCACAAACCCACTCATTGCGGGTACTTTTGTTGGTTGCAGGCGAGTTTGGTATTATAAATTGAAAACTGCACTAGATTGCGGGTGGATTTGGTATTAGCTAAATATTCGGTGGATACCCGCATGAGTATCCACCAAACCAGAGCTTTTTTCTTTAAATATTTTTTGATTAAAATATTTTTTAATTTAATTTTAATAAAAAAATATTTAAAAAATAAACATATATAAAGTAAATAATGTAAAGTGCAAATGTGTGTGCAAGTCGCAACATGCCTAAGTCCTAATAGTCTTTAACGTAATGCAAGGATTATTATATACTTATTATAATTTTGTATGGAGTATTATTCTTTAACTTAATGCATGAATTATTTGATTATTATAATTTTATCCTTTGGATTAGTTGCTAAAAAATATTATTCTTTAGAAAATATTAATCTTAATTATTATTATTATAGGAATCGTGTTGGATGAGTGCTAATAGTGGTGAATGAAATGAAATTTTTCCCCTGGAGCTTGTGTTGAATGATAATATGAAATCATAAGTGTTATTTTTAGACACTAGTTTTTGGCTTTTTTTTTTATAAATTTGTGTATTTTATACTTAAATTTGAGAATTTGTGTTGGATTGATGTTGAAATTTTAATATTCCATTTATATTGGCTAAATTTAGAATTAAGTATGTTATGTGGGATTTTAGGTTATTATTATAAATTTACATATTAAATATTTGTGATTTTAAATATGAAAACTCACAAAAAAATCTGCCAGGTACTATTTCGGGTTTGCTAATTGTCAAAACTAGCAGTGAATGGGTTGTGGATGGATTTGGTATTTTAAATTTTGTGTGGGTTTGGTTTTGGTAATGACAAACTCACTGCGAGCAGTGGCTATTGCCATCCTTGTGTACGGCCCTCCATGTTCTCAAGATCTTTCTTTTTCACTAACTTGGTATATTCATTGCGGTATGAGGCGAAGTAATCTACTCGCTCATCTGCCTAGTAAGGTCTTAGATCAGCAGTTGGAGAAGAGGGGACTTTTGAAACTCTTTTTAGACGCTTTACTTTATTCCACCCACGACAGAAAGAGGTAGGGGAAGCACTTTTAGAGGAGAGGCATGCTGAGAAACCTCAAACTTTTTCATCAAGGTAGTACCTTTGTTCGAGCTTTCAAAAGCACCATCAGAACCAGGGTGTTTCTTGTTCATCCATATTTTCTGTTGCCGATGCTAGATGGTAGTTCACTAGGTTGGTCGTAAAAAGTACGTGCATGGACGAATACTGGTTAGATAAGGCGACCTCAACACTCTGCATTTGGTTACTTTTGATCTTGTAGACCACGCTCCAGGAATCTGCAGCACAAAGATGAGATGAGTAAGGGAAAAAAAAAAGAGAAAAGGGAGAGGGAAATGAAGAGTGTGTTTCAAAATTAATGAGCAACTAATATGACTGGGTAAAAACCCGATCAGGTTGAGAAAAAATTCATTCAAACTCAACCTAAACCTATAACCTGATCCTATCCAATCCGAACATATTCAGATGAGATCAGATCAGATTAAATTTAAATTAGATATGATTCTTGAAAAGAAACAATACGTGAAGACTGAAACCGTGTTTAGATTATTAACAATTAACAATTAACAATTAACAACTAACAAATGTCAATTTAACATAGCATATATAATATATCATTACTATATAGTATATGCCATTTAAA
>NW_006262075.1:11355275-11356741 GCF_000493195.1 Citrus x clementina
TTTTCTCCATATCTATACTAGTTGATTTGCTTTTAGATGAAGTGAAAGTCTCAGGAGACATTTTTCTAACACTAACCCCAACACTAGTACCATCCATATCCTCTAAAGGGATTTTGGATTTAAAGCAAGCCCTTCAAGCATATTGGGCAAAAGTCCAATTCATCTTCAATGTCAATTATTCTCTTTGTTTTTTGACAAATTTCTTAAAACCTAGAATGGGAGTCCAAAAAGCCAAGATAACCAATAACCCCAAAGAACTCAAACAAACCCAAGCAAAAATGACAAATAGCCAATGATGAAGTTCAAGAAATAGTACCTAAGGCAAGCTGAAATCAATGTTGGGGTGGTGGTGGTATTGCATAACTTGTTCTTTGGCAAAGAAATTTCACACTCTCTGGGAAACGCAAAGGGAAATACGAAAAAGAAGATGGTGTGGTTTAGAAAATTAAAGATTCGAAGGGAAGGAAAATGAAACGACTTAGGGTAACTAGCACGACATTTAAGGAGACATGCTTCGAGGATGCAAAACTGATGCATTTGAAATTCAAATGTTTGGCTTAACGTGCACTACGTCACACACATTTAAAGTTAAGTGACTACTTGGGTAAATAGATGATCTCAGTTAATCAGGTGAGGTCTCGTAAAATGAGTGGCCTTATTAGTTCCATGTTTTGAGGTCGAGTAAGTAAAGATGTCAACCTAGTCATTATAAGCAGCATAGTGCATTTAGTTTCCAATTTTGATTAGTTTCACTCTCAACATTAGAAATTGAGGGACTAGTATTTGAGGGATAAATTAGGGAGCATGATTAGACATAATTCTGGGTAAATCATGCTCTCTTCATTATTGGGAGTAGCCATGAGCCTCCTCAGGGTGTGGATCTAGTAGAACTAAAAAATAATTGGCTTGAGGTATCAAGAAGTGGGCAGGTTGCTTGATAAATGTGGTCGCGTAAGAATCATGCGAGAAGAGGCTCAAATCAAGTTAACTCGGAGACTTGGTTGAGAGTTAACTCGCGGATCTCCTCAGAAAGACTAGGGCATGACTCACTAACGGCTACTCTCTTTATCTAGTAATTCTCAGTCTTCCATACATATCCCTGAAAATTCAAAATTAGGTAAGTAATCTCTCTCTACTACTAAATTTTCTTTTTCTATCTCTTAAATTTCTTCCAGTTTTCTTTATTTATTTTAAATCTTTCTTGTTTAAAAGCAACCATAATTGAGCCACGTGGGTTACGGCACAAGTTTTTCTAAAAAGCCTAGATAACTAACTTGAGCGCCAGAGGGTTTATGCTAGAAAAACCTCTGGCATTCCTCTAACCGTTCTTTGTGAACGCAGGTGAATCTCGTAGGAAGTGCTTATGGTTGTTAGTGTTTACTCGAAGAAAGGAGTTGCTAGCAAGTATTGTATCCCATTAAAATAAATTTAGGTGTTGGTATGGACACCAAGTCACAACTCCTTCG
>NW_006262075.1:11356841-11622597 GCF_000493195.1 Citrus x clementina
AATTTATGCATCAACAATCAATATCTTTTAGCAATCTTGTACAGGAAAGACCATCACATTCGGATGCGAAACCTACTTTCTAGATCAGTTAATTTAAGAATGTTATCTTATTCTTTAGGCGAGCACGAGTGAACCCCACGTGTGAACATGATATTTTAAAGTTGTGACTTTGTTTGCAAGTATTAGCAAAATTAAGAAATGTCAATCTATTTTGTTACTCCTTTGTTTTACTAGCCACTCTATTTGGCTCTCGGAGAACGAAGATTAAGAGATTATAGTTAGACTCTTGTTTACTCTTTATCTTTAAATAAAAGAAAGAGAAAACAATAACTATTAGGTAATATTTATTATTAAGTCCTTAGTACTTGACAAAGTGGTTTACTATTTCACAAAGTCGTTTTTTAAATAACTTTATTTGATTGATTATCAGAGTTTGAATCTTGAAAAAAGTAAGAGGATACAAAAAATAATTTAAATTTTACCCCCTCTTTTATTTTTTTAAAAAGATATAAAAATAAAAAAATGAAAATAAAGTTTTTTTAAAATTATTTTAAATATACATATTCAAATTTTATTTAAAAAAAATCTCGAACATTAAAAAAGAGAATTTATAGAATAACTAAATAACGAATTACTATTATCAATGTAATGATTAAATAACCTGCTGTGGAGGTTCCTTAATAAAAATTAATTAGATCTAGGTTCGTTCGACATAACCAAACAAAAATAAATTTTTTTTACAAATTTTTTGAACAATCAATGTATTATAAATTCACTAATTCATCAAAAATTCAATGATCAATCTGAAATTCACTTATCCTACAATTAGCCTAAACTACAATAATAAACCATCACGTTTCTTTCATAAGATTATTTACTACGGGAAAAAAAAAATCACAACGGGGCTATAAAATATTTGTGGTACTCTTTTGACTTGAATAATTAAATTAATTAGAAAATACATGAATTTTAATTTCAAAAGGCATATGCATGCTGCATAATTCATAGGTTTTGTACGCACGCGCCATTGACGAGAGCGTGAGCGCATTGCCATCACCCCTGGATCTCACGCTTACCTTCTAGATACCGTAAGCCCCAATATCCACCCCAAACGTTGCACACGTGTTAACAGTAGACCGAGTTAGATTATGGCCGAACAAGATGCTGTTATGTCTACTTATTACGAAGTAAATCAGCTTTTCAACTGACACCAGTCCAGTTCTCGTTGGACAATTTCCCACAATTTCACTTAAATACTGTGCCTCAGATTGTATCTTTATCTCTTCCCAACGGATTATGTGAACAGTTTTAGTACCAAAAATATTAACGGGTTATATCATTGGGTCCTTAATATCTTACATATTATAAAAAAGTACATAGGTTATAAGTTCATGTTAAATAGGTCCCCAGATCAAACTTCATTATGGTAAGGATAAATTGGTAATATCACCGGTGTCAGGTACTGTTTTAAAACAAAATAGATAATTCATTACCTTGATTGATAAAATGTAATAAGCTAGGGATCTATATGTTATTTCCTAAAAGGGAAATAAAAACCGAACTAACCAACAACAATAAGGCATATCTAAGAACTCTCAACGGTTTGTTTTCTGTCTTTGGTTTTGTGTGTTTATCTTTTACAGGTGAACAAATGGAGAGCAAGGGGGAAGTTATTTCGGTTGAGCTGCCAGCACCGCCTGCTTGGAAGAAAATGGTCTTTTAATTTTCTCTTTAAAGCTTTTTTTTTTCTTTATATTCATGTGTATGAATAGGGTATGTTTATTTTTTTGGAGGTTCAAAGTTTATGTTTTGTTAGTGAAGTTGTTATATTCTTACTTGTTAGTGTGATTTAATTTGTGGGTATGTTTATTTTTTGGGGATTTCTCAGGTATGGATTGTTATTTGTTGTGGAATTTGGGTTGGTACTAATTTGTGGCTAGGGTTTCACTAAAAAAATAATTTTTAGCCATGTTTTGTGGTTGATTACCATTTTAAATATGTTGATTTGTCTAATTTTTTAATGGAAATTTTTGAATTTTGAATTTTTGTGGTAGAATTTTTGGATTGTATCTTTTTTTCTCATAATTGTATTTTATGGTAGGAGTTCTACAGTTAGGGTTTTCTTGAAAGGTGTTACTTGTAGTAGTGAGGATTGTTGCAAAAAGGGCTTTTCCCCTTTTTATTATAGTGTTTAAAACAATTTAACCTTTTTCAGAATTTTGGGGTCAACTATCAATTATTTTTCTTTTAGTCAACACACACATACACACACACCCCTATATATATAGAGATGCAGGAAAAATAATCCTTTCTATGGAAGCTTTTGCTGATTATTTTCTTCCATGTCAAGTTGAGCTTTGTTCTCCTAGCCCTTTTAAAGTTTCTTGTTGAGATTATCTTGATTTTCATGCCGAATTTTGCTGCATTTTTGTATTTGCTTTTGATTTTAGTTCTGAAAAAAGCCTTGTTCAAAGCGAAGATTAATAGCATATTTTTTAGTAAGATGACCAACGAAAATTTGTTGAGACGAAAGATAATGTGATGGGAGGTCAGTAAGTGTTCTTTGTATGTGCTTATATAGTTCTACAAGAGTATCATTTTGTAATACATGTAGTTAAGTCATCATGTTGGGCAATATATTTCTGTTCAATACAGATCATTTGTGCGACTGTGTGTATGAAGGAACCATCCTTTGCTGCTTAAACAAGGCTTTAAATTTTCGTGCATTGCTTTCAGTCTCATATCAGCTTTGGTTGATCGTTGGTGATTTTGTGTTTATTACAATTGAAAATGGGTGTGTAATTATTCAAATAGCTGATGCTAAGCTGGTTCTGTAATTTTATTGGGTTTTTTAGGGTTTCATTGGGTTATGCATTTGAGTTTACAAACACAATGGTATTCTTTTTTCCCTAAATTGTAAACACTTGGGTTTTTATTGTTTAAAATTATCTTTCTTGGTGCAGCTCTAATCTACAAGGCTGTGCTTTCCTTTGAATGCTCCTAATAAATAACTTTCCTAATAACAACTGAAGTGAAAAGTCATTCCATCAAATGATTTGGTGAAACGTGAAGTACTTTCTTCTTGGTTTTTGCTGTTATTAGGAATAGTCTGGTGTTGGGATGTGTTATACGTGCAAATTCTCATTGCTAGTGGATTTTACTGGTGGATGTTTGGGTTTGCCGTCATTTACTATCACTGCATGTATTAGTGTGTTTATTGAACAGTTAAAAATCAGTAAATAATCCTCAGTTCCCTCTGTTTTCTTAGATCCTAGTAGATGTAGCATGTATCAACTAGTGTTTATGCATGTGTCAGCATGTGTTTAGACAATAAATTTAAAGGTTACAGTGATATAAGCAGACAGGAAAAGGATGTATGTATGCAATGTTTGAGGAAAGGTGAAACGTTTTCATTTGGAATTGAGTTTAAAGCAAGGAGATATTTAGTTTCATGCTGTATTATATATTTTGATGACCAAATATTGTGCGCCTATATTCTCTTTAAATAATTGTCCCCTGTCCTTGCATGTTCTGTTGATCTTTATTTTTTATTTGATTTTGAAGAAACTTTCTAAGTGCATACACCTGTATAGTCTAAGATCTTCTAGACAAGGTAGCATCCATCAAGAAATTTTACTGCTTAATATGTGTTATATTCGTAGATTTTCTATGTAAGAAGTAATATTTGTACTGATGCAGATGCATGAATTATACACAGCTTAAGTTTATGAGATATTTTTGTTCGGTTGAACCATATATAAATTTTAATGTTTACTAGGATTGCATTTTGTCTTTTTTGGTTCATATAGCTGTTAATCAGTTAACCAATTTATGTTACTCTGGTTTGGCTAGCCAATTAAGAATTTATATTTACTGGATTGTAAAGCCAACATATGCAAGCCACATGTGAGTTCTTATATGTAATCATACTTATCATGTTTCAGTGTTTAGGTGGATATGAATTAGGGTCAGCAGCATTTCAACAGTAAGAAAAGGAGTGTGGATGGTACAGTTTATCATCAATTTGGAAGTCTAGGTTATTTCGATGCATGTATCTTGTATTCGATGTTAGGGATATAACTATGAGATTTTATATTTGAAGGAAATTTGATATAGACTATATGCAGATTTCTATCATGGTTTCTATAAGCTTGGAGGAGTATTTTTAATGCCTGAGAGCTTGAAAGTCATACGTTTACATGTTAAACCATTGGATATATGTTAAGAATCAAGCTTAAAGCAGATTCTTTTCTTGGAGTAAAAATTCAAGAATTAAGAGAAGATTTTAAGAATCAAGCATTTACCCGTATGAAGATACCATGGGTTCTGTGTTATTTGATTGTGTTTATATCTTGACTATACATTGAAGAGTCTAATGAAAAGAACATTTTATACGTATTTGATCTTTGTTTCTCTTTCCCTCTATTCCTTATTTGTGTATATAAGATTGGATGTTGTCGGTTTATAGTGTCCGGTTCGCATTGTATAACACATGACGTCCTCTGTTTCCGTGCAGTATTTGCCCAAGAAAGGAGGCACACCAAGGAAGAGTGAGATCATGTTCATTGCTCCAACTGGAGAGGAGCTCCATAACAGGAAACAATTGGAGCAATACCTAAAATCTCACCCTGGTAATCCTGCAATAACAGAGTTTGATTGGGGCACTGGTGAGACCCCCAGAAGATCATCAAGGATCAGCGAAAAGGCCAAGGCAACTCCAACTCCTGAGAAGGAGCCTCCAAAGAAGCGAGGTCGAAGATCGACATCAGCCTCGAAGAAGGATAATAAAGAAACTGAAGCTCCTGAAAATGCTGAGCGTGAGAAAGAAGTTGAGATGCAAGTTGCAGAAGAAACTGAGAAGAAAAAGGCAGAAGCTGAGGTGGGAAAAGATGTTTCTGTTGAGACTCAAGTTGGGAAGGAAGGTGAAACACAAGAAAAAGCTGAAGTGACTGAGAACAAAGATGCCAATATGGAGGAAGCTGGTCCAGAACAGAACAATAAGGCCCAAGATGGTGCTGAGGAAACTAAGAATAGCAATGAAGAGAGAGAAGCTGCCAGTGTTAAAGAAAATGAAGAGACTGCTGCTGAAGTAACTCAAAATGAAAAGGAGAAGGTAGAGATCTCTGTGGAAAATGTTCCACAAAATGAGGCTGAGGAAGAGGATGGTGCCACTGACAACAAGCAGGACAACCCCAGCACTGTCACTGTTGGAGAAAATGGCGGAGCAGAGAAAGATGAAGGCAATGGATCCGCCCCAGCAACTGATGGAGAGGTCAAAGAGAAACAAGATGGGCTGGAAAATGATGAAAAATCTAACGTCCCAGACAAGGAGACAGGCAAGGAAATTGACGGGGGGGTGATTGAAAATGGTAAAGTCGACCAAATGGGGCGAACTGATACCACCCCTCAACATCCAGCTTCTGTCAGCTGCTGAATGTACCGTGCTTTTATCCATTGCAAGTAGCCCAGTGTAATATCCCTGTATCTTTTTCGATTTGTCCTTGTAACATTTTGGATTTCATGGATGACTGTAACATTAAAGTTGTCGTTAGATTTAATTGTCTCTGTAGGGAAATTAATCTGTATCCGTAGTAGTGTAGGCTGTAGATGCTACAGCTAATGTTATATTGTGCAGGAACTTAGATTGTAGACTTGTGACATCCTTTCTTATTTTCGTCTATGCTTAGTAGCTGAAACTTGAATTGCTTGGATAGCTTTTCTTTCTCAATCTTTGTTTATTTTTTTGTTTTGCAAGGCTGTAGGGTAGAGCGTTCCAGATTCTAGGGTGGATGCATCCTTTTCCTTAAGCAGTTATTTGGACAGATTTTCAAAGAAGTTAAAAAACTGATTAAAGCTGGTTTACCTTTGATATCCTCACATATCAGAATCCATGATTCTCCTTTGCCCTTATCAATATAACCATTAGAATCTAAGAATTGCTATTGCCTTAGGGTTCTTATAGCCATTATGAACTGCCAGTAGGTTTCAACTCCGTTCCTTCAACGCAACACCATTTTGAAGGAGCTGACTTTGAAATACAGATTTTTCCAGCAGTCCTAGGTGTGAAAGGGAGGATTGTAGCTTGACTTGAAACAAGGCAGCGCAAGCACAAACACTGAACCCAAAATGTTCTGAGAATGAAACCTAATATGACAATTATATCTCAACTATTACACAACAAGCCACTAAGTAGCTGTGCTTAAAGAATTGAAGAAACATAATCTGCAAAAATGTGCTCAAAAACATTGAACCAATTGTCCAAGTATGGTCGGAACACAATTAGTTCACTCAACCATGCCCAAGCGAAACAACAACAAAGCAATAATCCTAAATGGCAAAATCATCAATTCCAATCTACAACAGAGTTCATATTTGATTTAAGAGCACTAACACCATTTCTGGCTGCTGCAGGAAGAAGTACTTACCTAACTGTCCGAGAGAAATATGATTTGGCAATCTTTAGAACCTCTTGGATACCCAAATATGGTCTCGCTAATAAGCATCGTTTCTTCATCTGATGACAATGGTGGAGAACAAATGACCATTTTTTCCAAGACTTCCGCATTTCCCAACAGGAACTTTACCACTGTCAACTCATACTGCTTCCCTTGAAACCCCTTGATACCAATGACTTTAAGGCAATTCAACATGCCCTTTGGGACGGGCTCTGGTTCTCTCCATCGCCGGAGCCACTCATCACAGACAAATTGATCCTCATCCAGGACTTCCTAATGACGAAGTCCTAATGACGTAGAACATACAAAACCAAATAATTATCAAATATGCAATCAAAGAGCATCATTCATAATTTTGCTATAACTAAAAAATTCATTGAGTCAAAATAGTACCTTTTCCAAGGCTAGAAATTCCAGATAGGGCGAGCACTCCATTATAATTGGCAAAACGGTCCAATTATAACAATTCCGAAACCCCACTTCCAAATTTATCGAACAAATGAATTTAGCAGAAAATGTGAAATCAGATACGACTCCAAGACCAAGATTTGGCATAAGGACATGGCAGAGAACCTTCAGAAAAAAAAAAAAAATTTAATTATTCTACTTCTTCTTCTTTGTTGGCAGCCATTTTCTTTGCTTCTTGTTTCTTGATTCCGTGAAGCTTTGATTTGATTGGTGGGGGAAGCAGAGAAAGTGAAAGGTGAAATGATGGATTTGTTGTGGTAATTTTCTTTAGTTGAGAAAGGATATTTACAGGGGACTTGCTTCGTGAGTGTGAGAGTTAAAAGAAATGATCCTCTGCTGCGGTGACCTTCCCACAGTTAAATGAATTGACAGCGGTGAAAAGAAGTATCTCAAAATGAGGCAGAGAGAGAGAATACTGCCGGGTGTCAAACAAACAGGGCAACCGAAAAGTGATTGGATATATAGCTTCAACTGAAACTTCAATTGCTTGGATAGCCGTGGCCTTTAGTTCTCAATTTTTATGCTCTTTTAATGCTGTGGTATGACCGTAGAGTTGCCTGTTCTAGAGTAATTGGCATCTTCAAGTTCAGAAGCTGGTTAAGTTACCCTTCAAGTGAGTTTAATTAGCACAAAATTGTTTTCCTTGGTGCTCTCTTCTTTCAGGCTTGACAGCATGATACTTGTTTCTCAGGCTTTATCGGCAACATCATCATTGTTTATTCTCCTAGCCTTTATGAACCCTATTATCCAATGAAGTTGACTGATTTATGAAATAGAACCAGAAAATGTGTTCATTGTTAATAGCCAGAACTAGTATTGTTCCCCAGCAATCAGATCAATGAAAGAGAAGACTATACTGGGAGCATGACCTGATACCCGGTTCGTTTATGATCTTGATACGTCTGAACTCTGCTTTGCTCATGAAACTTGTACTCAGGAATTATGATCAAAGTTTATTTTCTCAGGGAATTTCCAACTTTTCCTAATAAGTCAGAACAAATTTGATGAAGACCTCAAAGGATTATACACCCAAGAATAAGAAAATATGATAACTGATAAGCAAAATAATGTCTCATTCCAACATTACTAGCTAAATCATCAATGCTGTCATGCTGACATTATTCATTGCTGCTAATTGCACTTACTGTAGTGCAACTCATCCTTGAAGAATCTATCTATTGCCTGCTTATTGTTATACAGCACATGCCAAACTGGCTTAAAATTCAGGCACGTTCTAACTTCTAAGAATGAAACCTGGAAAATTGATTCTGGGAAAGTGAATCCAGAGAATAAGCATACCAACTATTTGCTTCTTTCTTCAAATTGCCAGAGACAAATTTTTTGAACCATCTTGCAAATCAACAACGTGATTGG
Source organism: Citrus x clementina (assembly GCF_000493195.1). Classification (NCBI taxonomy): domain Eukaryota; kingdom Viridiplantae; phylum Streptophyta; class Magnoliopsida; order Sapindales; family Rutaceae; genus Citrus; species Citrus x clementina. Next base: position 11,365,139 of record NW_006262075.1, read on the forward strand.
TAAAATTACAAATATATTATCAACATTAAAAACGATTTCACTTATATCCATCAGATGACGAGTATGCTATCTAGAATTCAGTTCTGCTGTGAATGACAGTTCTATCTCAACTATTACCAAACAAGCAACAATGTAACTCTCTTCTTAAAACAGATTGAAGAAGCACAATCCGCACATTATGAAATAACGCGCCCTTAATACCATTGAATCAATGATCCAAGTACGATCAAACTACAATTGATTGCATTTAACAGTACCTAACTGAAACAACAACAAGGAATAAATCTGACAGGAAAAATCATCAATTCAACTCTATGAAAGTACTTATTTGATTAAAAACCAGAACTAATATTTGTGGCAGCTGCAGGGAAAAGTACTTATTTAACTGTCCGAGGAAAATATGATTCGGCAATCTTTAGAACCTCTTCGATACTCCAACATGGTCTTTCTAAGCATCATTTCTTCATCTGATGTTAACGGCAGAGCGCAAATGACCATCTTTTCCATGACTAATGCTTCTCTCAACAAGAACTTTACCACTGTCAACTCGTACTGCTTCCCTTGAAATCCCTTGATACCAATTACTTTAAGGTAATTGCACATACACATTGGTGCGGCCTTCGGTTCTCTCCATAGCCGGCCCCATTCATCAGAAACAAATTGAACCTCATCCAGGACTTCCTAATGACGCGGCACATACAACGCCAAATAATGATCAAAATATGCAATCAAGAGCATCATTCATAATTTTGCTATAATTTAATATTTATTGAATCAAAATTAATACCTTTTCTAAGGCTAGAAATTCTAGATTAGGCGAGCACTCCAGTATATTTGGCTTTCTGGTTTAGTGCGAGTGTTAAAAGAAATGAATGAAATTCTCTGGTGAGCTTTCCCTAGTTGAAATGAATTAACAGTAGTGAAAAGTAATAGTAAATTTGTATATGAATTTTTGTCCAATTTTTATGAATCACAAGAAAAAGCTGAAGAAGTAACCGAGAACAGATGATCCAAAGCAGGATACTAAGGCCCAAGATGATGCTCAAGAAGCTAATAATATCAATGAAGAAAAAGAAGCTGCCACTATGCTAATTGTGAAGTGAAAATGAGGTCGAGAAAGAGGGCAAAACCAGCACTGTCGCTGTTGGTGAAACGGCAGAGCGCAGAGAGAGGAAGCAAATGGATCAACCCCCAGAAACTGATTGAGATTGATGAAAATTCCAACTTGAAAGACAAGGAGATAAACAAGGCAATTGACGGGGAGTTGATTGAAAATGGCAAAGTCAACCAAATGGGGTGGGGTGACTGATTTAATTGCTTTTGGTCCAGTGTCATATTCCTGTATCTTTTGATTTGACCTTGTAACTTTTTGGATTTCTTGGATACAGTAACATACGAGTCGTGCAACTGTAATACTATACCACAGCTGCATTTAGCCATTGAATCTAGTTATGGTGACAACTGTGGATTAGATCCAATAACGGGTACTGCTGTGGTTTTACCCGTAACATTAATGTTGTCACTAGATTTAATTGTGTACGTAGATATTAATCAGTATCCTTTTCGACATAGGTCACAGATGTTAGCTGCAGGTTATGTTGTAGTATTCAGGAACTTAAATTGTAGATTTGTCATATCCTTTTATTGTCTATGCCTAGTAACCGAAACTCAATTGCTTGGATACCTTTTCTTTTTTTTATTTTTGTGTTACTTTTAACGTTACGTAAAGACAGTAAGTTTCCAGATTCTAAAATGGAGATAGTTGTACAGGTTTTGACTGTCATCTTCAAGTTACAGAATCTGGAGGACACTTCCAAGTGGCTTTAGCACAAAGTCGTCTTCTCTGATATTTGTTCTTTGGTTTGGCAGCATTATATGTTTCCCAGGTTTACTTATTTATGATAGTCTCCCTAGGAATCTGAAGACATTATTTTTCCCTTATCAATCTAACCATCATAATCTCAGAATTATATCAGAATTTCCAACAAAATGATGAAAAAATGCGATTGGGAATAAGTCTGACACTTCAATTCAACAGCAACATAAGACACTTCAGCAACCCAGCAATAGTCTCTGGTTTCATCTGGACAGCTAATGCCAACCCTGCGAGAGAGGTGATCAACTTCAAACAAAACCATTTGTGAAGCAACCTACTTTAGGAAGTCTATAATGGGAGCATGGCAACAACACAATACAGCCGGTCTGTTTATAATCTCAATACATATGGACCTTTTCTTCTGAATTTGTGCTTAAGATAGAAGCTGATTTTGTCAAACAGTTTCCAACTTGTACTAGTAAGTCAAAACAAATTTGAGCAAAAGCTCTAGGATTTTATGCCCAAGAAAAAGAAAAAATGATAACCGAAATAATGTCTCACTCTCATCACAAATGTAGCTTTTTCTAGTATGAAAGAATGTGCTAAATATATTGCTAAGAAAGGGTGAGAAGTTTGCTGAAGGATCAGCTTGAATTTCTCATTCCAAGACACACTTGAGCATTCTAGCTGTGTCAACTTAAAGTATCAAGAGTAGAACATCATCACTAGAAACTTTCCTAGTTTCACGTCAAGATGAAGATTGTAACAGTTAGATCATTGGTGCTGAAATTACTAGAACAGGTTTATTGCTGCTAATTGTACTTACTGCAGTGAAAATATTGCATACATGTTTTGAATCTATCTATTGCCCCATTGTATGCATAACTACTAGACTTGAAATTTGGCAGATTAAGTTCAGGCACTGAACCCAAAATGTCTCATTAGAATGAAACCTGATAAAAATAGAAACTAGGTACCCAGAGAATAAGCATGCAACCATTTCCTTATTTCTTCAAACTGCCTGAGACAAGTCTCAGAGGATACTTACAAACCAGCAAGTATGATTGTTGCAATTACACATCCACTAACAACCTTACAAATGATTTCATGTTTATCAATTAAATGACAAGTATGCTAGCCACGGAATTCATTTCTGCAATGTATGACAATTATATCTCTACTATGACTGAACAAGCAACAACAAAACTCTCTGTTTTTAGAAGATTAAAAATGCAAAATCTACACAATATGAAATAGCTTCCCTTGAAAATCATTGAACCAACAAGAAGTGTGATCAAACTACAACGTAAACAACAAGCAATAAGCCTAAACGGAAAAATCATCAATTCCAGTCTACAACAATAGAGTGTATTTGATTCAAAAACAGAATCTTTTGTGGCTGCTGGGTTAAGGCTCCAACAAAGAACCGTCTGTTAAAAAGAAGACTTGGCAAGTTTCAAAACCTTTTTAATACCTAAATATGGTCTCGCTAAGCATCATTTCTTCCCCCTCAATTCCTCAATTGCCCGCTGCATCGCCTCCAATCTAGGATTAACGTGTTGTTGAATGACCACTCTAGCTGTTTATCCGCGTGATCAACAAGACATTAATCCTAGATTGGAGGTAATGCAGCGGGCAATCGAGGAATTGAGGGGGCTTGTTATTCAAAACGACAACAGGGAGAGATTTCAAAGGCAAGGTGCCAATCATGAGGGAATACCTCAAGGTCCTGAGCCTGAGAGGCGACCTCCCGAACAATAACTTGAGATTTTGGCAGGTGATTTAGATGATGAAGAATCAGTGGTTAATGATAGAGGACATGAAAGGAAATCAAATTACAAGATTCATGTGGATCTTGCCGATTTTCACGGTGGAATGCATATTGAGGAATTTTTAGATTAGTTGGTAGAGGTTGAAAATTTCTTTGAATACATGGAGATCCCTGAAGAAAAATGGGTTAAGCTAGTAGCATTTAAACTAAAAGGAGCATCATCCGCTTGGTGTCAACAAGTACAAAATTGAAAGAGAGTTACGGGAAAACAAATCATCAGATCATGGAGACGAATGAAGAGAATGTTAGAAGAGCATTATCTACCACCAAATTACAAGCAGTAGCTGTATTTGAAGTACTACAGTTGTAGACAGGAAATCACAGTGTCGATGAGTATACAGAGGAGTTTCAGTGTCTATATTTCGAAAATAATTTGGATGAGCTAGAGTTTAGAACAGTTGCAAAGTATGTTGGTGGATTGAAGTAGAAGATTTATGATGAGCTTTATTTGGAGTTACAAAGGCAAAGAGATTGGAAGAGCGAATTAAGCAATTGTTTATATCCAAATCACAGCAACAATTTACTGGGTTTCAGAGTAATTAGAGCCGAGGGTTGCAGAATAATGTTGGAGCTGAAAATAAGCAGAAAATGTGGGCTGGAAGTAGAAAAACTTGAGATGAAGATAAACAAAAGGCATGGTAGCCACCACAACAGCAGACAAAGCAACAACCACTAAGACAGCAGCAGTATCTACAAATGTTTGAAGTAATATTATCAGGGCATCGATCAAGTGATTGTCGTAGTAAAAAAGCGCATTTGATGGAGACTGAAGTTGAAATAGGTAACACATTCTTAGTTACTTAACACAGCGCAGAAGAAGATGCAGTCGGAGGAGGAGCAAATAAAGGGGAGATGCTGTATTGTGCAGAAAATTTTGTTGACGTCGAAACAAGAAGAGGAGACTCAACGACATAAAATTTTCAGGACCCGCGGTGCCATCAACGATAAAGTATTAAAGTGTGCAACGTGATCATTGATAGTGGCAGTAGTAAGAACATTGTGTCAAAAGCACTTTATTTTGAACTATTCTTAATAGATCTAAGCCTCCTTTTGTCATAACTTCTCAATTATAAGAACATTGTGTCAAAAGCACTTTATTTTGAACTATTCTTAATAGATCAAAGCCTCCTTTTGTCATAACTTCTCAATTATAGTTTATTCAAATAGAGTTTTTGTTCCTATAAAAAAAAAATAGAGTTTTTGTTAGTAAAATTTTTAAAAATAGAACTTTTATTAAAAAAAATTTAGTTGTTTGGTTGTCAGTTAGACCTTTTTATTAAAAATTATAAAATTATTTTAATAGGTAAATTTTTAAAGTTATGTTATTAAAATAATAAAATAAAATTATCAAATTAGTAGAGAATATTTTAAAAATTTTCATATTTGAAAAAACATTGCAACCTCTACTCCCAAAAACTCAAAATTTGAGTTTTCACTAATAGAGTCAAAATAACTTATTTAATCTTCAAAAACTCTATTTAAAAAATTACCATACAACAACAAAAAATTTAGTAAGAGTTTATGGAATTAATTAAGCACTTATAATTATTAGATAACTCATACGAAGACTATAACAATAGACTATAATATAAGTTATATATGAAAAATTACCCTTGTACCAAAAATATTTCAGAAATATATATTCTTTTAAATATTACATTAATTTAAAAATCATAAAATCATTTGACATAGTATCAAAGTTCAAATGACTAGCCCCAAAACCACTTGGGCTTAGCTCAAGTGGCTAGAGCCACTCCCTCACAAATGTGAAGGAAGTGGTTCGAGCCCCCGCAGACGCATTGTAGGAGTTTAATTTAAATTTTCTTTCTAGGAACCCTAGAGCTTGAGTGAAGGCAGTCTTTCTCCCAGAAGGGGAGTTGACGTCTCTCGAATATTTGAGAGTGTTAAAAATCCGAGCGGTATCATATCAGAATTGATGTAAATGAGTCTCAGTATTTATATGATTGTAAATATCATGAGCAATAGTTCTCATTAAAAAAAAAAAAGGACTAGCCCGATGGTTTAATTTAGTCTCCTCCAAGAAAAGTATACAACTTTGGACAAAACCTGTGTTTCAGGGAGAAAGAAAGAAACAAAAACAAAGTTCTATCAAGAAATGAGAAAGCACCCAAGTTTTAGAAAATGAAGAAAAGGTATACTTTGAGGGTAAAGTAAGAATCTAATTCTAAGTTCGAGCGATGATGTAAACAAGAGCAAATTTGTCTGATCTTTAGATCAAGGTTAAGAATCTTCTAATCTTTCTTCCAAGTTTTGACATCATTTCTTAACAAAGGTTAAGAATCTTGTTTTCTTTTGCATGAGTTTATTATTATGCACAAGGGCAATCCCTCATGAACAAGTCTTAATGCCACCTTTTTGGTACTGCTTTTTGAGTTACAAAAAGAATGAGCAGCACCCACCAGAACTAAAATCTTTATTCTGCAAATGGAATTCACTTTCTTTCATCATTATTTCCCCTCAACTCAAATGACTTTCTCTTCTTTCTTTCTATGGCTCCTCCTTATCTTCTCCGTCATCTCTTTTCATGGTATGTCCCTTCGTTTTAATCTTGTATTTCCATATGCTGCCCTCTTAGCTTTCAATGAATTGCACTGTTATGAAAGAGTTGAAATGGATTTGCAGCATTCTTAAATTTTGCTTTATCTATATACTTTTGTTTGGAAATCATCCATTCAATGTTTTTGCAATGAATCAAAAGATCATTTTTGGTGATTGTCTTAATGGCCGCTGCTTGACATGATTTTGCCTTCATTAGTTGCAGTACAGTCTATTTTTGAAACTTTCTTTTGCTTCAAAGTAGTTTCAATATAGTCTAGATTGTTGTAGCTTAGCTAATGGTGCTTGTTTAATTCTACATTGCTTGTTTCCACAGTTAATGCATTCTCTGGAACATATGGGATAAACTATGGCAGGATAGCAGACAATATACCGTCCCCCGAAAGTGTGGTGACACTTCTCAAAGCAGCTAAGATCAAGAACATAAGAATCTATGACGCTGATCAAGCAGTCCTCAAGGCGTTCTCAGGATCCGGTATAGAAATCATCGTTGGACTTGGCAATGAGAACTTGAAAGACATAAGTGTAGGCGAGGATCGTGCCATGAATTGGATTAAGGCAAATGTGGATCCATATCTTCCCGGGACTAAAATCCGCGGAATTGCTGTGGGAAATGAAATTTTGGGAGGTACTGATTTGGAGCTATGGGAGGTTTTGCTGCCTGCAGCGAAAAATGTTTACAGTGCCCTCGAACGGCTTGGTTTGGCTAAACTAATTGAGGTCTCAAGCCCGCATTCAGAGGCTGTGTTTGCCAATTCATTCCCACCATCAGCTTGTGTTTTCAGGGAAGATGTGAGCCAATTCATGAAGCCACTTTTGCAGTTTTTCTCACAAATTGGTTCCCCATTTTACATCAATGCATATCCATTTCTGGCTTACAAGAATGATCCTGAGCATATTGATCTCAATTATGCTACATTCAAATCAAATCGCGGGATCCATGATGCGAAGACTAATCTGCACTACGATAACATGTTTGATGCTATGGTTGATGCAGCTTATGCTGCGTTAGAAAAGGCTGGATTCCCCAAGATGGATGTCATAGTCTCCGAGACAGGCTGGGCTTCGCGTGGGGACGAAAATGAAGCTGGTGCTAATGTGAAAAATGCCAAGATTTACAACAAGAATCTGCGTAAACGGCTACTCAAAAAGAAGGGGACTCCGTATAGGCCCAAGAAGCCTGTCAAGGCTTATATATTTGCATTGTTCAATGAAAATTTGAAGCCTGGACCAACCTCAGAGAGGAACTTTGGACTGTTTAAAGCTGATGGTAGCATTGCTTATGAAATTGGCTTCACTGGACTTGTGCCTAGTGCTGCATCACCATCTCTTCATTCTTTCAAGGTATGTGTTTCCTAAATCTTCCCACATTTTGATTTATTATTATTATTATTATTATTAGCAAATTAACATGTTTGATAACTGTCAGAGCATTGGATTTGGAGCTGGAGATTGGCTAATAACTTGTGCCGCGGCTCTTTTACTAATGTTCTAATACGATGATTGATCAAAACCTGCAAGATATGCTGTGTCTCCTGTTCCATCGGATGCTGAAACTGAACAAGCTTTCAAGCAAAGCACTTGAGAATTCTTGACTTCACACGTACAGTTGTAACATAATAACCCAATATGCAAGTAATTTATATTCCATTCTTGTGAATTGACTTTCATTCTTAACTTGTATGAAGTACAAAAATTTGCTGATGGTCTTTTTTCAATTATCTTCAGCAATGTCTTGTAAAGCAAGAAAACAACTAATGAAGAAAATGGTATCATTTAATTTCATCAGCAGATTCAATATTTACACTGTATTGTATTTTTTTTAACCCATAATTGACGGCAAAAATGTTATTATCGTAGTTCTTCATTATGATGTAGTATTAGTATTTAAAAACAATAGATGAATTTACTTGTCACAATATCCTGTGAAAAAACTTGTAACAGAGCATTGTTATATTTCATACCCAAAAAAAAAGATTTTGGCGAAATTTAGACCCAAGGATCAACTTTTAAAATATAAAATATAATATCAAATATTTGGGTATGAAATCAAACGAGATTTATGAGTTGGGAACTCGATTGAAGGTTCCTTCCAATTATTCTATGGCTGACTTTAAGCAAAATGGATTCTTGTTTTGAATCAAAAGTCTTATAAATGAGAAGAAAATAAAAGCTGAGAAAGTTTCAAACTGTTGAGAAAATTGGAATTTTCTATTAGTTGGAAGCCTAATTTATTGACTTGAAACTAAATTGGAAACTTCATTAATTTCTTACAGAAATCTGTGTGTGAATTGTCATAATTTTTTTGCGTACCCATAAATTTGCATTTTTTTCTCCCTTTATAAAAAAGAATAAAAAGAAAAATAGAAATTATTTACAAATTTAATTTTAAATGTCCCCATAGGACTGAACAGCAAAAACTTAAGAGTAAGTGGGTTCAGGCTTATAATTATGCTGTTTGCCCGGGGGAAAGTTTGTAAACTATAAAAATATATTTTTAGTTTATAACTGACTTCAGAAAAGTCCAAGTCTTTCTTCTTCTTTAGGAGAATTGCATTCCCCTCAAATAATTATTATAATACTCTAATACCCCCTCGTTTTTTGTTTAATAAGAGTCACCTTTTTAACATAAAACTCGTCTCGGTCACAAAATGACGACTTGTTGTCGTCAAAATTTTTGACGTGAAGAGGGTGACGAAATATTATATTTAAAATTTCTAAATCGTAAAATCCAAAATCTGTAGAAAGAGAAGTGTCAATCTCCATTCTTCTGGAGTTCTTTTTGTCCTCAATCTTCTTCTCGATAGAGTAATTTTTTCTCTTTTACAGATCTTAATTATTTGAGTTTATATATAATCTCATATTTTTATTAAAATTTACAAAAATGAATTAAAATAATTATCTCATGACCTTCTTTCTTTCAAAAAAAAAAAGTATGTTTGTAATAATAACAAATTTATGTATAAGTAGAGTTTGACATACAAATAGTTGAAGCAATTAACATCCATTTTTTATGTAAAATAATGACAACATCTCTAAAAACCTTTTTTCCATTCAATTAATATTCACCAGCCCAAACATAAAGTCTAAATAAGACGGTAAAACTGTACATCACATGTGTAGATCAGTTGTATATGCAATTGATTAGTAGAGTCTTGACATAACTTTAAAAAAAAATCAAGTACATATGCTATAAATTCTAAAATACAACGGACGTACAAAAGATATAGTGTATAGATTGTCGATCTTGTCTCTTCATTAAATTAAGCTTAAAATTAACTCTACTGCCATCACAAGTTGAACTCTCAATCTGAAAATTTTGATAAATATATTTTCCATTTATTTGTTTACTTACTTTTTCATTGTTACCAACATATAAGGAATTGAATTCTCTCTTGATGTAAATAATTAATTGTTAGTAAAATAAGCATAACAAAGAGATAAATTTTAACCACAGCATGGTACCCATTCTGCACATCACATAAGATTTTTTAAGATTTTATATGTATATGTATGTGTGTGTGTATAAAGTAAGATTGATAAAGAATCCTAACAGTGACGCAGTAACGATAAAAATAATTGTAAAATCATGTGATTTATAGTATTAATTTTACTTAATATCACAACACTATATAATCATACAGTTGTTTTATCATCATGGATTGTGTTAGATTTTTTCGATCCAAATTAAATATCGGTGCCTTATTTTCAAATTTTTTGAATAATTAGCTTCCCATTACGTGTGAACTAAGAGTCAACCTTTGAATGAAATGCAGAATTTGCATGCCACGTAGAAAATTAATGCATGTTAGTCTTTAAGTTGGCACTTTCAACTTTAGGTTAATGGTCCCCACAAGCCAATTGCAATCAAGAGCGGCGTCCATGCTTACCTTCTACGTCGGTGCCCGGTCCCGTCTCCTCTTCCTGTCAAGCCCGCGTTTCTTTCAACTCAAAATACAGGCACTACACCACTATAAATATACACTTCAAAATCTTCACAATGATCATCTCATCATTCAAATAGACAACCACATGAACACCAATTAGTTATATATTATTATTCATCATCAAAGAGAGCGGCCGTATTACCAAGAGAAATAGAGATGGAGAAGTTTGCTTCTATGGCTTTTGCTGGAGTTATTGCGGTGGCTTTATTAATGGAATGCGCGGCGGCACAGACGGTGCATGTAGTGGGAGATAGCATGGGATGGAGTATTCCGACGAGTGGTGGTGCTGGGGCATATAACAATTGGGCTGCTACCAAGAATTTTGTTGTTGGTGATGTTCTAAGTAAGTGTGTCATTCACATTTTATCCATCTTTATTATTGTTACCATAAACTTTGTGGTATTCAGGTGTTTCTGTACTCCGTGCTATGCAAACGAAAACAATTAAATCATAGGATGAATTGACAAAAAAAGAATCCATATTATTAAGATTGTCTTAACTACTATTTTTAAACCTCACCTAATAATTCTAAGTTTTTGGATCAAGCTGTTTATATTAATAAAGTATCAAAGCTAAGGTCTAAAATTTGATTCTTAATTTCTATGTGTAAACTCTGTCAATTATTTCTCGTCTCACATTTTAGAGATTTATCTTTCAATACGGGAAGAGCTTCTATCTAATGTCTTAATTACAAAAATATTGGCTCACTTTTGGGCTCTTGCTTTTCAACCCATTTCTTCAACTTCTAAACTCATTTTCGAACTATTATATCCTGTATATAATGATTTTATAGACATTGATGACTCTCCTACCTAAAACTAATATTATTTCCTTTGTTTCTATAGCTTTCAACTTTGTGACAAATGAGCATGACGTGCTACGAGTACCAAAAGCATCATACGATGGATGCACTTCCTCGAACCCTATCGGAAACCCAATCACCACCGGCCCTGCAAACATCACCCTCGACTCCGCCGGCGAACACTACTACATTTGCACATTCGGCCGGCACTGCCAGGCTGGCCAGAAGCTAGCCATTACAGTCTCTGCTACTCCAGGACCGTCACCATCTCCCACTGGCAATCCTACTCCACCAACAACAACTACTCCCACTGCTCCTTCCCCCAATTCCGGTACACCGGACGATTGCACTCCGGCTCCAACATCTGGACCCACCGCTGGCGGCCCCGCAGGATCCACCACACCATCGAATAATAATCCCAGCGCCATTCCTGATTCTTCATCATCTCTTGTTTTGGCTAGTATTTTAGCCCCCATGTTAGCCATTGTTGTGCAGGGTTTACTCTTTTAGAATCCTCTACAGGACTATATATTGTTGTTACACTTAATTATCATGTCTTCAATTTTTTTTATAGAATAAATGTTATGATTATTCATTTGTACGTTATTGAATTTTTTATTTTATTGAGGATTTGAGGTATGTATTGTTTTGAGCACATTTATACATGAGACATTAATAAAGTTTCCAATTAATTTTCATCGATTCATATTATCAATAGTAATCTAATTTAGTGTTTTGAGTAATTTTTGGAGCCGGGTTCGTGTCGTACTGTGACGCTACACCGAATAATATTGATAATGAAAAATGAATTTTACTTTTTTCATTAATTAATTTTATTTTGTATATAGCAATTGTTTGATGCCTTGACGGATATTTTAATAATTCTAATTACTAAAAAAAATTAAAATGACAAATTGAGAAAGAAGCCCAAAACCCAGTACGGTACGAATTCTAAAACGAGACCGACAGGAAGTATGAATAAGATAGACTAAGTTTTTCGGACCAGCTCTAGTGATATGACATTATGACTTAATCTATGCCATCATCAAACAAAGAAAACATTAAAATGATGGCCAAAATCTTCCTATTTGGGATTCAATGCTGATGTATTATTACTATAGAGGGATAAATTTTAGCCATAAATCAATAATAATATATGCATGAAAAAAGAGCGTATAAAACTTAGATGGCTATGGCAAAGCTACGTGTGGACGAACTCAGGCTGCAACTCGAGTATGTTTTTGGGGAAAAAAAAAGGTAAGTACAAATTGCCCTCATTAAAACCCATACTGAAAAGTAAAAGTAAAAATAAAAAATTTAAACAAGCAACCTAACTTGTCGATCCAATATCTCCAGATCACAAAACTCAAATACAAATCATTCTAATCCGTCAAAACCAAAGGCATGCCTAGCCACGACCTAGCCAGTAACCGTAATTATTATTATTAATTTCTCGATTATGTATCAAATTTTAATAATATCAGATTTTTAAAAAATTTGATTTTCAAAAGCTTCTAACGTTTAGTACTAGAATAAATTGTTTGAAATTAGATCTTTAAATAATGAGTGATGATACAACCACAAACTCTTGTATAAACTTATATTGTACAAACTGACGTGGCATTAATTCATTGGTAGAATGAAAATATAAAATAATAGAAATTAATTGTGTAAGCCAAGAGATATTTAATTCAACCAATAAATTAACGCCACATCAATTTGTACAAAATAAATTTGTACAAGAGTTTATGACTATATCATTACTCTTAAATAATCCATTCTAAAAAGTGTTTACCAAAACAACCTAAACCAATTCCAGACATGCTCTAAGTGTATTTTTAAATTTCATATTAATAAATTCTCTCATACAATAGAAGAGCATTTAAGTAGAAAATAATCTTATCCACCCAAAAAATATTTCTAGCTTCACCGGTGTTAGATCGGTAAATAATTTTAATCCCAAGTCGGTGTCCTCTCATCTCATGACACAATATTTTATGAAAATACATCTAAGTGATTCGCTTTTAATATGGCTAAAGATAATAATTAAACGAATACATTTTAACGTGCATGAGCAATAATGCACATATGACTCAATTTCTTTAAAAATGAAATTGATCAATTGTTGAAATATATATTACAGGGATGAATACACTAGCAAATAGAATATTATGTACGTACTGTAAAGGTGCATTAGAAATTGAGGTTGGACAACTGTATATTAAAAGTTACAGTATTAAAGTGTTTAATAAACATTAATTGTTGTAACTTAAAAGATATGTTGATATAATTTTTTTATTTGTACGATAGAAAATTTATTATATCTCTAATAATTTTGTCAAAATTATTATTTAAAATTTATATTAACTGCATATAATTAACTTTTGTTTCATAGTTACATAATTTTTTCACAGCAACTGTAACTTAACGGATACTATATCTCAATCCCAATCAAGACCTAAAATTACCAATGGAAAAAATTTTAACTGAGAGCATGCATATCACGTCATCATTACGCCCATTCTCTTTGCAAGTACACATTACATAAGTTTGAAATTAATTAATTCATCAATATTGATTGTAATAATGATAACGCACATTAGTTATTTTATGTAATGTGTCTCGCACTTTCTGCCAAGTCTTCCTCATGTGTGGGGATGATCAAGAGTCAAACAAATGATGAAATGGTACGGGGCTGGTTTCCAGTTGCGTACCTATAAAGGAGGGAGTCAAATTCGCATTGAATGACATGCAGAATATACATGGCCGCCATGAAGAAATTGAATCAATTTACATGCATAAATAGTCTTTAAGTTGACACTTTCAAATTGGGGTTAAAAGTCAACTTAGATGAAGGTCTCACTTAGCGGCCTCCTCTTGCAGGCACGTAGCCTCTTGTACAAATTAAACAAGACCGGCATCAAGGCTTATTTTTCACATAGTTGCCCGGTCCCGTCTCTTCTTCCCATCAAGCCCGCGTTTCTTTAATTCAAACACAACTATACTTAATATACTATATATACACTTCCAAAACTTCACATTGATCTCATGATTCACAACATTAATTTATTGTTCATTATCGAAGCTAGCTAGAGGAAGAGAGATGGAGAAGTTTGTATCCATGGCTTTTGTTGGTTTGATTGGGGCGGTTTTATTAATGGAATGCGCAGAGGCGCAGACGGTGCATGTGGTGGGAGACAGCATGGGATGGTCTATTCCGATGAGTGGTGGTGCTGGGGCTTATGTCGCTTGGGCAGCTACCAAGAATTTTGTTGTTGGTGATGTTCTAAGTAAGTGTTTCACATCTGATTCAATGTTTATTTTCACTATTAATTTTATATCCACGACACTATTTAGATATTAGTCTTTGAGGGTCAGGTCGACCGGATGTTAATGCACTTTACGCCTACAGTGACTTAAATTTGAGTGATAATAGAATAAATGTTAATGTTTTGTGGATGAGGTTTGGACGCTCTGTCGAAATATTTTGAAAGAAATAATATTACTTATAAACGGACAGCAAGTTCTATTAATTTTATATTAAGTTAATCAAATTACACCATCATTCTCTCTTACATATTATTTTTTGGGAAATTATCACCAGTATACCCTTAAATGTCACCGGTATCAAACGTATTACAACACTTTTCGCTTATATCACTCGTATATCCTAAGTTGATAAAAGAGTTCTAGCGTCCACCTTTTCGTTTACTACCGTTAAGAACTTAACAGAATTTGAGCAAAATGACTATTTTACCCTTTAAACTCAAAATGAGGTAAAAAAAATAAATTTGCCTTGAAAATTAATGTAAATTTTCAATACACAATTTTTTTATTTTGTTATTAACAATACATTTTTTATTAAAAAAAATAAATTATTAATGATACATATTATTAACAATTATCCATAAAAAATATTCATCTTATACCATAAAAAATTATTAACAACATATTATTTATAATTATACATATTATATCATAAAAAAGTCAAGTTGGAGCTTGGAGGAGTAGATCTTCAATAATTTAGGTTAAATTTTGGAGGAGTAGATTCGGTTGTAAAGTAGCTTTTTTTTTTTTAGCAATTATTAACAATTATCCGATAAATGGGATGACATGTCATTTTTATCAAAATATATCATATGACATGTCGTTTTTTACTAAGTAAATGAGATGACATGTCGTTTTTTAAAAAAGACTATATTACCCTTATGATGTCAGCGCTCGCGGCAGAAGTGTTTTTGTCAACTTAGGTATACGAATGATACACTTAAAAAGTATTATAACACGTTTGATACTGATGTCATTTAAGGGTATATGGCTGATAATTTCCTTTATTTTTTTTTCTTTTTTCTTTTAATAGCTTTCAACTTTGTGACAAATGAGCATGACGTGCTACGAGTACCAAAAGCATCATACGATGGATGCACTTCCTCGAATCCTATCGGAAACCCAATCACCACTGGCCCTACAAACATCACCCTGGACTCCGCCGGCGAACACTACTACATTTGCACATTCGGCTGGCACTGCCAGGCTGGCCAGAAGCTAGCCATTACAGTCTCTGCTACTCCAGGATCCTCACCATCCCCAACTGGCAATCCTACTCCACCAACAACAAGTACTCCCACAGCCCCTTCTCCCAATTCGAGCACCCCGGCCAATTGCACTCTGGCTCCAACTTCAGGCCCCACGGCCGGCGGCCCCACAGGTTCTACTACACGAACGAATAATATTCCCACCACCACCGGCATTCCTGATTCTTCGTCATCTCTTGTTTTGGTTAGTGTTTTGGTCCCCTTGTTGGCCATTGTCATGCAGGATTTGTTCTTCTAGACACATAGAGAGGGTTATTTATTATAGTTGTGCAATCCTTACAATTAATTTACAGCATGTTTTAGGGAATAAATGTTCGTGAGTCATTTTTACGTGATTGAATTCTGTATTTGATTGATAAAAATATGCATTGGTTGTAGCCACATGTATAAAATCAATAAACTTTCTAGGGATTTAGCAAGAAATAATTAAAAATTTGTCTGAATTTCAAACTAGATACAATTAATTGAACGCAAGGTTTCTTGCTTCTAAAGTTTCGTTGTGATGAAAATGGATCCTACAAGAAATGAAGATTAAACGGCCAGGATTTTTCATTATATGGTACGCCAACTTTATGTAAAATACCCAACTTACTCGATGTGTAATGTAATGATCTTATGGTCCATTTACTAAATGGGAATGAGAATAGATTAAAATCAAAATGAACTGGAATGAGAATAAGCTAAAATAAAAATAAGAATTTACAATCAAAATAAGTTGATTACTTAAACCATAGGAATCGAAATTAGAATGAATTTTATTCTCATTAATGTGTTTACTTTGTTTTGGAATTGAAATCGGAGTGAGTTCAATCATTACAAATTATTAAAAAGTCTTTGGTTAACTATTGTCATAGTTATTATTTTTTATTTTAATTATCATGATTATTATTATTCAGAAAAGAATATTATTATTATTAATTATTGTTTATAATAATATTGTTATTTACATTATTTTTAATATATTAATTAATTTTTATAATTTTTTATAATAATAATAATCAATTTAAAAAATTATCAAAATCAAAACTAAAAATCATCAACAAAATAATAATTCATTTCAAATAATAATAATAATAATAATATCAAAATCAGAATCATCATCATCAACAACAACAACAAGGACAACAATAAATCATCTTCGTCATCGAAGCAGAACCGTGGCCATCGGAGATGAAACTAGAGATGACATCATCATCATCATTAGAGATGAAATCAAGCCAGATCAAATGGAGATGAAACTGAGGCAGAGACGAAAATAGCATCAGTTGCTTCTTCACAGTTGATGGACCAACAACGACAAAGACGGTGGCTGATTTTTGCAGCTACAGTGATGGAAGTAGTTGCGCTGGCATTCAACTGGGAGCTTTGGGCAAGAGAGTTTAGCCTTTTAGGCTTTTTTTTTGTTTCATTTTTTGGTATTTATATTTTTCATTTAAAGGGAGGGCATTTAATTTGAAGATATTAAAATGTTAATAGGGTAAAATCTAAAATTATCGAGAATGAGAAACTGATTCTAATCCCCTTGTAAATTAGTCTCCCATTCCCCATTCTCAATTGGAGGTAGGCCCCATAATTTTTATTCCTATTCATGCTTCTATAAATTATGTGAAGTAAACGTTATCAATAATTTCAATTTTGGATTCCAATTCCTAATCCTGAAGCAAACAAATCCTTAGACTTCAAGTTACAATACAGCATGCGCTTCTTTTTTATTTGGAAAATTATCATTGCACTATCTTTCTTTTACTTTATATTTATCCAACCATCACAAAATTTTAATATGTTATCTATACCACCTTTCTTTTTAAATTTGTATCAATTAATCACGTTTGCACTAACACCGTCAGATAATTTAAAAGAAATGATAATTTTACCCCTAAATAAATTAAAAGACCATTTTATCTTATAAAAGCTTTGAAAAAAAAATTAATTATAAAAATACCTCTAAATTTAAAAAAATAAATCCAAAAATAGAGGTGCTCAGTTGATTTTTATTAAATTTAGATTTTCAAAATTTTAATAAGTATTTTTATTAAAAATTATAATTTTGCAAAATTTTAATAAAAATAACTGAATTTATTTATTAAAAATTATAATTTTGCAAAATTTTATTAAAATGATTGAATTTATTTATTAAAAATAAATCCCAAAATTTTAATAATTTATGGGATTTTTATTAAATCCCAAGATTTTGTAATTATTTTTATAATTATAATTTTTTATTAAAATAATTTTTATTAAAAATAAAATTCTAATTTTTGGATTTATTTCTTTATTAAATATAATGGTATTTTTATAATTATAATTTTTTTTATTTTCAAAGCTTATGATCTTTTAATTTATTTAGGGGTAAAATTATCATTTTGTTTAAATTATTTAACGTTATTAGTGCAAAAGTGACTAATTGATATAAATTTTAAAAAAAATGTGGTGTAGAGAACATGTTAAAATTTTGTAGGAGTTGGATGAAGATAAGATAAAAAAAAGGTGGTGCAATGATAATTCCCCTTTTTATTTTTCTTTGCTTTTGAAGTATCTCAAGTTCTCAACCACCTAAAGCCCATCAGCTATCTGATTTTGTGCCATTGATCATCAGCGAATGACATTTCGTCTATCATATGATAGCTTAGTTGACTTCTAAAAGGATATAATTAAATTGATATGATTAGGTTGAATAAAAGAGGAAATAATAAAATAAAATAAATTTGAATCATATATGAGCAACAGTGTACACATAACACGTGCAACAAATCTTTAGAATTGAGAAATATCAAGATGCGGAGAGTATTTTGTCTCTCCTTGAAACTGATTTACAAGTTCTCAATATAAGAAAAAAAAATGATAAATTATCCATTTCAGATAAACGATAAGGTTTTTATTTCCCTTTTCTTTTCTTTTTTTCATTCAAATCAGTATTGTAAAGTGGAAGCTTCTTTTCTTGATGAACAATCACTAGCAAGTCTCCTTATGCGTGTCGTGATGGTATTTTTTTGGTCCATTTCTCTTTTTCAAACTTTTGAAATGAGCTTCAAATTGGCTGTATCTGTCAAGGTAGATCTTGATAGACGGTAATATATGCAAGATAATATATTTATTTTTTTTGAATCACTAAAATAACAAGGTTTTTAATTTAGGTCGGCATTCAACGGTTCTAACGGAAATAATTTATAATTTAAAAAAATCCACTTTTCTTTTCTTTTTTTGGGTTTGTTGATGCGAGATTCTGATTACCCCCCGATCACGACCAGGATCTCTGCTCAACCAACTCTACTACGATCAGGATTTCTCCTCGTAGGACTTCTTCTCTAAAGGTTCCTGCGTGCACAGAAAAAGGTCAGAGCACGCCGGTTGTTTTCCCGGCGTAAACCCTCCGACGCTCAAGTTAGAAATGAAGGTTTTTTGTTCCTGGGAATGTTGGCCACTAATCTTATGGCTTCCTTTTGGTACTGATTAGCCAATGCTCTTTTTTTATCTCAGTTTTAATGTCAAAAATTCTAACCCTTTTACCTTCGTTGGCTACCTTTTTATAGACCTCTCTTGAATTCAGACCTTCCCTCCATTCACGCTCGTTATCCTCCCACCTCTCGAAAGTGGATGCTCTATTTCTGTAATCGTGGGTGGTTGTGTGGCCTTCGTGCCTTGATTCTCGGATTGGAGAGCACGTCTCGCCAACTGTCGTTGACTGGGTCTCTTCGACTCAACCCTTAGTAGGAATGGCTTTATGCCTCTAACAGGAGATCGGCCTCGCAGATGACGTATTCGTGGACGAGCAGAATATTCCTGCTCCTGCTCTCCTGCTACTAGACTCTACTACAAGACATACCTGTTCGTGGGACCCTGCTACCAGATGTCTGCTCATCATTGTTGGCCCTCGCCGGAGTACATCCCCCAAACACCGGTCCCCCAGTTTCTGGTGTTGGGTAACGTAGTGAGCCGACAGTAGAAACTCGACAGTTCTTGCTCGCGCAGGATAGGAAAAAGCTGCCAAGAGTCGTGTCGCATTTAATTGCGGACGAGGTGATGTGGCAGAAATCTCCCCCTCTATTTGAATTTCAAACCGACGATTACGAGACTCTTAGGATTTGTGCCGTTAAATGCTGGCAGCCCAAGAGTTTGTTCCTCATTAGGAAAACCCAGAGCCCTTCAAAAGAGAAATTCGTCATTCACTCCATCTCTGTCTCTGTCTTTCCGGTGAAGAAGTTCCGGCATAAAAGCCTCCATCCTTGTCTCTCTCCGACTGAGCCACTACTTCAGGTATTACTTATATTTCCTCAGTCTCGGATAGTTGTAGATAATTTCATTTCTATCTGTTTTGCTTGGGTAGTATTTGGTGAGGTTGCTCTGGTTATAGATTCGGGAATGTCAAAAGGTAAAGAGAAAGTTGTTGAGATTGATGACGATGAGTTAGACTTCCTACCTAGTCTGCTCGCCGATCCTGTCTTTGACCCCGGGATCCCCCTAGAACCCATTAGATCTAGTGTTGGGACTAGCGCTAGGAGAATGTCCCCCCACACAACCTCCTCGAGCAGAAATAGCGGTGAGGAATGATCTTCTGGCTCGGAAAACACCCTGAGTGAGGATCGAGAAGGTGATTTTGGTGAGGTGTCTCTACCAGGAACATCGCGACTAGAAGGGCGGAGTACAGTAGGAGGTAGAGCCTTATCACAGGATTACGCCATTGATTTCATCACGTGCATGACCACATTTGACGAGCTCCATGACCTCTGGGTTATGTATGATATTCATGATGAAATACTTCTTAAGGTCCCAGGAAAGAAGGATACTCCTAGCCGGCCTCTTAGGAGATACGTTACCCTATTTCTGGAGAGTTTTAAGTATGGGCTGAGGTGTCCCCTGTAACCCTACTTTGCCCAAATACTTAACGGGCTAAATTTAGCTCCTGGTCAGCTGAACCCCAATGGGTGGAGGGTACTCTCTGGTCTGTTTATCTTGTAGGACAGATGTTGCCAAAACGAGCCCACATCTGATGAAGTGAAGCACCTGTACCAGCTGAAAAGCAGCCCCAAAGATGCCGGCTGATATTACTTCCAATCAACTACTAAAACCAGAAAACCCATAACCGATCTTCTAACTGGTGGTGGTGGGAATTGGAAGAAAAAATTCTTTTTTACTGGGGATCCCTGGGGTCAAGTTGCACAGATTGACGGGAAGGATTATCGCGTCCCACCCCGTTTCGTGGTCCCAGGTTGCCTGCTCGCTTTAGATGTCTTGTCTCCATAGTTATTCTCACTTTACTGGTTTGTTTCTAACCAAATGTCTGTTCGTATTGCAGGTTCTTGGGGTGTTCACTTCCCACTCAAACCCGACCAGCTCAAATGGGTCGAGGCTGTACTGGTCAATTCCTGCTCGAGTCGAGATCTGCTAACTACTTATACCCTAGTTGAATCTGGTTTGGTGCCCACCGGCCATAAGATAGAAGATGCTGTGATTGGGGCTCTGACTCGAAAACGTCCTCGACCTCAAGCTGCCATGCAGGACCAGAATAAAGATGCTCCCACTGCGAAGCGGGTGAATGTTGTGCAGCAGGTTCCTCCCTTGAAGACTCTACCACCCCCTCCTGTCAAAGTCGGAGAGACTAACAAAGCAGCCACTGACCTTGCTTCTTATTCTCCTCCAGTCGGGCCGAGATCTCGTTTACCTGATAATCAAGCAGAACATTTGGTCCCCTATTTGAACGAGCTTTCTAAACTCGTGAGCAAGAAGGACATGGAGGACTTTGACGGCTGCACCCTGGGTGAGCTGGTGGGAGCCATGCAGTATAGCGCCTTCCATCTCAGCTGCATGGCCACTTACTAAAAGGCCAAGGTTAGCCGTTACGACCGAAAGATGAAGGAGGACATTCAATTGGCGACGACCAGAGCTGACGTTGCCGAGAAGAAAGCAGGAGACTTGAATCTCGAGAATCTGAAGTTGATAGAGCGAGAATCTCTTGCTCAAGCAAAGGCTATTACTCTCGAGGAAGAGCTGACCAAGGTCAAGGAGGATCCGCAAAGGCAGAAGGTTATGTACAAGGCTCAGCTCGAATCTCTCCGCGATTTCCACCGGGCTCAGGTTGAGAACTTGGAGAAGGAAGTTGACAACCAATACGACCAGGGACTTCGGCATTCCTATCGTTGCATCATGGCTGTCCTTGGGAAGCAGCACCCTAATATGAAGATGGATGACCTTGCAGCTGGTATTGCTCAACACATGGATGAGGAGGCGGCGAAAGGGGATTCCGAAGTGGTGGAGCCAATTATGATTAAAGAGGAAAACTCTCCTCCTCGTGCAATCTCTGCTGACGTTGGCGAGGCGAGTACCCCCCGGACGCAACTGGTGATACTCCCCCAGCACCTGAGGTGGACCAGCCAACTGAGGCTGTTCGGCTTACTGACCCGCCGTCTTCTTAAACATGTTTTGTGTTGTAGTTGCCTTTTCTTGTTTTTGGACATTGTATGTTATGATGAACAGCTTTACGAACTGTTGGCATATTAATAAGAATGTTCTTACTTGTCTTCTGGTATAGAAGTTGTAAATTTTTTTTTTTTTACTTTCTACTCGGCTTCACATGGTCGGGCAGATTCTAGCAAGCTTGACTTCTTATCTCGCCATCGAGCAGGCTTTGAAACTTTGGAGCCTTTACTTGCCTTAGAAACTTTTTTGAAATTCTCATTGTTTGCTCGTCTTCACGTGGTCGAGCAGATTCTGGCAAGCTCAGCTTCCTGTCTCGCCATCGAGGAGGCTTTGAGACTTGTGGAGCCTTTGCGTGCTTTAGGAATTTATATAACACTTAAGGGTCTGCTCGCCTTCGCTTGGTTGAGCATATCCTGGCACGCTTGGTTTCTGGTCTCGCCATAAACAGGCTTTGAGACTTAGTGAGCTTTTGCATGCCTTAGAAACTTTTTCAATGTTTGGGATTCTGCTCGCCTTCGCTCGGTCGAGCAGATCCTGGCACGCTTGGCTTCTGGTCTCGCCATAAACTGGCTTTGAGACTTGGTGAGCCTTTGCGTGCCTTAGAAACTTTTTCAATGTTTGGGATTCTGCTCGCCTTCGCTCGGTCGAGCAGTTCCTGGCACGCTTGGCTTCTGGTCTCGCCATAAACAGGCTTTGAGACTTAGTGAGCCTTTGCATGCCTTAGAAACTTTTTCAATGTTTGGAATTTTGCTCGCTTTCGCTCGGTCGAACAGATCCTGGCACGCTTGGCTTCTGGTCTCGCCATAAACAGGTTTTGAGACTTGGTGAGCCTTTGCATACCTTAAATACTTTTTCAATGTTTGGGATTCTGCTCGCCTTCGTTTGGTCGAGCAGATCCTGGCACGCTTGGCTTCTAGTCTCGCCATAAATAGGTTTTGAGACTTGATGAGCCTTTGCATGCCTTAGAAACTTTTGTAACAGTACAGTTGATTGAAATTCCTTATTGATCCATTTATCGCTAAATTCGGCTTACATGATATTGCTTTGACGTAAAATAAATAACAACGAGCATGAACAGAAATAACTCTAAAATATGAACAAGTCTTACTGGAAATATTTCCTGAGGTGTGCTGTGTTCCATGGGCGTTTCACCTCGTGGCCGTCCATGCGAACCAATTTGTAAACTCCGGGTCCAACTAGCTGCTTGACCCTGTATGGCCCCTCCCAATTCGATCCGAGTACTCCCTGGGTCGAATCTTTCGTGTTCTGATTCACTCTCCTTAACACCCAATCCCCGACCTCGAACTGCCGTACGTTCACCTTCTGATTGTAATACCGAGCAACCCTCTGCTGGTAAATGGCTGATCGCTTTGATGCTTGCTCCCTCTTCTCAGTTAGCAGATCCAGATTCAAGCACATTTGGTCTTTGTTCTCCTGCTCATCGAAGTGATCTGTCCGGTGCGTGCTCGTCCCTATCTCGACTGGTACAACTGCCTCATGCCCGAAGGCTAAGGCAAATGGTGTTTCGCCAGTTGCTGTTTTGTGGGCTGTCCTGTATGCCCATAATACACCTGATAACTCGTCAACCCATGCACCATTCTTTGCTCCAAGCCTGATTTTCAACAGCCTCTTGATTATCTTGTTGGCTGCTTCTACTTGTCCGTTAGACTGAGGATGAGCAGGCGAGGAGTACTTCAACTCTACTCCGAGGTTCTAGCAGAAGTCCCTGAAGTTCTGGTTATCAAACTGTCTGCCATTATCTGTTATTAAAGCATAAAGGATCCCGTACCGACAGACCAGGTTTCTCCATATGAAGTCTGTTGTCTTCTTCTCTGTGATCCTGCTGAGGGCTTCTACCTTTATTCACTTCGTGAAGTAGTCTATTTCTACTATTGCATGTGTTGCTGCTCCTCGTCACCTTGGTAACGGCCCGATCAGATCAATTCCCCATTGAGCAAATGGCCAAGGGGAAGCCATAGAGGTGAGCTTCTCTGGTGGTTGGTTGGAGAAACTTGCAAAACTCTGACAGCTTACAGAGCTCCTGGTCTTCTCCTGCGAATCTTGGTGCATTGTTGGCTAGAAATATCCCTGCCTTAGAACCTTGTGAGCAAGGGACCTTCCACCAGAATGGTTTCCACGGATTCTTTCATGTACTTCTCTCAGTACGTAGTTTGCATCATCCTCATCCAAGCACCGAAGGAACGGTAGCGTATATCCTCGCCGATATAGCACCCCATCAATCATTGTGTACCTTGAGGCCATGGCTCTGATCTTTCGTGCTCGCAGCTTATCTGGTGGCAATACCCCATCTCTGATGTATGAGATTATTGGATCCATCCACGAGCATTTTTGTTCTATCTGCATCACCTCCAAATTCTGCTCGATGTTAGGGTTGGTTTTCACCTCTAAAGGGACCGACTTAGGCATTTTCGAGTCTGCCACGGCTGCCATCCTGGCCAAAATATCTGCACGACTATTCTGCTCCCTTGGGATTTGTATCACCTCAGCCGCTTTGAACTTCCCCATCATTTGCCTGACTTTCTTCAGGTAGTGCTCCATCTTCTCATCTCTCGGTTGAAATCTTTTACTGACATGATTTGTGACCAGCTGGGAATCAATTCTGATCTTCACCCTATCTGCTTTCATTGCCTTAGCCAATTCCAAGCCTGCTATCAAGGCTTCGTATTCTGCCTGGTTATTTGTGGCTGTGAATTCTAACTTTACAGCATAAGAGATCTCATCCCCCTCTGGGCCTTCCAAGACAATCCCTGCTCCCCTGACGACCTATCTACAGACATCTGCCATACTCGGGCTTCGCTGCTGTTTGTAACAATATCTGGTTGGTCCAAACAAACTTCGGGCTCTGCGAATTCTGCTACGAAATCGGCCATTGCTTGAGCCTTTATCGCTGCTCGGGGTTTGTAATCAATGTCGAACTCACTCAGCTCTATAGCCCACTTCACGAGCCGACCAGAGGCATCCGGCTTGTGCAGGGTTTGACGCAATTGTGGGTTTGTTATTACCGAGATGGGAAATGCTTGAAAGTACGGCCTCAGCTTCCGAGCAGCAACCACAAGGGTGAGTGCCCATTTCTCCAACGGTGGGTATCTGGTCTCAGCGTCGAGCAGGGCCTTGCTGGTGTAGTATATCGG
This sequence comes from Citrus x clementina, assembly GCF_000493195.1. NCBI lineage: Eukaryota > Viridiplantae > Streptophyta > Magnoliopsida > Sapindales > Rutaceae > Citrus > Citrus x clementina. The sequence goes on from NW_006262075.1 coordinate 11,390,273, forward strand.
ATACTGAACCCCCTCTTCCTCTCTCACCAGAACAGAACTTGTAGCACGATCTGATACCACTAAATACAAAAATAACTTGTCCCCATCCTTCGGTGCGGACAGCAGAGGTGCCTGCTGCAAGTATGCTTCAAGTTCTGGAAGGTTTCTTCGCATTCTAGGGTCCATTCTGTTTTCTTTCCTCTCTTTATCACTTGAAAGAATAGCTGACACTTATCTGTAGCCTTGGATATGAATCGGCTCAATGCTGCTAACCTCCCCGTAAGGCTCTGCATCTCCTTCAGGTTACGAGAAGACCTCATCTGCACGATCGCCTGGATCTTCTCGGGATTTACTTCGATCCCCCTATGACTCACCATGAATCCAAGGAATTTCCCTGACTCGACCCCAAAAGCACACTTTTCCGGATTGAGCTTTATCTTTTACTTCCTCAAAAGTCCGAATGTCTCCTCGAGGTGCTCGACATGTTCCTTCGGGATTTTCGACTTGGTTATCATGTCATCCACGTACACCTTTATTGTTCTCCCAATCAATGGCTTAAAGATTCTATTAACCAGCCTCTAGTACGTGGCCCCAGCATTTTTAAGACCGAATGGCATTACCCTGTAGCAGAACAAACCCTAGTTAGTAATAAATGCCGTGCTTTCCCCATCCTGCTCGAACATAGGGATTTGGTTGTGTCCCGAGAATGCGTCCATGAAGCTGAGCAGACCATGTCCAGCTGTTGAGTCTACAAGCTGGTCGATCTTTGGTAAGGGAAAGCTGTCTTTCGGGCACGCCTTGTTGAGGTCCGTAAAATCCACACACATCCTCCACTTGCCATTAGCCTTTTTTACTAACACCACATTCGATATCCACTCGGGATAATTGACTTCCCGAATGAACCCTGCTTTCAAGAGCTTCTCCACCTCGTTGTTTATAGCCTCATATCTCTCCTGGTTGAAGCACCTCCTTTTCTGTCTTACTGTCCGAGCACCTTTCTTTATTGCGAGCTTATGACATGCAACTTCAGGGTCGATCCCTGGCATATCTTCATGTGTCCAAGCAAACACATCTGCATGAGCCCGCAAGCATTGCACCAACTCCTGCTTCTGCTCTTCTTTAAGCCTCGATCCAATTCGAATCGTTTTTCCCGGATCTTCTGGTCCTAGGCTCATTGTCTCCAACTCCTCTATAGGTTCTTGTTGCCATTCTTGGCTCCCACTCGGGTATCAAGGGATGTTATTTGCATTGCTTCCCTTGCTGCCGATGAGTAACAGCTTCGTGCGATTCTCTGGTCTCCTCGTACCACCCCAACTACCCCATTCACCCGGTACTTGTGAGCTAGATAATGATTGGACAGCACTGCTTTGCTCATCCTCAGAAATGGCCGATCTAAGATCATCTGGTAAGGACCTTCTTCATCGACTACCACAAAATCTAGTATCATAGTCCTTTCCGTCAGGAAGCTTCCAATCGTGATAGACAGCTCGACCACACCTAGGGGGACCAGCTTTCCTCATTTAAATCCCTTCAAAGAGGTGTTGGTGTGCTCCAACCTCAAGTTTCCTATTCTCATCTCCTCCAAAGTCGACTTAAACAACACATCAACTGAGCTCCCTGTGTCAACCAGTATCCGATCAAACTTCTTGCTGGCAACGATGGCCTTGATGACTAAGGCATCCTCGTGTGGGTATAAAATCCCTTCTTCATCCTCATTTGTCCACATGATTGGCACTTACCTGAGTCTTGCTCGTTTGGCTGCTGTGGTGTTGAAAAATACCTTTTTACTAGTCATGGCATATCTAGCATAGTTCTTCCACGATCTGTTGGAATCTCCAGCCAATGTTGGGACCCCAGCAATCACCCTTACTGTAGGCTGCTCGTGCCTCAAGTTTCTGCCACTCTGCTCCCCTTCACATGTCGAGGCCACCATCGGAAAAGTCCCATCTATAAACTCGTCCAGGTATCGATTTCTCACCAAATCTTCGACCTGGGTCTTGAGATCTCTGCATTCTGTAGTGGTATGGTCATGAGTGCCATGGAACTTACAATAGCGTACCCTATCCCTCCTGCATGGTAGCTTTGTTATTGGGGCATGGAGGTACAGTAATCCCCGGTCCTTTATGGCCCCGTACATCTCGTCCAGGGGCATCTTCAAGGAAGTATACCGCCCATAGTCCTGGTTCTGGTCGATCATGTGCACTGCCCTTTCTCTGTTTGTGCCATTCTGAGTTGGAGGCGGTGGCAGCGCTTCTGGTCTGCTCCCCCTACTACCATAGGGGTGTGGGTGATGATGACTATATGCCGCGTCATGCCTTCTCCAAGGCTCTCTAGCTGGTGAGTAAGGAGGTTGCGCCCTGCTACACTAATACTGTGGTGGCCTCTGATGAGGCTAGTAAGCGATTACCCGACCTCCTATACCACTACCCGAGGCATAGTGATCCCTCCTCTTAATCGGCCCATTTCCTGGTACGGCTCTCTTCTCTTTTCTCTTTAATCCTTCCAGCTGGTCTGTCTTAATCCGTGCTGCCTTTTCCTCCTCGATTTCTATGTCTCTCTTAGCCTACTCGTAAGCAGCTGAATATGTCTGAATAGCTGGGCTTCTCAAGTTGTACCACAGCCGTCCTATCTTCACTCCTTCTTTCAATCCCCTTAATGCCTGAGGATGGTTGAAAGCTCCCAAGTCGAGGACAGCACGGTGGAACCTTTTGATGAACTCCCGAAGGGTTTCCTCCTCTCTCTACTTCATGCTCGTCAGCTCTATCATATCATCTTCCAGTGCCATTGCCCCACGAAACTGCTCTGTAAATTTCTGTCACATCTACTCGAAGGTTTTAATACTCCCCAAGGAAGTTTCCTGTACCACTCGCGTGCTCGTCCCTCTAGAGATAGTGGGAACACCCTACATCTTTGGGCTTGAGATAGTCCTTGCACCCCGGTTATGTCGTTGAAGCGCTCTATGTGCACCAACGAATCAGTTCGCCCCGAATATCTGAAGTTTGGGAGGCGAAAATCTCTTGGAATGACTGCCCTCGTGATCTCTGCCGAGAGCGGGGATTCCCCATCCAGCATTATCCTCCAACCAGGTGCTCTACTCCTTCCTTGCATATCATCAATTACCTGCGCTAATCTGCGCACTTCCTCCTCCAGCTGCACGGCACGACCAGGGTCACGTGCTGCAACTTGATCCCGTTCTTGCTCTATATCATGTAAATGTTGCCTGAGCTCTGTTTCCTCTGCATTCACCACCCCATCATCCTCATCAAAAATCTGTCTTCCTGGGGATTGTTCTTCTTCTCTATGAATTCCTCCCCGCAGAAATAATTTATCTCTCTCACCACCAAATCTCCTGGTGGTCTGACTTCTCATCACACCGTTGTGCCCTGGTGCCACTCCGCCACCTCTCACCCTTTCCTCATGGGTTCCCCTTCGTTCACTCCTTAGTTCATGTAGGATGGTTGTTAGGGTCTCCATCTGCTTTTCCATCCGTTCCATTCGGTCATGCATGGCATTTTCCCGTGCTTCGATGGCTATCTCCCTCAACGTCACGGATTCGTTAAGCCTCATATCACCTCCTTGTGCACTACTTCCTCCTACATCCATTGTTTCTTCTCTTGCTTTGCTTTTCCTCTCTCTGTCAACAGAAGCTTTTTTATCAGCTCCCCACAGATGGTGCCAAAATATTGATGCGAGATTCTGGTTACCCCCCGATCACGACCAGGATCTCTGCTCAACCAACTCTACCACGACCAGGATTTCTCCTCGTAGGACTTCTTCTCCAAAGGTTCTTGCGTGCACAGAAAAAGGTCAGTGCACGCCGGTTGTTTTCCCGGCGTAAACCTTCCGACACTCAAGTCAGAAATGAAAGTCTTTTGTTCCTGGGAACGTTGGCCACTAATCTTATGGCTTCCTTTTGGTACTGATTAGCCAGTGCTCTTTTTTTATCTCAGCTTTAATGTCAAAAATTCTAACTCTTTTACCTTCGTTGGCTACCTTTTTATAGACCTCTCTTGAATTCAGACCTTCCCTCCATTCACGCTCGTTATCCTACCACCTCTCGAAAGTGGATGCTCCATTTCTGTAATCGTGGGTGGTTGCGTGGCCTTCGTGCCTTGATTCTCGGATTGGAGAGCACGTCTCGCCAACTGTCGTTGACTGGGTCTCTTCGACTCAACCTTTAACACGAATGGCTTTATGTCTCTAACAGGAGATCGGCCTCGCGGATGACGTATTCGTGGACGAGCAGAATATTCTTGCTCCTGCTACTAGACTCTACTACAAGACATACTTGTTCGCGGGACCCTGTTACCAGATGTCTGCTCATCATTGTTGGCCCTCGCCGAAGTACATCCCCAAACAGAGTTTTTTTTTTTTTTTAATAGAGGGTCAATTCTTTTAAAATGACTTTAAAATTTGTTAAAAGGAAAAATGAACCCACAAAATAATAGGGAATGTTTTAAACGAAACTACAGTCTACAGACACACAGCGACAATTCCATCAAGCTTAATAATGAGTTCCATGGAACACCTGTCTTCTAATTTTTGGTTCTCTCTGCGGCAATTAAAATTCGACCACACAAACGAAAAGCATTACTAAACACACCACCAAAGATTCCAATTTAATTAGCAACTTCTTGTAAAAAAGTAATGTTATTTTATCCATTTTTTTTTCTTTTTCAGTCTAGGGGAAGAGTAGCACACTTTTTTAAATGCCTTTACCATATTTTGCATGCCATTGAAAGAAAATCTAGAAAAGACCGTATACCGACAAAGACTCGGATGAGTTATTCTGCTTAAATTGGCGGCACCACAAATTACAAAAGGTGAATCGATTACAAACAGATTAACTTTAGCAGTCCAACTAATGATTGAGTGACTTGTGTCGCTTTAATTTTGAAAATATGGCGTAATGGGAAAGAGACTTTCATTACTTTATGCGCAACGATCGAATTGCTTGTCAGGTCGCTTGATTTAACTCTTATGTACTTTTAAGTTTTATACCTTGTTTCTAGATTGCATTTTCCTATCTTGAGTAATTAAAAGATGATGTGATGTGGGAATTGATAACAATTAGTAGAAAAACTTGGCAACGGCAAAATTTCTCTAAATTAGAGCACAAATCACAACACATATATAAAATAATAAATAATTAAAAATATATTATAATTTTAATCGAATAGTTATGAAAACATATTTTATTTAAAAGTAATTTTAATATAATCAGACTCATTTCACTTTCATTTGATTCGTGATGGACAAATTAATTCTCGTCACATTTTTATAAAGAATAAAATAAAAGTTACAAATTGTAATAAATTGGATATTTTATTGATATACAAAGATTGATTCCATCAATCTTAGAATTAATTGGTAAAAATTTAGACGATCACTTTTAGTAACTAATTGTCTTTGTCTTTATCTTTGTTTTCATTCTTATTAATCCTCCTTCAAGCTGGTGGGTGAAAGTTATGGACTGAACCCCCAGTTTGACTTACGATGTTGTCAATCCTTGATTTTATTTAATAGTCTTCTTTTTAAGTGTCATGCAACAAAAAACGAAGCCATTCCTTTGAATCTTGTCAATTAGTTCTTCCAATTTGATATTGATTTTGGTTAGATAAGTAAATAAAAATGTACAAAGAATTTAATTAATTTCTAATAACTACAAATAGTTGTAATAAAAAACCACTTAATCAATTATTGATGAAGTGATGGGTAAAACACCTCCCCACATATTTTTGGATTGCAAATTGATCTTAACAAGTAGACTTACACCCCTTTGAAAAATTCTATATAATAATAATAATTAATAATAAATATGACAAAATACTAAATATAACAAATTTGGTGTATAGTATACATGCCAAAATTTCGGCCAGGAGTCTCTAGACTTCAAGTTTCATACGAATAGAAATTCTTTACGAAATATGTTTACAGAGGTTCTCGAATTTGCCATAAGATAGATCAAAATTCAAAAATTATGGCTTTGATACAAGGTTAGGTTAAAGAATTTGCCATGGGAATTGAGACGTCAATATCAACATGATCAAAATTTCAAAAATCGTGGGTTTGATGCAAGGTTAAAAGTTTTGGCATTCTCTCAAAGTCTCAATTTTTGTGTGCATTAATTTATGATTTCTCCGCAGTTTTTTCAGCTTCAAAGTTAGGGAATTTTTGTCTGCCTCGCCACCTAACATGAAATTGAAAATATGAAACAAAATTAATCAACTTCATTTTACAGCCACATAAAAAATATATACGTAATGCTTCAAAAATTAAAAACGTTCTAGTGGACTAGTGGTATTGAAAATGTTTCTAGTGGACTACTGGTATTGAAAATATACTAACTTTATGGGATTATAGCCACGATAAAACCTCTAAGAGTCAAATAGGTAACAATTTCCATTTTTCTTTTTCAAGTACGAAAATTTTGAATTCTGACCGTTAAATTCTCTCTTATCAACTCACTCCTTCGATTGTCATCTCTCAAGAGTTGATTGGTGACTTTACAAACAAATGCAGTACTAAATAAATTGCAACCACATGTAAGCCGCTCTTCACTCTTACGAGCAATACTCCTAACCACATGGAGAGAGGTTTATATTTATAATTAAGGATTAATTTTTTTCAATTATTTAAGATCAATTTTTTTAATATTATATAACACATCGTGCTACTGAAATCCAACATAGTAATAAATGCATATGGCTCATTGGGGAGACTTTGACCCTCTATCTTAGAATTAAGGTAAAGAAATGTCGACCATCTTAATCAAGAAATTATTGATATTTAACATCAAATTATATAAATTTAGAGTTCAAATATTCAAACTACGCTATCTCAGTTCTTTCCATGCGTTATTAGAAATTATTTTTTTTCCAATTATCTTAAATTATAATTAACCCATTCGAAGTTCAAAAATTCATACTACAGTACCACATAACTGATATATAAAGTCGTGATAAGTTTTTGATTGTAAATATTAACTGATTTGCAATGTAATATTAACAAACATAATTAAAAAACGAAAAAAAAAGAAGTAAACAAATAATTTTAAATGAACCTCCTGCATGCTACAAAAGATCCAAGCAACCATACCATTAATTAAAAAAAACAAAAAAACAAAATAAGGGTCCTAAAATAGAAAAATTAATAATGAAAGATAGCAATCAAGCCATGAAGCCAAGATCCGCAATTATGATATATACATATAACTCGTATGATAAAATATCTTGTTAATCATACAATAAAATACATAATAAACTGCACAAATAGTTATTGCTATATGATTTTCAATTAAAAAAGTGAGACTATAAAATACAACAAAATATCTCAAACCCCAGACAAAGAAGAAAGTTCCCCACCAAGCGACCGCCAGCCGACCTAATCCTCCGTGACCGGGTCCACCCGACCACCGTTACTTTCAACATAATTATCACCGTTGATCTGATCAAGGACCAATACCAAACCCATGGCAAAGGCTCCATCGAACCCAGGCTTCACGCTGAGTAAAAAGACGTCTTTGGCCAGCAGCACCTGCGTTGATGCATCCACTTTGCGTCTAATATCAGCCACCGATTCCTTCATCGCGTTGAAAATCGTGCAACTCCTTTGCCCGAAATTGCCCTCGATCCGGTACTCCTCTCCTGGATTCTCGTACATCTCGACAGTCACGCTGGACCGTCCGATTATCGAGGATCTACGCACGCTAAAAATCGGCTTTTGACCGTCCGTTCTCTCCCCAGAATATCCCTCCCACCGGTGATGCAAGCTCGGCCTCTGCTCAAGCCAAGAAAAAAATCCAGCATCGTCAAACTCACTGAGTAAACTCAGTTCATACAAATAAGAAAATTAAAATTAAAAAATCAATGCCCATAAATACAAGTAACGAAAAATCAAAAAATACCATTAATTGAAATTGTACCTTTCGTCTGACAGTGAGGAGGCACTTGCCGTGGGCGTCCATAAGAACGTGTTCATCCTTGTCACGGGTGTCGGGGCCGTACGAGTCAACACGGAAGACCAACTCACCTCTGCAGTTATAAACAGTGAAGCCGTCGTTTTGGAAAAACAGAGAGGTTTTAAAAACGGTGAGATGGGTTTCTTGTTTGTATATATACTCGTCGGCCACCAGCACCGCAGCCTGATCAGCTTTCATTATTATTTGTGATCTTTGATCTTCAAATGAATGAACGAACTGATCGGAAAAGTCTGAGCTTTTCACTCCAAGATTGGAACTTTCAAAGTTGTAAAGATTGCAGTAAACGGTGACGTACTGACGTTGAAATGAAGATTGATTACTGGGAGGATTTTATAGAGAGAGAAAGGAGAAAAGCGACGCGGACTGAAAACGGGGACACTGTAGCCTGCGCATGTGGTATATGCGAAATGCAATAATATCTGATTACGGGACATGGTGGGTATTGTTTATTTTGTATCACGTTTTTTTCAATTTTAGGAGGGCATTGATTTTGTCTCCCTAAATCTGGCCACGCTATGGGAGGCTCCAAAAATAAGGTAACTATCACGAATAAAAATGAATCGAATATGTGTGACTCAGGCTGCTTTAACTCGGGCTAACGAGTAGTTCTACGTTGGTGGGTCGAATTTTAGCAGATCCAGATTGGATCCATTTATTAACCGAATCAAAATATCATAATTTACATTTATTCTATTAGACAGTAAAGTTTTGTGAGTGTTGCAGGGATTATATACATATATATATCATTTGGGTATCTCTTCTTAGCATAAAATTAATATATAGCTTAATACTTTTATCAATAACATAATTAATTTCATAAATTTGTTCTTTCTATTGGTTTCTGCTTCATCAACCAAGAAAAATGAGCTTATATGACGAATTTTAATAAAATATTTTCGATTCAATTGTCGTTTAATATGATTGAGTTGGCTCAATTTTTGAACTCGGGTGAGTTGCATACATTTAGATAAGCATTCTAGGTAGGTGATATATATATATATATATGAAATCAAATCTGGGTTGGAGGTGTCATAAGAACAAAGGATGCCTTGCCCTTTAGATTTTGACAAAATCTTTGAATATTTAAATAAAATATTATAACTTAAATATAAAATTTTTTATTTAATCCCTGTATATTTCTTTCACAATTTTCATGCATGGGACTAGCCCTCATAAAGTTGGTGTCCCATCTTCCCCACGAATCAATCACATATTAAAAAGGAACATTAAAAGCAAAAGATTTGCATTTTCTTATTAAAAATAAATATGCAATTTTCAGTATTTGTACAAGTGAGCTTTGATCATATTTTAAATAAGCAAGTATGAAATTATTTTTTCTTTTTTAAAAAGCAAGTATATTTAAGTAATTCACGCAAATCTGCTGACGCATTCTCATTGATTTTATACAATTTTTCTACTTTTTTTTGTCTTAAAAAGAAAAAAAAAAAAAAGAAGCCCTTTTCTTTTTATTGAGGACATTATATAATAGTAGAATATTATTTCTTTTGTTTTTTTTTTTAAAAGTGTACTTATTTCAGGCCATGCATGATGTTGCATACAACCAAATAATAAAGCTTTAATTTTTCAATCATATGTGACAATAAAACTTTAAACAATCAAATATTGCGCAGCTCCATGGAATTGAATTTGATTTTATAGTGCCAAAAAAAGAGTGATATTTAAAACTTTAGGGATCAAGAAATGAGGTGATAATTAATTGCATTTAACTATTATCCTAAGATAAGAATTTAGTGATAAGTTGAGTTTTTATTAAGTACTGAATCAATGGTTATTCGATAAAATAAATAAATAATAAAAATTTAAAACAATTCTGACCATTAATTCAGTACTCAATAAAAACTTAATTCAGAATTAAATGCTAATCCACTATCCTACCTATAAATGTGATTATAATTCAATTATTTCGTCAATTGGTATATGAAGGCTGAGTATATGCATGTTCAACTACTATTATCCTATTCCTACCAACTTATTTCTAAATTCTTTACCAAATAATCCTTGTTAAAATAATTTAAAATAGTGTCTTCTTTAAGAATTCTTAATCACCAAACACCAAATGTATAATCGAGCACATTTTTAATTAGAATATTGGATGAAGAAAGAAATTACAAGAAATACAAATTAAAAATTGCATGTTAAATCCTTCCTCTGGTGGGTTTAAAAATGTAAATTCGTATAATGATAATGTCGTATCTGTAAAACAACACACTATATTGTAGTTATAGATATGCAAGAAATTTGTAATTTTCAACATGTGGACATCGCACTGAAGAACTGTTATAAATAATAATAATAAAGCTGCCATGATAGCTTTGAATAAATATCAAATAGACAAGTCATCACAATCACATTAACTATATTACATGTTTATAATAAGAATAATAATAGTAAAGCCTGTATTTATACATAATTATTTTATAAAATATACACACACACACACATACGTGATGCTAGAAGAAGAAGCAAATAATGAGCGGACACAGCAATGCCCACTGGTTGCCTGCCGCCAACAACATGTCAACATGCATGCAACACAACAGCGTGAAAAAGGCAAAATAATTATTCAAAACTTCAAGTCGCGATAAGTGGGTCCAATTTTCCACCGAAGGCCAAAAGCAATTGTTTCGCCACCACTCAGCGTCTGTCAAATCCACGCATGAAAAAGACGGAAAGATTCAAGAAAATGGCATAATGAAAGGATAAAATTGTGGTGCAACTATGGTATCGTGCCACAGTTGTACCCAATCGTTGTATTCTCACTTATTTAAATGGACTCTATTTATTTGAGTGGATTCAACGATTGGTGGAATTGTGGTACGGTACCACCCGTTGCACTGTAGCCTGACCCATAATGAAAATGATCAATGAATTGAAAGCCACAAAACGTGTTCAAATTATAAGTGGGTAGAATCAATTACGAGTCAAAGCACACTCCGTAAAATGTCAAGAGGCAAAGCCAGAGCCCGATCAAACTTGTGATATTAAGTCCCATCACCGCAACACACACTTCAAAGAAGCAGTAAAATCAGTTGAGCTGTTTGAAGCCTACCGTGTGGACGACGGTGCCCTTAATTAATTTAATTTTCATATCTGTATGCATATTAACTAATTTAATGGCGAAAATTATTTTTCAGATACGACGTACATGATCCAAATCTAGCAATTCACAAATACCAAACGGGTGAATTATTCCTCGTAAAAAAATAGTTAATTCAAACGGTGGAATTGTTTGAAAGAAAGCCCGAGCATATGAAGAATATGAAGTTAATAATATTTAATTCTAGAATGAGAGAATAATTTACAAACCACTAATTTCGTGAATTTTTTTATGATCAATATATCTATGTTGAATCCATCACTTCATTGGTAATAACTAATAAGTCTTTTTATTATTTTTTTTCTAGTAACAACATTTTTGTTACACTTTTAAATGTTGTGTTTTACGTATTAACTTTAAGACGTCAGTTTATTAATATATATATTAAAAGTAACAATAACCTGGGACTGACAAGACAAAATTTGTTAATTCCATTAATTTATTATTTGTTGCTTGCAGGAGGGGGATAAAACCTGTAAAAATCTTTAAAAGAAAGCGACTCGACACCAATTTTAATCATCCGTCCATGACCATGGGTCTTTGGTCCAATGGGAGCAGCCTTACATTTACAATGTTGAGTGCAAGGGTTCGAACATTAAGTGGAGACAGTCTCTCCCTTACGAAATGTGAGTGGAGCATGCACCCCTCGAATATTAGAGAGGGTTTAAAATATCTGGGCATATACTTCAGTATGTTAATGTATGATGGTAGTCCCAGTTATATAATATGATTGTAAATATTAATTGTAATGTCTGATGTAATGTCAGTAATATCTCTGTATAACAGACTTCAAAAAAAAAAAAATCATCTGTCCATGTTGCAACTTGCAAGTCGCAGTTTCGAATTGCTGGTCCAAACATTATTGTACTAATCAACAGTCGGGAGGACGTTTGCCAGCCAATTGCTAAGTTACATTATCCCTAGAATGAAAGTTTTTTTTTTTTTTGGTAGTGACTCAATTCCAACTTTCAAATTAGGCCTATTAGGATATTGCCTTTCGTGTCATAACTTGATTCTAATTTAGACATGTTAAGATATATATTGTTTTTTTTGGGTTTAGGTCCTCACAATTTTATTTTTAGGATCCTTATAATTTTATTCTATTGATTACCCCAAAATATATAATGTCAAATAAGACATAAAGTATTCATTATTTTTGTAAGATATAGCATATATTTTTGTGTCGTAACTCAAGTTCTAACTTAGATCTATTAAGATATTGTCTACTTTGAGTTTGGGTCTTTATGATTATTTTCAAGGTGTTTGTACACTCCAAAATATAAATTGTCAATTAAGATACGAAGTACACATTATTTATATTAAACTTTACTATATCCAAGTGATGTGAAATAGTACAATATTTGTAGAAATTTTCTTTTCTTTTTGATAAAAAATCCAAACTATCAAAGTAACCACAATAGGTGAAATTGGTTAAGTCCGACATTCTTTCTTTCCTTTTTTTTTTATAGTTTCATCTAGTAGGGTGAATTTAATATTGTTTTTGCTAATTTTAGCACAAAAGAAAAAAAAATGTGATTACAATACCAATCCTCTAAAATTGGCTTGTGGTATTTGAGCTTCTGGTTGACACTTGAGAGAGACATTTAAAGACCCTTAAGTGACACAAATTTAAGCACAAATAAAACAAGATGCAAATTGTAATCACCACTCTTCTTCACAGATCTGGTGGGGTGTGCGGGGGGCTTGTGGCTCTACCATTCCACTTGGTCTTGTGTTCGAGAAGACTGGTAGCTAGCTATTGGCACCCCTCTAAACAATTACCCTTTGCTACTACAAGTACTACTATCCACACAAAAATGAGGTATTTCAAAATACCTTTTTTCTTTTTTTCTTTCTTTTTTTAATTTCCCAAAACAAAGGCCACTGATTCACTATATAGAGCCTAAAATTCACAAAGGCCAAATTGTAATCACGTACTACCACCCTTGTTGTGGCTGTTCATCATACCGCATGACTGTTTATGCTTTCTTAGACTTCATTCATATATTCTGCAATTACAAATTAATTAGATTTTATCTCAGCTAATAAAGCTGTAATAGTGTAATTAAGTTGAGACAATATAGAATCTATTCCCAGCTAAGACAGTTGGCTCTACTCGACTACACTTATTTGTGGGAGAAAAATTTTTGTATTGAGATGCCAAATGCCATGACTCTAAGTCCCTTTTTGAGATTTGAGGTCGAGTAATTATAATTTAAAAATTACAATATTATACTGTTTGGTAAACACTAATTAAGTTGAAAAATCTATTATATCTTTAATAATTTTATTAAAATTATTATTTAAAAATTATATTTATTATTATTATTTTTTTTTTTCTAAACCACCTCTAACTTTAAAGTGTAATGGTGGCTGACACATGAGATTTTAGAGAGAATCAGATAAACACCCTTAACTCCTTTCAAGTGACACAGATTTTGAGCACAAATTAAAAAAGAGTTGATACAAACAGTAAACACTAATCTTCTTCGCTGATCTGGTGGTGTGTGGGCCTTACTGCTCTACTCCACTTGGAGTGTTAGATATTTAGCACCCCTCTAAACAGTTGTCCTCAGCTCCACTACTAGTACAACATTAAAATGAGGTAACCAAAAGCTACTAGCTACACAGTCCAATTAAATATACATAAATACATATACACACACATACATACATAATATTAGGGGATTTCAATATTTAGGTTCTAATTAATATGGTATTTATTAATTAAATAGTAAAATCAATTATTAAATAATTTTATATTCAACATCCAATAGATCTCACATAGTATTGAAACTGAAATTAGAATTTAAATATTGAGATCTCTAGTATTATTGTTATTTCATTATGAATTAATATATAAAATAGTAAATGAACTTTTTATATAGGAATTACATGATGATAAGTAAGGAAACTAATTGTTAACTGAAACTAAATGTTAAATTGTTTCCTTTATTTAACATTTTAAATTATTAATAGAGATGAACCAAACAAACTAGCAAATTTGTTCAGAAATATAATTAAGAAAATCAAAGAAATGTTTAAATTTGTGGTGATATTGACTTTTATATTACATGTAACAACTTTGTGAAATAGAGGTTGATGAATATTTTTAATTGATGTGTTCCGAAATTTTATTAAAAGCAAAAAAAAAAAAAGGCAAAAGAAATCGTCAACGCTCTTTGTGTCCTTAGTGGTCACAACTCACGAACGTGGGCACTAAGGTCGAAGGTTCAAAGGTTGACAGTAAAAGGAACTGTGAATAAGTTGTTTGAAAGAAGAGAGGTATTTGAAAATATCTCCCTTTTGCCTAATAAATCAAAATATAAAATCAAATTCGACCTTGATCTTCTCAAAATGAATTATTTTTCTTCTCATGTTTTAAGTATGTCAAAATCTCACTGTCATGAAGGGAAAAAAATGTCAACTTATAAATTTTTTGATAATTTTTTTTAACTCTTTATCATTGATAAAATCCGTTCGTTGTTGATCAACAAAATTTTCTACAATTAAAAATGTAAAAGACGTAGAAAAATGAAAATTGACATATCATTTTTAAGCATTTTTAATGGCAATACAGTTTTGATGGGTTTTTAAAATATTGAAGCAAAATTATTAATTACAACAAATATCACAGATATTTTGATAGTGTCACAAACTAAAAATTCTCATAACTGTTTTAAATTTTATCAAACACTTAAATGGAGAAAGATGAGTAATTATTTTTCTTTGCGTTCATTTGTGTTGGACTTTAATTGTGCATGTATTTTCATAAGTTTATATACATATTTACAAATTGTTATATAACATTAACAAAAATTATAACCACTTAATTATTACTAAAAAAATAAGTAAGTAGAATTAGAATTTGACACGGTCTTTCAAAAAATAATTTTTAGATAATTTTATTCTTAAATTATTTTTATTTCTTTTGACTTGTTATCATAATTTATTTTAACTAAATAAAAAGTAGTAGTTGCATTTAGTTTAGGTGTAAGTTCATTTTGTTTACTTAACTTGTTCTAAGATTTAATGAATCGATGTGCTTGTATCCAATGTAGAGATTCCTTTTTACATACCTACATATCCGATGTATAGATATTCATTTTTTTCCTTAATTTTAAATGCGTGGGGTCAAGTTTATAATGTATGTGTCGGTTCACACAAAATGAAAAAAACGTAGTCGCTCATTACCAATCTTCACACGGACAGGGTGGAATGAGGCTTATACATATATATCCCAGTTCACTTGTTCTTTGGTTCGAGATGATTGGTACCTCTCCATTTTCTATCCTTATAAAACCCTTTACATTTAATTGAGGTATTCTAAAATACCTTCCTTTTATTATAAAGATTTAATTGAGGTATTCTAAAAGCATGACCAGTGCACTTGTATTAAGACGTACACTGAGACTCGGTTTAGTATTGAGGTATTATAATGATGAACATATAATACATATATATTTTATCCTTAATTATATAATTGCTAGTTATTTTTATTTGTTATTTTTAATTAATTGAATTGCTTTATTGAATAGGGAATTAATTAGAGATTATAGATAAAAAGGACACGACAAAGTTCAATTTGCAAGCATTAAAGATTAATTGATTTGGAAGCAATTAGACATACATGTATGTGGAAGTGAAGCGGAGGAAGAAGCCAATAAATTAATGATCCAGCACATGAAGAAGAAATTAACCACAACATAGGTGGCTTTTGCTTAATTGGAGTGCACATGCATGGCATTGCAATAAATGGAAAGCAATTTAAAGGAACCCGCACTTGGCTTTCAAAAGTGGAAAGTAATGGCTTATGGTGGTGTTAATTTGGAGGATTTGTTCTATAATTGGAAAATGATTTATTTAGAATTGTTGGAGGATTCGGTGGTCAAGCACTATAAAAGCCGAATTTTGGGTTTTGCAGAGGAGAAGCCGCAAGACAGAGAGAAGAAAAGGAGCAACAGCGTATCAATTTTCACATGGCTGGTTTTATTTTATTTGCTGCTCCCAATTCAAGTATGTTTAGCTAATTTTCTTATATTGAGATTAATGATGAAATCTTATTGAATGAAATAATTATCTTTTTATTTAATTAATTCTCTACATGTGTGCTTTAATGTTTATAATTCTTGTTTCACATGATTAATTAGATGTTATTAAATTCTTTTCACCAATTTTGTTATGCATTATTGATTGTTAAGATTAATATTTGATTAAATTTGTTCTTGGATTTATAAAGTTTATACATGAATATATTTAATTCTGTGTCTTTCATTAAATTGTTTACATAGAGTACTTAAGAAAACTTTGACTATTTATTATTCAATATGTTTACATGGGATGCTTAGATATCATACTATTAAATTGGATGTTATCAAGTTCTTTTCACCAATTATGTCATGCATTATTAATTGTTAAGATTAATATTTGATTAAATATGTGTTTGGATCTATAAAGTCTATATATGAATATAGGGAGATTGCCAATTTCCTCATATAGTAATCAACATATACCATTTTCCTCCTGCTGTTTTTATAATGGCTAAAAAACCTCCATGATAGCATAAGTTTACGATATTACCCTTATTTTCAACTACTCTTTTATTTATATTTATTATGAATTAAAAAAATGCCGTGAAGAGAAACTAATTAAAAAATTAAGCATTAAAAACAAGAAATATATGTTTTGCTATGAGCAAAAAATTTAATAATAAATTTTTTTTCTTGTACTTATTTATTTTGTGAAAATTTTTCTTATAATAAATATATAAGAAAATTATTATAAAATGATAAAAAAAACTATTAGAAGAAAACTTGAATGAAAAATTAAAATTTATTATAAGATAAATAATAAAATTTTTTGCCTATACTTTTTACATTTATTTAAAAATATTACACCGTGTTTATTATAAGAAAATATTCACAAAATAAATAATTATAAGAAAAAAGTGTTACTATTAATTTTTTTGCTCATATCAAAACATATATTTCTTATTTTTAATACTTAATTTTTTATTTAGTTTCTATTCATGTAATTTATTTAAATTTATAATAAATGTAAATAAAAGAGTAGTTGAAAATAAGGGTAATATTGTAAACTTATGTTGTCATGGGGGTTTTTTGCCCATTATAAAAACAGTAGGGGGTAAATGATATATGTTGATTACTATAGGGGGAAAAGTGACAATCCCCCTATGAATATATTTGATTATTGTCTTTCATTAAATTGTTTACCCAGAATGCTTAGGAAAACTTTAACTCTTTGTTATTCAATATGTTTACATGAGATGCTTAGATATCATACTATTAAGTAGAAAAAGAACCTACACAAGATTAATTTTAATTGGGCTTAATTGTTATATCCATGAGATGACATAAATTGACTTCGAGTTATCACTCTAAAACTGGGGATTAATTAATAATTAGGTACTAGTTGAATAGTAGTGGATTCTGAAACCTTGGTAATTTTTTTTCTTATTGAATTCTCCTTTGTTTTAATTGTTTTATTAGTTTTATTTCTCTTACAAATTCAAATTGCTCAACTAGGATATAATTAATATTAATTTTAGATTTAATTAGACTTTTCAATTTATAGCAACCCCTGTGGGTTCGACCTCGTTACCATTATTCTATTTCTAGATTCGTCCGCTTGCAAGTATATTAAAATTTTTCACACAACATATAACTTAGCAATAGTGATAAAAAAATTATAATTATAAAATAAAAACTTAGTTTTTAGCAAATATTATTTGTAAATAATACTTTGGATAAAAATAATAAAGATATTATAAATTTTTCATCACATAAATGGTGGATTAAATTAACTTAATTTAACTTATAAGTTACAACAACTAGTGTTTACCCAATACTTTAATATTATAACTTAAAAAAGTATAACTACCGACCTCAATACTAAAATTTTTTACAAATTATGTTAAAAAATTTGCACTCGTGACCCATGAGGGGACTTGACTGCAGTAAATAGAAAGTAATGTGAAAAGTCGCCACCACTCTGTCTGCAGACTCGGTGGTGCGGTGCTTATAGAACCACTCCACTTGGTCTGTTGGTTATGCGTCCGAGAGAATTGGTAGCTTTTAAGCACCCCTCATAAGATTCCGCCTTAATACTCCTTTCCACTTTAAATGAGGTATCCTAAAATACCTTCTTTTTTATGAAAGAAATATATAAAAGTAAAAGCTTATTGTTAATATTTAAACTTAACAGAGAAACAATGCATAATTAGTATTGTATTGTGTAGGGGTAACACAAACTGTATAAAATGAAAAAAACAGCTAATTTTTCTGTTACCTATCCTCTTTATGGGCTGGATGGTCTGGGGCTTTTGTTCCATTTCACTTGGTCTTATGTTCAAGAGGATTTCTATCTTCTAAATTCTAATCATGAAACCCCTTAATTATATAACTTTAGTTGAGGTATTCTAAAAAACCTTATTTTTACTATGAAGGCTTTTATAAGCCAACTAAAGTGGGATCGACTGAAAGTCACGGTGATCGTTCAAATTTTTTTATACATTAATGAAGCCTTTGAAACCAAAAAAAAAAGTCATTAAAAGAGAAATTAACAAACAATTAATGTTGGAAAAATGAGTTTATTTTTTCCCCAAGACAATTCAAGTTAATTTATGGGGCCTGCAAGTACTAAAGTCTATCAATCGTTTTGTTATAATATGATTTAGAGGGTTTGCTCCCCAGTTCGAGTCGCAGGGAAGTCGCCTTTGTTAGGAGAACCTGTGCCTCTCGGTTCGAGCGGGGACTTCTAGTCTGAGTTGTGGTACGAGCTTAAAAATACCTCCCACAGTTGGGGCCCTCCCTAAAATACCTCGTGGTCAAAACTAAAAAAAAAAAAAATTATATGATTTAGAGGGTTTTCCTGCAGACTATATAGGTTAAAAATTTGCACCAACTAGAGAGGTGAGGTCAATCCTACACAATTGAAAAGTATATACGCTTATTAATATTTAGATAAATATAATCATTTTACGTACTTTTGTTAGTGAAGATTGTTTTTTTAAATTGAGTCCCTTGAATGATAGAACAAATAAAAATAGATTTGTGAGCAAATAACCAATCTTTTGTAGGGATCAGCTCGTGTGGTGCTTATTGTACCACTCCTCTTGGTCCTGGGTTCAGAAATACTGGTAGCTATTTGCTATTGCTACCACCCTCCAAAAACATGTCTCCAGTTAACATTAAATGAGGTATTCTGAAATACCTTTTTTTAATGAAAAATGATAATTATAATAATAACAACTAAGAGAAAAATAAGACACAATTTTAGGATTTCTTTGTAATTAAAAATATATACACGCATAATAATGAGATCAAGCAACTAATGAGTTGACGAGTAGTACTGATGGCAGATAATAGTAATAGCTTAAATTAATATATGTAAATAATAGCATAAACATGTCTTTAACTTACAAGAAAGCAGCCGTTTCAATTATGGTGTGTTTATTTATAGGATAGATAATTAAAATTGGGAATGTGATTGAATGATAGTGTTTATTATGAGAATTAATATAAGAAAAAATGATAAATTCTTCTTACTGTTTGTC
Organism: Citrus x clementina; assembly: GCF_000493195.1. Lineage (NCBI taxonomy): Eukaryota > Viridiplantae > Streptophyta > Magnoliopsida > Sapindales > Rutaceae > Citrus > Citrus x clementina. Next base: position 11,409,926 of record NW_006262075.1, read on the forward strand.
AAAAGTAATCATCTCTTTTCTTATATTTTAAATCTGTCAAAATCTCCCTATCATTAAAAAAAAATGTATTAACTATCGACTTTTTGTGTTTTTACTCTTTTAATATCAATATGGTAAGAACTTCTTTGCTGATCAATAAAATTTTCTACGATTAAAATCATAAAAGACACAGAAAAATGAAAATTGACATATCATTTTTAATGGCAATATATTTTTGATGGGTTTTTGAAATATCAGAAGAGGAATTATTAATTGCAACAAACAGCATGAGGATTTTGATAGTGTTACAAACAATAATAATAATAATAATAATAATAATAATAATAATATTTATTATTATTATTATTATTATTTAACGTTTCAAAAAGTGCAAAAGTAAAATAATTTGTAATGTTTTTAGATAAATAAGTATTTATAACAACTTTTGCACCAGCTCTCGTTATATGGCTTTGTGGTATGTTACTTGATGCTTATCATATCACAAGTCATCGCTTCGAGTAGAGCTAGTAGCTTAAGCAACAACAAACAGAAACAGAAGCAATGCGATTAATTGCTCGTCAATTGGAGGTATTACAAAATACCTTTCTTTTGTTACAAATGCTTATTTATTTTCTATTCCGACAAAAATATACCTACGTAGATATACTTTGCCCTCTTCAAAAAAAAAAAAAAAAAAAAGGATAGATATACTTTGCCCGTGGAGGCCTGTAATACTCTTTTTAAAACTTATTTTCTCCTCTGTTAGGCGGCGTTTTTTTTTTCTTTTTTTTTTATTATGAAATCTTAACAAATCTGAATTACTCTCAATTTTAAATAGAGCTGAATATCCGAATCTAAATAATATGTTTATTTCTTGGTCTGTATCGCTACAAATAAATATTAAATTATTTGTTTTTTAACTTAAAAAATAAAAAAACTAGTATTTTTACATTTGTGCCTTTTCAAATTATAAATGTTAAACAAATAATAAACATCTCAAAGAATGTAAATATGATAATATACTATCATAACATAAATCATGTTCAATTAAATAAAATCCTTTAATATTCTAAATTAGTATATGTTAAACAATTCTATTCTAGTTTATGATGCTTTTATATGAAAAATATTCACAAAAAATTATGAAGATATATAATGCTAATTTGAAGAAAATAAGAAGATAAAAATAATAATAATAGTCTACCACTATATTATCACAAGTTATAGAAATGGATTAATAATTAGGTAAGGATGAAAATTAAATAAAAAATATTATTAATAATTAATAATTTAATATTAATCATTAAATTTCAATTAGGTAAGGATGGAAATTAATTAATTATATAAGGATATTTTTGAGAATATATGTTAATTATATCAATAAGAATTTTTAGATTAAGTAAAAAGTTAAAAAAAAATTAGTTTAATAACTTAATAACTGAAATTTTTCCTTAAGTTGAAAAAACAAATAAACTTAAAGAATTAACTGATTAAAATTAAGTTAATTAATTCATTAAATAAAAAAACAAACAAACTAACAACCCTTACTCTAACAAAAGTGCAAAATACCCACGAGTTGAATTTCAATTCTGGAGTTTTATTTCTCATTTGGAAAATATTACACCAAATCGTTGTTTATTATGCATTAAACAAAAGTAGGTACGATTACAGTACAAAAATTATGAAGATATATAATGCTAATTTGAAGAAAATAAAAAGATAAAAATAATAATAATAGTCTGTTTCTTTTTATATTCTATCGGTCTATACAAATTATACATAAAACTAAAAAGATGCGTCTGTTCGTTACTAATCCTCTTTGATAGATCGGTGGTGTGGGGCTTTTATGTTCCAGAGCACTTGGTCTCAGGCTCGAGAGGATTGGTATCTATCTATTTTCTATCTGATCAAAAACCCCATTACCTTGATTGAGGTATTCTAAAATACCTTCCTTTTACTATAAAAGCTCAAAGCTCTATTTTCTTCCCTTCTCCAAATTGGAGATATTAAGCATGATCACCACACAGGTCTCAAGAGTCAAGACATACATTGAGGAATTAACAAATAATGAACAAATGATATTGGAAATATGAGTGCTTTTTTTTTTTTTAATAATCCAAGTTAATTTAGGGCTCACAAGTAGAGCTGACAAAATTTGACATGACGTGATTACTTAAAACGAACACAATACGAATAAATTGGTATAAGCTGTCAAATTTGACACGATTATTAAATGGGCTGGATCTAGGTTGACACGATTTTTTTTGTGTTGGGTTAAAATTAAAGGTTTTGGCCTATTTATCCAATTAATGACATGATTATATTTTTCATTTTAAATTTATTTGTAGATTTTTATCATCAACTCAAATATTGAACATGATTTTTTTTTTTTTACTTTTTTGGGAGGATGAACATATAAATAGTGTTTAATTTATAAAATTTTATATAGATTTAAACTTTAATAGTATAAATGTATAATTAAAATATATAGGAAATGGAACCAAAAGCTCGCCAAAATTAATTTATTTTTGGGATTCAAGGTACCTCACTTAATGATGGTATGGGGGCTGTTTTGGGCTTCAAAGAAGGTAAAAAAGAATGGGAAAGGGGTTGATAATGGTGAGAGATCATATGTGGGGTGAGATTGCTTAAAATAGCGTCTTTGGACCTGTAAAATAACAAAATGAGATTAGAGGTGGAGCCGGCAATTATTGGCGACCACACTTCGACGCTCAAGTAAGCTATTTAAACTTTTATGCAGTTGAGAGCTTGCAAGCTCTCTCAAATTGGAGGCTGGAGGTTGAAGAAGACCTCAGCCCTTCATTTTGTGCGTGTTTTTTGTAACGAGTGTGTGAAAGATAGGACATTATTACCTTTATATAGTACACCCTAGGTACTCTGCTACGTGGCACATTTTTAGTGGTGATTCTACTGTCATTTCTGAATTCACACGATCTTTTACCTTCATAATGACTTCTTGGACTGTTATGGGCATGCTTGAAGAGTAAGGAGGTAGTTTTGGCAGGCTTTGTCGTTTTGTGTACATGGTGTACACTACATGTGGTTTAGGTTGCCTTTGTAGAAGTTGTCTGGACAGCTACATGTGTGACAATTAAAGACCACTGTCCTTTGCATGCTACTTTTGGCTTTTTGCAGGCATAACAGCCAACTGTCCCCCCTTTTCTCACAAGATATTCCTTATTTGATTTTTTCCAAATCAAATATTCTCTTTTGGTGATAAAGATAGCATATGTGATATATATTTTTGGTTTTGGATGTTTTCTTTAATACTTTAATTTTGTCATAACGTATCCAGCGTATCAACTCGGTCAACAGGTGGAGTTGGTATAGGTTGGGTACCCCATGAGGGCAGTCACCAAAACCTACTCATGGACACTTGGCACTTTATTTTTTATTCTCTATTTATTCCCCCCCCCCCTCCCCACACATAAGTGGGTTATTGGGTAACCCATTTATTTTTCGTGTTAGGTTAGAGCTACAATATTTTGATACGATTATCAAATGAGTCGTGTTTAGGTCGATTTAAATTTGACACGACACGAAGTTGACGCAACACGAACATACCTTGGAGGCCTGTTTTGCCAGTTCTACTTGCAAGTAGCAATTAAATGCAATTTTTATTAAAAAAATTGTTATAATCTACAATATTAAGATATCGGTGCTGTTTAATTGATTTTCTTATATATACTCTTATTTTTATTATACAACAATTATGGGAATTATAAAAAAAAATCGAACCTTTTTGTCTTTTTACTCTTTCACCACTAATGTGATAAAATCCACTATTAATCAATAAAATTTTCGATGACTAAAATCATAAAAGATACAAAACAAAAATGAAAATATATCATTTTTAGTGCCAAGATAGTTTTGATGAGTTTTTAAAATATCGGAAGAGAAATTATTAATTGCAACGAACAACTTGGGGATTTTGATAGTGTTACGGACCAAATATTTCCACAGCTCTTAAAATTTTGTACAACACTTAAATGGAGAAAGATACAAGAGCTAAGTATAATTACATAATTATTTTTATTGACAAATAATTAATTATTCACAAATTTGGGATGTGCAGCACTACTCTTTTAGTTAGATTAACAGTATTTAATAGAATAATTTTTCAATTAAGGACCTTAATCGTATTACAGTGATAGCTAAATTAAAAAGTAAAATACACAAACATTAATACTGGAGATCTAACGAGTACGATTCTAACGTTTTGTGCCCTTAGAGACATAAGGGAATTTGTTTTAGACAAATAGAAAATAAGTGGTCAGCTCTCACGGGCATCTTCAAGCACTCGGTGGTGTGGTGCTTGTAAAGCCGTCCCACTTGGTCTTGTGTTCGAGAGAGCTGGTAGTTTTTTAGCACCCCTCATTAAAATTCCTTCTTAAAAGTCCTTTTCACTTTAAATAAGGTATTCCAAAATACCTTCTTTTTTACGAAAGAAATACATAAATGTAAAAGCTTAATGTTGATAATTACACTCAAAAGATAAATAACGCACAACTAATATTATACTAATTAAAGTTTCACAAAATTTATAAAACGGAGAAACAGCTAATATGGGCTGGCTGGTTTGGGGCTTTTGTTAGCGTTTTACTTGGTCTCAGGTTCGAGAGGATTGGTATCTTCTAAATTCTGATCATGAAAACCTTAATTATAAATTTGAGGTATTCTAAAATACCTTCTTTTTACTATAAAAGCTTTATTAATGTATTAAAAAAGGAAAAGTTTGAACGATCACCATGATTTTCAGTCTATCAAACTTTAGTTTGCTTATAGGAGCGTTTTGAAAAAAAAAATTACTAAAAGAGAAATTAACATGCAAATAATGTTGGAATTTTTTTTTTTTTGGGGGTACAATCCAAGTTAATCTATGGGATTGCCAGTAGGGGCAGGCATTAGTTGCTTAGATCGGATTTGTAAAATCCTAAACCAGCTAAATAAACATGTCCAACCCAACTTAGTCCAATCATCAAATCATTGGGTTAGATTGGATTGGGTTGTGTTCATCAAATTGATTAAAATAAAAAATTAAATATAAAAGTAAAAAAATTATTTGTGTTTGAAATAAAATTTAAATAGAAAAAATCATTAATTCTCCATCGTAATATTGAATTTTGTTCTTATACCAAAATTCTATTAATAAACAATATGACGTAATGTTTGAATACCTATCAAACTTTTAGTAAAAATTTTAGTTTAATTTCTAAATTTTATATTTAGAAAATTCAATCACTTTTAGATTTAACAAAAACAAATAGAAAAGAGTTTTTATATTATAAAACAATAAAAAAAGAATGTTCAATATTAGATTTAGCAATTTATGATTTTACAATTGACAATTGATATTATTTTTTTATGGGTTTGGTTGGGTTATATGGGTTCATTTTAATGAACCTAATTATTAATCAAGTTAAAAGTTTGACCTAATCAATTCATTTAAATTTAATTAGGTTGAGTTAGATTGGATTAGATCTGATAAGTTGGGTTGAGTTTGTTCACCCTTTTTGCAAGTACTAATAAGCACTTTTTAAAAAAAATATAAAACGAACTGTCACATTATACATATGTTACAATCCAGAGCTTACTGATATTGGTGTTAAAACATGGTCCAAAGGCTTTTCTTGCCAAGTATATTGGTTAGAAATTTGTGCCCACTAGAGAAGTGAGATAAATCCTACACTGACGAAATATAGAGACTCTTATTAATATTTGGAGAAATATATTTATTTTACCTTCTTTTTATTACAAAAAGTTTTTCTTTTTCTTTTTCAAATAATATATGAAAAATTAGAGTCACAAGTACAGGATTTCATCATTTCTTCTTGGTTAAAATTTCTAAGTCAATTGCACATGCAGCACACCATATCATTTTCTTTCTTTTGGTTTCATTTATAAATGAAGAAAAGATGAATACTTTTCTAGTACCTAAAATTTAAAATAATCAATTTTATTCCTATCGATTTAAGTTTTTAAGGATAAAATAGTAATTCTGTTTTATATAATGTAAAATTCAAACAAATTTAATTTGTGACATGTAAGAAATAGTGATGATACTTGAATTGAATACTCATTGTATCGTTGTGAGTCACTATTAAAATTGGAAAAAGCTATTTACCCCGAATTTGCTCCCCGAATCTGCGCTCCGAAATCAAAACGCACCGTTTACTTTTTTCTCTCCACATGTGTTGCTTCATTTTGCCTTCACTTTCCACTTCCTTGCTTTCACTTTCCACTTCTCTAGTTAGGCCCGTAAAGCAAGGTAAACATTTTGCTTTCACTTTCCATTTCTCTTTCCAATTAGCAGCACTCTTTTTCTTCAGGCAGATTCGTTTGTTAAGTTAGGAGGATTTCATTCCATTTTTGGTTTCAAATCCACTCAACCACGCCACTTGCGTCTTAATTCAATCTCTTTTTTTTCCCCCCTTCCCTCAACTCTTGATCGATGGTTCGTTCTCTTGCTCTCGTTCAATTTTCGTTATTGTGTTTGATGCATGTATCATCATCATCTGATACAAAGAAGGAAATAACAAAGAAGGAACGAAATAGCAAAGCAAAGTAAAATAAGTGGACCACAGCTGGACACAACAAATTTTCTAGTTAGGCCCACACGTTGACTGAAGAAACACGTGAAGAAACAACTTTGCTTTTGCTTTTTCTTTCCCCAGCTTTTTCCTTTCCTTTATATAAAACAAGATAATGGACACGTGATTAACTCATAGCAAACGGTGCGATTTGATTTTGGGGTGTAAATTCAGGGTGCAAATTCGGGGTAAATAGCAACACTCATTAAAATTTACTAGACAATTACAAACCACAAAAATTTCAAAACTAACAATTATGCATACACACGGTGATGATGAAAGATGGATGTGAGTGATGCTTTAAGATAAAAGCCAAAGTAATAATAATATTAAATTTCACAGAGCAAAAAAGAAAAATGAGACACAACTCGTCACCGGCTCTCATCATGATCTTTGTGGTATGGTGCATGCATGTTTGTCGTGTCACCGATCATGAGTTCGAGGAGAGCTGGTTTCAAGCCAGAAGCAAAGAACATGATTCATGTAGTCTTGCCATCAAGTAAGGTATTACAAAATACCTCTCTTTTATCACTACAAATGCAAAACATAAAGCCAATATTCTTATTGATTTCTTAACAATAAGAATATCTTACTCTATACAAACCTTTAATGTTTAGGAATGCATGCACAAACTTTCTTTTGTGAATTTTTTTTTTCTGTTTAAGAATATCGAAATACTGTCAAACTCTATTTTTTGATGTATGAGATCTATTTTACTAAATAAGTAACGATAAAATCTCACATATGGAGTTGATCTTGATGGTTTAAGTTGAAAAAGAGTTTATATAACTATTTCTAAAAGATTAAATATAATAACCTATATATTAGGATAAATTTTAAGGGTGGAGATTTCTATTTCCTGTATTGGAATTGAGGAAGTTCGTATATAAAGATATTCTTTTATTACGTCACTTGATATTGCAAAAATTTGAGAAATTAGTGAGGAATTATACTATATTTGGGAAAACTAATAATATTTTTTTCAGAATAAAAATCAGTTGATGATGAAACCGAACACCAACTCTCGTTATGGTCATGGTGGTATGGTGCTTAGTTGTTCGCAATACCATCAAGTCCCGCTTTCGAGACACCTTGGTACTTGAAAGATACAAGAACCTTGAATCAAACGCATCCTTCGCTGGTTACCTTTGAATATAGGTATTTTAAAATACCTCTCTTTTATATATGTTTAAATCTTATTTTCATAACATGTACAAAATATCCTCAAGTTGTTTTTTTTTTTTTAATATCATTTACTTGAGAGTTCATTATTTTTTTCTATTACAGATTTTACTAATCACTGGGAAAATTAATGTTGATTTATTTACCTAATATATTAGTTATATTTTGTCAGTGAGTGCTAACTTTTCTTCTATTTAGTTCAAAGCTCACTTATTAATTTACCATCTACACTTATTTGATAACAAGATCACAAGTTGAAGTCATTTCCGAATCACTAAAAGTAATATTTTCTTTTATGATATAAACTTGCTAAATTCAATTTCATTGCGATCACTCTTTAATTAAGCTTATTTTATATTTTTCAATTAATATATCTAGTATATATATACTAATAAAAACTATTTATTGAAAAAGGATTTTTTTTCAATATTTTTTCATGTTGTTGCATCCAAACAGTGGTATTTGCAATTTCATGACATTGTCACCTCTTATGGGTTCCAAGAGAACGTTATTGATCAGTGTATATACGTGAGGGTCAGTGGGAGCAAGCATATCATTTTGGTGCTTTATGTGGATGATATATTGCTCGCCACTAATGACACTGATTTTTTACTTGAGACAAAACAAATGCCTTCATGCAATTTTGATATGAAGGATCTCGATGAAGCCCATTATGTATTAGAGATAGAGATTCTTTGTAACAAATCTAAAGGAGTTTTAGGATTGTCTTAAAATGCTTACATTAATCATATTCTGAAAAGGTTGAATTTAGAGTCTTGTGCTCCTCGAAAAGCACCAATTTCAAAAGGTTACAAACTTTCCAACTTTCAATGTCCAGATAATGATGTAGATAAAGCTAGAATAAAAACAGTCTCATATGCATTAGTCGTGGGTAACTTGATGTATGCTCAAGTCTGTACTTACCCTGATATTGCTTTTACAGTGGAAGTGCTTGGGAGATACTTAAGCAATCCTAGATATGAACACTGGAAGGCTGCAAAGGAAGTTAGATATTTGCAAGCCATTAAAGATTTTACATTGACACATCAACAATCAAACTATTTGAATATAATGGGTTTCTGATGTTGATTTCGCAGGGTGTTTGGAAGACAAAAAATCCACATCTGGTTACATCTTTATGACGGCAGGAAAAGCTATATTATGGAAAAGTGCCAAGCAGACACTTATAGCTTCTTTAATAATAGAGGTAGAATATGTAGCATGTTTTGAGGCTACTCGTCAAGCTTTATGGATGCAAAATTTTATCATAAGGCTAGATTTTTTGTTGGTTGTACCGAGACCATTAAAAATATATTGTGATAATTCTGCAGTTATTTCTTTCTCTCATAATACAGGGAGTTCTTTATGCTTCAAGCACATTGATATTAAATATTTATTTGTGAGAGAGAAAATTGCTCTATCTTATGTATCAGTAGATCACATGCCTACAGAACTCATGTTAACTAATCCACTTACTAAAGCTTTAGCTCCAAAAGTGTTTAGGGAGCATGTAACTCATATGAGACTGTTAGAATCCTTTTATATATGCTGAGTTAGTGGGAGTCCTGATTTATATTATAAGTTACAACTTAAATGAGATTATGTATTGCTCATATTTTTGTTATTATGCATACATATTGTTATGTGATATTGGTATGCCATATATTGTGGACACATGTGGTTGGATATGGCATTATGTATAATTGAGGATATTGTGGTTCGAGACATTTTGTTTGGTCTCAATATAGACATTATGGACTGAAGTATTTTGGCTTGGCTTTAGTGTGCTTTCTTAAGACATTTTGATTTAGTCTCATTATCGTTATAAGAAAGCACAACTTCCTTGAAACATTTTGGTATTAGTCTCATTATGATGAAAAGGAAGCTCGCTTCTTGAGATGTTTTGATCCAGTCTTATTATGGTTAAAAAGAAGCGATGGTTTAGGAGACATTTTGTTTTAGTCTCATTTAGATATACATGTGGACTTTGTGGAAATGGACATGTTGATCACATTGTCATGCTATTTCCACAATTATAATTGTATATTACTACTACATAGTCACGTGTTTATAAGTGTCTTATTATGTAGATCATCCTGTCGATGTACATATGACTTAGTACTTATGGCACATTTTGGACTTATTTATGTTTTGGATGATTGCTCAAACTTGGCTTTCTGTTATAGTCACATGTTCATTAATTTTTTTTTCAAAGATATTTATTTAAAAAAATAATCATTAGAATGACTTTTTTCATCCAAGTGGGAGATTGTTGGATTTATTTCTCACATATTGTTGACTAACATAAATCATTCTATATTGTTTTTCATGTTTTACCAGATTAATGCATGACTAATGTCAAATAAATGAGCCTGTCAAAAGTAACAAATTTTCATTGAGATTATTTCCCGCACTACCACATCCTTTTTTTTTTTTTGTTCATTATTTCAAAATACCAAGCATCTTTTCCAAAACAAAAAATTAAGGAAAATCTTTTCCTAAACAAAAACTTAAGGAAAAGTAACAAATTCTCATTGATGAAAAACCTAAGGAAAAGTAACAAATTTTCATTGAGATTATTTCCCACGATATCACATCCTTTTTTTTTTCTTTTTTTGTTCATTATTTCAAAATACGAAAGCATCTTTTCCAAAACAAAATCATCATCAACTTGTTATTAATCAGACATTCTCTATCATCAATTCATTGCCAGAATAAGCACTACAGAAAACAAAGCATCGTAATGCTGTTGCTCATGTCTTCGATTAATCTTTTATTCTTTTACGGAAAAACAAGTATGCAACAAACTCTGAGCGAAAAAAAAAAAAAACATCCAACTTGATATTGGTGGCTTTAATTTCTTCTCCACAAGAACCTTTTCACAAATTACTTTAGTTTCAGCCTAGCTAAACAAAGTACAATATCTGGGAAAGTTGCAAAAATCGGCTAGGAGGAGAGAAACGCTAATGTAGCAACTTAGTTTACTAAACTGAAATAATAATATTACTCATTACTTCTAGTTTATTGCCTTTTTCTTTTCTTAAGACTTTTTATTTCAATTTCAAAGCTTTTTTTTCCTAATATTAAAGTGTGAACTGTTAGAGATATTATCTTATATCACTTGAAAATGAAATTTAAATTAAATATATAAAATCTAAGACAATTTTAATTATTGAGCTAGTTTTTTAATATGAATTAGGCTTGCGAACTTTTATATATATGGTATATGAGTCAACTACACTACCTTAATGACCACGTGACAAAAACATGATAAAGCGATTGATTTTGTACATGTATAATAGGGGATGTTAGGCACGTTATTCCACATCAGCTAATAAGTGAGGTCATGGGCTTCCATATAAACCAAAAACGAATTGAGGCCATGCATATTACATAATGAACTTACCTCAGTCCTTCTCTGGCTGATGCACACATGCGCATTGCTTGTCCTGAAGTTTTGGTATGGTCATTCTTCTTTGAATCACATTTGTTAAAAACTAAAGCTCTTTTTTAATATTTTTCCCTTTCCCATTCTTTTTGTATCATACAGAACTTCATTTAGCCTGGTTTTAGTTTTTGAGAAGAGCAGCAGCATATGGCAAGTTCATATCTTCTTCTTCGCTCAACACACTGCAAGTTATATAATTCTCTTCATCCAACTCAAACTACTCCAATTCAAAATCTCTCTGTTCTTCATTTCCCCAAACTTTCTTGAGAAATTTGAATTTAATGAATCTTTTTTCTCTGTGTTCTATAGATTTACAAAAATTATAACACAAAAGGAAAAAAATTTAGTTGTACAATACCACTCTTTTTTTATGGACTGTGTGGGGATGGGGCTTTATTTGTTCCATTTCACTTGGCCTTTAGGTTAGAGAGGATTGGTAACTATCTATTATCTATGCTGATCAAAACCCCTTTACATTAATTAATTGAGGTATTCGAATTTCTAACATACCTTCTTTTTACTATAAAAGCTTTATTTTCTTTCCTTCGGCAAAAACAGGGAAAGTATGACCACCACAGTGGTCTTAAGACATATATTAATGGTGTATTTGGTGGATCACGCTATATTGAATTGAACTGTATTAAAAGAGTATGGATTATAATGAATTGTATTAAGAGGTGTGGAAATTTAATACATTGGTCTTAAGAAATTAGAAAATAATGATAAGTGATGTTGAAAAAATGAGTTTTCTTTTTTTCCTTTTGTTTGCCTTTTTTTTTTTTTCCTTTTTTGTTTCTTTTGGGGGAGGGGAAAGGGTAATCCAAGTTAATTTAGGGCCTTACAATTATTAACGAATGCTTCTTTTTTTTAAAAAAAAAAATATTAATTGTTATCATTATAGAAAAAACTATTTGATCCATAGCAATAAAATCCGGAGTTTACTAGTAGACTTAGATTGCGTTTGTTTTTTTTTATTTGAAATTTGAATAGACCTTAATTGAGTAGCATTTTTTTTCACATTTTAAATCTGAATGATTTTGAATTTGGCTAAGGTTTGAATAGGCTTAAATACATGTATCCAAATGACATGTTTGTTTGTTTGTTTGTTTTTTTTCAATATCTAAATATAAGTGTTAAGTTGTTTGTTTTCCAAAAAGCAAACATCTGATATATGATATTTTGACATATATAACCTCGTAAATATTAAAAATACTTATATTTATTGTTTAAATACATGACAGGTTATAAATAATTTATTTGATTATAAAAAAAATCATAATGTTTACCTTAACAAAACTTGAAATATATATATATATTTAACAAATTTTTTTTTACATTAATATGTATTATGTCATACTTATGATGTTACTTTTAGTACATTATATTGATATTAACAATTAATAATTGTTTAGTTATTTGAATTAAAATAAATGTATTAAATAAAATTCAAAATCTATTATAAATATAGTAAATATAACACAAAGAGATGAACCTATTTTAAAATACACTCACCTAAACTTCTATTATGTTCAAAATTCTCATTCAAAAAAATAATAATAATGGTTGGAAACACATATAACAAAAAGAAAGGTATAAATAAAAAATAATAAAAGAATATAAATTTATTTAATAGGGACATTAATGATAGAGAATATTAAAGTTCCATTTACATGTTTGCCATTTAGATAAAGGTCAAATATTTAACCTTTTCTATTCAGACCTAAACATCTATAATATGATATAAATGCTAGATAACAAATAAATTAAAACTATAAAATGTCTGAAAATAACTCAAATTCAGATTTCAGACCCCAAAAAAAAATCTTTTACTATGTATTCTTAATAGAGTTGAATGTTTGAATCTGAATGATGTATTTTTTTTATTTGAATTGCTAAAAATAGATATTAAATTATTTTTGAACTTAAAAATCTAAAAACAAGTATTTTTACATTTGTTCCTTATAAATTATAAGTGTTAAACAAATAATAAACATCTCAAAGAATATAAATTAGACAATATATTATCATAACATTAATTATGTTCAATTGAATACAACCTTTTAATACTCTAAATTAGTATATATTAAATAAATTTTTATTATAATTTATGGTGTTTTTATATAAAAATATTCATAAAAATCTTATAAGGACAAATAATGCTAATTTGAAGGAAATTAAAGGATAAAAATAATATTAATCTACCATGATATTATCCCATATTATAGAGATAGATTATAATGTTAATTATTAAATATCATTTAGGTAAGAATGAAAGTTAATTAATTAGATAGGGATAGTTTGGAGAATATTTTCAATGACATCATTTAGACTTTCTAGATCAAGCAAAAATTTAAAAAGATTGGCTTAATTACTTGATTAAGTCAATTAAGTTATTAACTCAAAAAATAAATAGTTGCTTAATTTATAAAATTATTATGTAGAGATCTACAAAGTACGTAGTTGGCGAATTTGCTGTAAGGGGACTTAGTTATAAATAAAATAAAATGATCATGGTCGCCACCAATCTTTCCACTGGCTCGGTGGTGTGATGCTTCATGGAGCCACCTCGCCTAGTCGTGTGTTCGGGAGAACTGGTATGGCTTTTGAGCACCCTTCAAAATAATTCCTCTCAAAATGCTCCTTTCCACCTTAAACGAGGTATTCCAAAATACCTTACCTTTTCAAAAATAAAAATAAGAATCCGCTTTAGTTAAATTATGCCACTATATTTGAAAAAATATTAATAAATTATCTTTCTCAGAATTAGATGGTATAAGATCAATCCAAAAGTCTTAACATTTCAGAATGCTATATTTGTGAAATAAATTACATTCCAAATTATTCTTGAGAAAACATTTTACTATATAAACCCCTCATTTGTTAGATTTTGTATCACAACTTATTAATTCACCTATCATCATAAATTTACTTGGCATTGTTACATCATTTGATAGAGAGAGTTTAATTTTTCATTCAGTGCGTTCAAGAGAAAATAATAAATTAAAAATGCCGCACATGCTAATCACCAGCATTCTCCGGGATCGGGCGGTGTGATGTTCGAGGCATCATTCCGCTTGGCCTTGGGTTCGAGAAAATTGGTAGCTTTTGGAACACCCCTTTGAAAATATAGCAAGTTCCTTGATACTCTTCAGTTAATAACAGTAAATGAGGTATTCTAAAATACATTTTTTCAATAATACACCACAAATATGTGTACTATAGGAATCTATTTCTTATTATGTAGAGTGAAATTGTCATTCCATTAGACAAATTATTTATCTTTTTTTATATATAATATATCATTTCAAAACTTATAATAAAATTTGTAAAATTTGTATTTTGTTACAAGAACTATCAGATTTTAACCATTGTTTAGGTTTTCATCAAATATGCATTTCTTTATTTTAGAATTTCTTTTTATAATATAAGTATTATCTTTTTATTTTAGTAATGTTTAGCATCAACTGTTATACATTTCAAATGTTGGGATAACAATTTTTATTTATTAATATTAAGGGGGGTTGCCACTTTCCTCCCTATAAAAATTAACATATACCATGTATCCTCCTGTTGTTTTCATAATGGCCAAAAACCCCCCCTGATACCATAAGTTTATAATATTATCCTTATTTTTAGCTACTTTTTTATTTACATTTATTATAAATTACATTAATAAAAACTAAATAAAAAAATTAAGTATTAAAAATAAGAAATATATGTTTTGATATGAGCAAAAAAAAAATAATTTTTTTTGTAGTTATTTATTTTTTGAACATTTTCTTATAATAAACATTTTGTAATATTTTAAAATTAAATATAAAAAGTATAGGTAAAATATTTTATTATTTATCTTATAATAAATTTTTATTTATCATTCAAGTTTTTTTATAATAATTTTTTATCATTTTATAATAATTTTCTTATATATTTATTATAAGAAAATTTTTACAAAATAAATAAATACATATCAAAACATATATTTTTTATTTTTCATGTTTAATTTTTATTTAGTTTCTATTTATGTGATTTATTTAATTTATAATAAATATAAATAAAAAAATAATTGAAAATATGAATAATATTGTAAACTTATACTATCAAAAAAATTTTTAGCTATTATAAAAAAAAAATGATATATATTAGTTATTATTGGGGGAAATTGACAATCTTATATTAATGTATACCTTTTCAATCGATGGTGCTATGGGAATACCCGTAATAGATTTCCTCTAGGCAAAACCCGTAATAGACCCGACCCCCCCCGACCTCGACGGATCTCACATCTCCGGCCACCTCATCGACCAAGTGAGGTACCAATCGGAAGCTGGAGCTACGCCGGTCGTTCCCCTGCCGAAAACGCCGCCGCAAAACAACCGTAAGACCGCGGATCGAGCTTGCGAAACCGCGGCAAAAGCCGCATCTTTCTCGCCTGATTTCGCTAATTTCCGGCAAGTCACCACCTGGGTTTGGTTCTTCAAGTTTCTCTCTTCATTTTGCAGTCAACCTTAGGCACCAAATTGGCAATTCCCGCTGCCAATCAGCTGTTGGAGACTCACGGGCTCATGAGCTTTGATCCGACGCCACAGCTGCGTGTGAAAGCACACCGCCATCATCATCGGAATAAACGTGGCCTGAAGAGCTAACGTCCGAGCTTAACTACCAGCCATCTTTGACCGACGACGGGTAAATTCGTAATTTTGAAGTTTGAAGCACTAAAAATCACCGATGGCTTCACTAGCCACGGGTGGTGATGATCCTCCAGATGTCGCCGGCGTTCAATATCTATCGAGTATACTGTATATGTTATATATAAAAGTACGCATGTATTATTATTTTATTTAATGACTGTACTTATACGAAATGTTGTAGAAAGCTTAAAAAAAAAAAGAATGTCAAGTTTATTTTTAGTTCCACTAACTTAAGTTGTGCATAAAAGCGAAACGAAAAAAATGTATGTCAGTATCACCAATCTTCTTATGAACACGGTGGTATGGTGCTTGGAGCACCTTACAACTTGGTCTTAGGTTCGAGAAGATTGGTAGCTAAATTCAGTCCAACTCCAATATGATCCCATCATCATCATCCTCATTTCCAACATTCCAACTTAAGTGAGGTATTCGAAAATACCTTCTTTTTTATCACAAAGGTTCCTTTATTCATTTTCAAATAATATATGAGAAAACAGATCACAATTTCATCATTTCTTCTTGGCTAAAATCTCCCACCAAAGTCAAAATATATTATATTGCACATCATGTCATTTTCTTTTCGCTTCATTTATATGTGAAGAGAAGGTAATAATATTCTTTTAAATTAGTCTCTAAAATTTGAGATAAATTCTCAGTTAATTTTGTTATCGTAAATCTAAGTTTTTAAGGATAAAATGATAATTCTATTTGATATAATTTAAAATTGAAATAAATTTGAAGTGCAATACGTGTAAAATACTTGATTAAATTCTCATTTTGTGTATTATTAAACACGTTATGAAGAAAGATGGGTGCGAGTGACCTTTTTAAGTTGCGAAAAAATAAACTAATAATAAATTTTACAGAACAAGGATAAAATAAGAGACGAGTCGCCACTGGCTCTCTTCATGATCTTGTTGGTATGGTGCCTACATGTTCGTCATGTCACCAATCATGAGTTCGAGGAGAGCTGGTAATCAGCGAACAGGATGTATATATTCTTGCCATCAAAGGTATTACAAAATACCTCTCCTTTTTATCAAAAATGCAAAAAAAAAAAAAAAAAAAAAAATTTTGGTCTGTTTAAGGATCTAGAATGTACACTTAGATTTATCTTTTTGAGATGTATGTAATAATGAGATTTATGCCATGAAACAGTAACAATAGAGTCACACATGCAGTGATGATCTTGATGATCTAAGTTGAAAAGTAGTCCATGCATCAGTTCATAAAACGTTAAATGTAGTAACTTGTATATTAAGAGAAATTTTGAGGGGTGCAGATACCTTTTCCCAATTTAGAATTAAAAAGGTTTATTTTTATTTTTTTAAGGTTATGCTTTAATCATATCAGTTGAGATCGAAGAAATTTAAGATATTATGAGGAATTATATTATAGTAAAAAAATGCAATAATCTTAGAATTTGAATTATATTGGGAAATTATGAATTAAAAAAAAAAACAAGTGACATATCTAAACGCCAAAGCTCGCTGGTCATGCTGCTATGGTGCTTTGCTAGTTTACCATATCATCAGGGTCGGACTTCGAGAACTTTGAACCAAACGGCACCCTTTGGTTTGAATAGAGGTGCTCATTCTAAAAATACGTCTCACTCTTTATTAATTATAGAGTTCATTTTTTTTTTAATTCAAAACTTTTGGTTCATAAACAAAGTCATCATCAACTTGTTGTTGGTGAGAAATTCTCTATCATCAATTCATTACCAGAATAAGCATTGCAGGAAATTAATCATTTTCTAAACCACCACGTCACTTTTTAGTTCATAAACAAAGTCATCGTCAACTTGCTGTTAATGAGAAATTCTCCATCATCAATTCATTGCCAGAATAAAGCGTTACAGGAAACTAAGCACCATAATGCTGTTGATCATCCCTTCAATTCATCCTTTATTCGTTTACCGAAAATCAAGTAAACAACAAACACTGAGCGACAATGCATTTACCCAGAAAAGGGGTGGTGTTTAAAATTTTGAACATGTAAAAGCAAAATTTTCAAAATGCAGCATGTGATGAGTTCATACCATTTTCCTATATATACACTCTGCTAGGATTGGCTCTCGGTATCAGTTTCGTTCTTCTTCAGGCAACACACGGCAAGTTGATATTTCTCTTTTTCCAACTCAAAAATTCAATCTCTCTCACTTTCTCCAATATTTCACTATCTACTCCCTCCTCCACTCAGTCCATTTTTCGTCTCATCAAAATCATAACTCAAAACGGCGACCCACCGAACCGCACGCACCGGAGCTCCGGTAACTGGACGCTTTACTTTCATCAGGAGACTCCTCGCGTCCTTCATTACATTTGCCGTCTTCCTCTTCTTCACTTCCTCTCTACTCTTCACTTTTCACTCTCCCTATCGCGATCTTTACAGCTCGGGTTTGAATTCGGGGACGTATGGACTCGTATCTATTCGGAGATCCGTATTGGCGCTGAAATCAGATTCTTTGAAGCCGCGGCTGGACCAGATCAGAAAGCAAGCCGATGATCACCGAGCTCTGGCGGTGGCTTACGCGTCCTACGCGCGTAAGCTCAAGGTTGAGAACTCGAAGATGGTTAGAATCTTCGCTGATCTCTCAAGAAATTACACGGATCCAATATTTCACCAACTTTCTTGGTGAAAATTTAATATTTTCACCAATATTTCAAGATATATATATCTAGCTAGGAGGGAAAAAAAAGAAAGAAAGAAAGAAAGAAAATGTAGTTTTAAAGCCTCTCAGTTTATTATTGATTCGATTCTTGTTCCTCAATTCCGTTTCCTTAGGTCAGTGGCTTGACTAGGGAATTCTCAGAGGTCATAACATTTCTCATCCCCTGAACCGACCTCATATCTCCTCTGTTAATTTAACTAAGCTGTATATATCAGTCGCACTTTTCAGTGAACTCCACTGGCGGTGGATCTTGGAAAGCCCTGCTTTTTGCTTAGTAAGTCATCTTAATTTCTTGCTATAGTTAATTTACAGAAAATTGAACAAGATTAACATATTCATTTATTTGCAAGGAGTGGTTAAATTGCTTTGGAATTGCATATTATGTGCAAAGGTTATGTAATCAAACAATATGGATCATTTTTTGTTACATGGCTCTTCATCATCGTAGCTTAATTTAGGAGTCTTTGCTTTAGCAGCTTCTGCTAATGTTGATGATGCCCTGTAATATTAGAAATTTCCAGTTGGTTTGCATTATGTGAAAGAATAGTAATTACTGTCACAAATATGAGAGTATATAGTGGCATTTGCACATGCCAAGGACATTAATAAATGTAACAATAACCCAAATCCTTTATTTATTTTTATAGGCTCACCTGGCTCAGCCTGAGCGCGATGGAAATTTGCAAGTCAGTTTAACTGATTGCCTCGCAACAGAATAGAAAGACAATTAGAGTCCTTGATGGGCTAGGCACAAGATTGCGCTATGAGTAGCTGCCGGTTTCATCTGTGGCATAGCCCACGTATTACCCACCGTGATCTCAAGCAAGCAAATGTGATCCTATTGATGATATTGATGCTAGGATCACAGATTTTGGGCTGGTAGAGGCAATGCCCTGATGCTCATACGCATATCAAAACCATGAATGTTGCCGGAACTGTGGAATACATAGACCTGGAGTAGTGGAGCGTTACCAAAGGGGGGATGCTTACAAGTGTGATTTATGCAGCGTAATGAGGACATGATGATGAGTTTGGTCAAGTGGATGAGAAATGATATGACTTCTGAGAATTCTAGTCAAGCCATTGACCTCAGGAAACGGGTTGGTGGAACAAGAACCTAATCAGAGGCTTTAAGATGCATTTTGTTTCTTTTTTTTTTTTTTTTTCTTTCTATGAATAATATGTATAGTGTAAAATTTACTAAAGATATATGCCTATTGCCAGAAATTTGAAAGAACGAGCTTGTATTATTGATGTTCCACTGCTCAATTTTTATATATACAATGGCCTTGTACTACATTTACAGCTGGTGAATACTGCATCTATTGAATTCGTACGTCATCCCTTGCTGTTAATCCTAGGGCTGAGATTTAAGGGTAAATGATGATAGAAAGGTAATAAGGTTGACTCCAGTCTTGACCATTGATGTTCTTAAAATCTTAAGACATTTCATCCTTCTACAAGTATCAGGGACTATCTTGTTGAATGCTCGCTGGTGACTGTTTAGTTCCTGAATTCAATTACTCGCCAAGAGACTCTCCGTTGAGGCATTTCATCAAACGGTTTTATACTTCCATCAAACACTTGTTGCTTTAGCTATAAAAAAAGGAAAAAAAAAAATGGTTTGTTCACTGTTGTTTTGACCAAACTTCTTACAACTCCGTGGTATGGCGCTTTCAAGAACCGTTTAACTTGGTCTTAGGTTCGAGAAGGTTGGTAGCTAAATTTAGTTCAACTCCATTATGATCCATCTTCATCATTTACAACTTAATTAATGATGCGTTCAAAAATTAATAATGTTATGTATGCTTAGTTAGGATATTTAGTTTATATTTTAGTCAATTCAACAAATGATATGTTACTATTTGATTGATTTAAATGATAGTTAAGTCATATCATATTTAATTCAAATGGTAAAATTTTATTAGTGGTACATCAATTAGAATACGAACTAATATAGCCTAATTGAATAAGTATAATATTACTATTTAAAAATGACTTGTTTTAAATACAACGTCTTATTTTAATTCTTTTTCAAATAATATGGGAAAAATTAGTGTCAGAAGCATTGGTTTCATTTCATCATTTATTCTTAATTCAAAATTTGGCAAAGTCAAAATATAAAAAAATCTTACGGAACAAAACCTAAATGTGATACAATTCACTACCGGCTCCCGGGATGACCTTGTTGGTTTGGTGCCAATGTGTTAAGCACGTCATCAATCACGGGTTCGAGGGGAGCTGGTACCAAGTCGGAAGCAACGTACAGGAATTGTGTGTGTGTGTGTATATATATGGACCTGTCTATGGTACAGATTCTGTGACAAACATCTCCCGTCATCCCACCATCCGATCTTCTATTGTTTAGTTTCTCACTCCACATCCAACGGCTGATGCTGCAGTCTGTAGCTTACAGATTCTGTAAGCTAGTCAAGTCCTATATATATATGTATGTTCTTACATGAAAAAAGGTATTACAAAATACCTTCTTTTTATCACAAATGCAAAAAAGTTATTATTTTTTTATTGATTTCTTGTTAATAAGATATTTGAAAACTATAAACGTCTTATTATATATAAACCTAGTTTCTTTTGTTTAAGGATATCAAACATTCAGTCATAATTTTTTTTTTTTTTTGGCCTTTTCCTTATCATATATGCAATGAGATGAACGTCACGAGAGAAGCAATAATGGAACCACACATTCGAAGTTGATGATGATTCAAATTGAAAAAGGAATTTATGTATCTATTGATAAAGTGTAATGATCTTATATTATGACAAACTTAGAAGAATTTTAGTGGGGCCCACGGAGTGGGATTTCCAATCTCTCTCTATTTTGTTGAAGTAAATATTGGAGTGAGAAAAATCCACAGTCCTCACTCTACTCTAGAAAGTAAACACTGCTTAATTCTAGGGGTGGGCGCGGTTCAGTTCGGATCGAAATTAAGTAGAACCAATTTAAATCGGTTATTTTATAAAAAGAACCAAATAAGAACCGAACTCAAACGGATCTTTTCGGATCAGTTCAGTTCGGTTCGGTTTTTTCGGTTATGGGCCTATTTTGAAATTTCAAATTTTTAACCCATTGGGCTTCATGAATGTAATAATTTTTTCCTGTGCAATTTATAGTTTTGCTTTTACTTATGAGATTTGCTTTCTTTGATCACGAATCTTGGTTCTGTTGAATTGTTTGTTTATGGTCATTATGATTTCATATATCTGGTTAAATTGCTTGATCTTATGGAGTCAAAATGAATTTTACTTATGTGTATATATATGTTTGTATAAGGTGGTTGTGACTCTATCATTATTTAAGAGTGGAGGTATCTTTTTCTTGCATTAAAATTGAAGATATTTTTATATAAGAAACATTCTTTAATAAAAAATTTGAGCTATTAGTGAGGAATTATATTATATTAAAAAAAGTATAATCATCTTAGTACATGAATTATATTGGAAAAGCTAATATTATAATTTAGAACAAAAAGCAACTAGTGATAACACCTAACACTAACTCTCGTTATGGTCACGGTGGCTTGGTGCTTACTTGTCCACAATACATATCATCAAGTCCTGCTTTCAAGAAGTCTTGGTACATGAAAGATACAGGAACCTTGAATCAAACGCATCCTTTGCTAGTTTGCTTTGAATAGAAGTATTCTAAAATACCTCTCTTTTATTATATGCTTAGATCTTATTTTCACAATTAATATACAAAATATTCTGAAGTTGTTTTTTTTTTTCTTTTAACTTCATTTATTTGAGAGTTCATTATTTATTTCAATCACAGATTAACTAATCACCCACAAAATTAATTAATATTCATTTACCTAATATATTAGTTATATTTTTGTCAGTGAGCGCTAACTTTTCTTCTATTTAATTCAAAGCTCACTTATTAATTTACCATATGCACTTATTCAATAACAAGACAAAGTGAAGTGATTTTCCAAGCACTAAAAGAGTAAAAGAATATTTTCATTTATGATATAAAGTATAAACTTGCTAGATTTAATTTCATTGCGACCACGTATTAATTCTTGGAAGCTTATTTGATATTTGTCAATTTATGTACACACACATTAATCAAAACTATTTATTAAAAAAAGATTTTTTCCAATCTTTTCTCATGTTGTTAATTAGATTTATAAGGGCTTGCTTTTTACTCACATCACTTGAGATTTAAAAAAATTGATATATATATATATATATTACTTAATCAAACCATGTATACTTTGCATGTGAATTAATGGAAAAACAAATATAATATTTTTTAAGAATAAATAGAAAAAATTGATATAACTTAACACCAGCTCTCGTTATGGTCTTGATGGCATGGTGCTTGCTTGTTCTCCATGTCGTCAAGGCCTGTCTTCGAGAAGCGTCGGTACCAGAGGCTACAATAGCAATCAAAACAAAATTACAGAATCTGTATCTTCTGCTTTGAAATAGAGGTATTCCAAAATACCTCTCTTTTATCCCATAATAATAATAATAAGGAAAATTAACAAATTTCCATATGCCATACCATCACATCCTTTTTTTTTTTTTTTTTGTAAAAGTCCATTTAGTCCATGTATTTTAATATCAGTATTCATTTACTCTTTATATTTTTAAAAATGTCTCGAAACATCTCTGCCATTAAAGTATTGATACCTCTACCGTTACTTTTTATTTCTTTTGACTTACTTTTATAATATTACCCTTTTACAATAATTTTTTATTTGAACATTAATAAAAAAATAATTAAATTACCAATTTAACCCAGAAAATTAAAAAATTATATTAATTTTTTGTAAGCACCATTTGCACACTTGGTAGTTTGCATACAATTTTTGACAATTAAAAATTAATATAATTTTTTTATTTTTAGGGTTAAATTGATAATTTAATTATTTTATTTTATTTATTAATGTCCAAACAAAAAAATTATTATGAAAGGGTAATATTGTAAAAGTAAGCAAAATGAAATAAAAAGTAACGGTCGGGATATTAAATTGGTAATTTAATTATTTTCTTTTTTATTAATGTCCAAATAAAAAATATATATGATAAAATGGTACTATTGTAAATGTAAGCGAAAAGAAATAAAAAGTAACGGTAAGAATATTAAAACTTTAATGGTAGGAATGTTTCGAGGTATTTTCAAAAATATAGAGACTAAATAGATACTAATCTTAAAATACAGGGACTAAATGAGCTTTTACCTTTTTTTTTTGTTCATTATTTCAAAATACCAAAGCATCTTTTCAAAACAAGCTCATCATCAACTTGTTGATAATCAGAAATTCTTTATCATCAATTCATTGCCAGATTAAGCATTACAGGAAACTAAGTGCCATCATGCTGTGTCCAAGTCTTCAAATTAATCCATCATTATTTTCCTAAAAACAAGTAAACAACAAAGACTAAGCGACAAATAAGTAAACATCCAACTAAAGCTCCTTTTTTTACAATTTTGCCTTTCCCATTCAATTGCAGGCATTCTTTTTGTATCATACGGAACTTCAATTTAAAAGTAATTTGACACGGTTTATAATCCATTTAGCATGGTTTTAATTTTTGAGAACAGCAACAGCTGGTGGCCAGTTCTAGGGATGGCAATTGTGATTGTAAACCCGCAAATTCGTCTAAACTCACTCGCCAAAATCTGCCTGCTATGGATAATTTTGCGGGTTGCAGGCGGGTTTGGTATTAATCCAATATCTGACGGATACCTGCATGGATATTCGCTAGACCCGTAATATTTTTTAAATATTTTAAATTTAATTTTAATTGAAAAAAAAATTAAATCTAAAAAATATATAAAGAAAATAATACAATTATGCAAAGTGCCAAATACCCAAATTGTTTTTGTATGGACTATTCTTTTTAACTTAATGCATGAATTATTTAGTTATTATAATTTTTTTTTGGATTTATATTTGAAAAGTATTATTCTTTGGAAAATATTAATTTTAATCATTATCATAGGTATCATGTTAAATAAGTGTGCTAATGATGGTGAATGAAATGTAGATCTTCTCTTTGAGCTTGTGTTGAATGATAATATGAAATGTAATGTTATTTTTAGATGTTAGTCTGTGGGTTTTTTTAGTGGATTTGTGTATTTTATATTTAAATTTGATAATTTGTGTTGGATTATTGTTTAAATTTTAATTTTTATTTAATTGGTTAAATTTAAAATTGAGTATGTTATGTGAAATTTGAGGTTATTATTGTAAATTTATATATTGAACATTTGTGATTTTAAATGTACAAACCCGCAAAAAATTTGTCAGATACCATTGCAGATTTAGTAATTGTCAAAACCTGCAGCAGGTGGATTTTCTTAAAAAAATTAAAATCCGCTGCGGTTTGCGGGTGGGTTTGGTAATTTAAATTTTGTGCGGGTTTGTGTTTGTGTTTGGTAATAATAAACCCGCTACAGCCGGTGCCCATTGCCATCCCTAACTAGTTCATATCTTTTTCTTATATAAACACTCTGCTCGGATGGTCTCTTAGTGTCAATTACATTTTTCTCTTTTTAACAAACTACTCCAATTCAAAATCTCTCCGTTCTTCCATTTCACCAAACTTTCTCGAGAAAAATTTTAATTTAATGAATCTTTTTTCTCTTTTCTATAGATTTACACACACAAAAAAAAAAATGTAATCTCAGTCTAATGAAGAGAATTATATAATTGCAGTGTGTTGAGAAAAGAGAAAAATTATGTACTCCTTCATTTACTAAAAAAACACATTAAAGATCTAAAGCATATATTTAAAAATACTACAAAATTAAATACATTGCATTAGATTGTATTTATTTTAGCATATCCTTAACTTTAATATAGATAATAATTTCTTATTGAAAATAATAATAATAATAATAATAATAATAATAATAATAATAATAATAATTATTATTATTATTATTATTATTATTATTATTATTATTATTATTATTATTATATGTTGCATATTCTTTAGTGATATTTTTGTTTCATTAAGTGATTCTTTAATTTTAAATTTATGCAAAAAGTCAAATGTTATTTAATTGTTTTTGACATTTTTATTTTAAATGGTTTGTATTTATTTACCTGAAAATCCTATTTTGCCTTCAATAAATTATAAAGTAAATTAATTGTAAATTCACGGAAAGGCATTTTGGCTTATTATTTAGATAATAAGAATGAAATGGGCTATTGTTTGAAAAAAAAAAAAAAGGATTATTGTATCAAAGCCCATGAATGAAAAAGGTTTTTTTTCATTTTTATAATGCATTACATTATTTGCCTTAATTTATTTTTCAAATTTATAATTCAAAGCTTGCAACAAAATCTAAAAAAACTTGTATTTTATCAGGAGACCTATCAGATTTTAGCCATTATTTAGGTCTTCATCAAATATGCATTTCTTTATTTTAGATTTTTTTGTGACATAAGTATTATCTTTCTTACTTTAGTAATTTTTAGCATCAACTATTATACGTTTCAAACGCTAGAATACCAATTTTTCTTTGTTAATGTATACCTTTACAATCGATGATGCTATGTCGAATCCAGCATTTACTTTTTCTCAAAAATTTTACTATTTATATAATTTAATTATGTAAAAAAAATGCAAAAATGTCTCCATAATTGTTACTTCCCCAATATTATTATTCATGACCGTAATTTTGCACGTACTGAAAATAAATAAGCCACAACAACAATAGTATACAGTATCTCTATCACACATCTTTCGAGTGTTCTGTACATGTTATATATGAAAGTATGCATGTATTATTTTTTTTAATGACTGTGCATAGATGAAATGTTGTTGAAAAGTGTTCTTTTTTTTTTTCAATTTTTTGTGTCACATGGTAATGTCAAGCTGATTTTTGGTTCCAGTAACATGAGTTGTGCAGGCAAAAGAAAAGAAAAAAAGATGTATGCCAGCATCACCAATCTTCTTATGAACTTGGTGGTATGGTGCTTGGAGCACCTTACAACTTGGTCTTAGGTTCGAGAAGATTGGTAGCCAAATTCAGTCCCACTCCATTATGATCCCCCCATCATCATCATATCCAACGTTCCAATTTAAATGAGGTATTCGAAAATACCTTCTTTTTGTCACAAAAGTTCCTTTATTCTTTTTCAAGTAATATATGAGAAAACAGGATCACAAGTATATGATTTCATCATTTCTTCTTAGCTAAAATCTCCCAATTCAAAATATATTAGATGAATTGATTATGTTGCACATCATGTCATTTTCTTTTCGCTTCATTTGTACATGAGGAGGAAGTAATACTCTTTTAGTTAGTCTTAAAATTTGAGGTAATTACTCAATTAATTTATATGTCGTTAATTTCCTAATTGTTGATCTAGGTTTTTAAGGTAAAATAATAATTCTATTTGAAATAATTATAAATTGAAATAAAGTTGATGTGCAACATGTGAAAAGTAGCGATAGATACTTAAATTAAATGCTCATTGTGTGTCATTATTAAAATTAACAAGAAAATTCACAAACCACAAAAAATTGTACGACTAAGAATTATGTTTACACCGTGATGAAGAAAATGGGTGTGAATGACCTTTTAACATAATGGAAAAATAAACTAATAAATTTTACAGAACAAAGAATAAAATAAAACACAATTAATTACCGGCTCTCATCATGATCTTGTTGGTATGGTGCCTACATGTTCATCATGTCACCAACCATGAGTTTGAGGAGAGCTAGTATCATCAAACTAGAAGCAATGAACAGGATGTATATATCATTGCCATTAAATACACCCTTTTTTTTTTATCACAAATGCAAAAAAGTTATTAAAATGTGTGCACAGACCTTCTTTTATTAATCCTTTTTATTTGTTTAAGGACATCGAACCACATCGAACGTAGAATAGCAGTTATTTTTTTTTTTTTTTTGAGATATGTAATAGTGAGATTTATATTACGAACGCAGTAATAATAAAGCCACGCATATAATGGTGATCTTAATGATCTAAGTTGAAAAGAAGTCTATGCATCCATTTATGAAATATTAAATGTAACGACTTGTATATTAAAAGTAACTTTGAAGGGATATAAATATCTTTTCCCAATTTAGAATTAAAAAGGTTTTTTATTTTTTATTTTTGCAAGGTTATGCTTTATTCACATCAGTTGAGATTGAAGAAATTTCCAGTTGGCTTGCATTATGTGAAAGAGTATTAATTACTGTCACAAATATGAGAGTATATAGTCGCATTTGCACATGCCAAGGACATTAATAAATGAAACAATAACACAAATCTTTTTTTTTTCTAAGGCTCACCTTGATCAGCCTGAATGCAATGGAAATTTTGCTAAGTCATTTTAAGTGATTGCCTCGGAACAAAATAAAAGCTGATTCATTTGCGGCATAGCCCACCTATTATCCCGCGAGATATCAAGCAGGCAAACGGGATTCTGATGATGATATTGATTCCAGGATTACAGATTTTGGGCTTGTAGAGGCAATGCCTGCTGCTCATACACATATCAATGCTTTGAATGTTGCCGGGACTGCGGAATACATAGACCAGGAGTGTCATCTGAGGGGATATTTACAAGTGTGATTTATACAGCTTAATGAGGAAATGCATGAGTTTGGTCAAATGAATGAGAAATGATATGACTTCTGAGGATTGTATTCAAACCATTGATCCTGAAGCTCCTAGGAAAGCGGTTAGTGGAACAAGAACGTAAACGGAGGCTTCAAATGCATTTTGTTTCTTCTTTTTTTTTTCTCTGTGCACTGTCTATACAGTGATAAATTTACTGAATATATATGCCTATTGCCCAAAACTACAAGATCAAAGAGAGTAATGCACATAAATTTGTATTTCATCCTTTGCTGTTAATGCAAGGGCTGAGATTTCAGGGTGAATAATACTGATACAAAAGTAATGGGGTTGATTATATACTTCAGTTTTATTAACTGTTCAATCCAGACCTTAATTTTTTAATTCCAATCTTGACCATTAATCTTCTTAAATCATAACACATTTCATCCTTCTAGAAGCATCATGAACTATCTTGTTGAATGCTCGCTGGTGACTGTTTAGCTCCTAAATTTAATACTCGCCAAGAGACACTTCATTTAGGCATTTCATCAGACGGTTTTATACTTCCATCAAACGATTGTTGCTTTAACTATTTTTTAAAAAAAAGGTTTGTTGACTGTTGATATCACCAAACCTCTTAGAACTCAGTGTTATGCTGCTTCAAGAACCATCTAACTTGGAATTATGTTCGAGAAGGTTGGTAGCTAAATTTAGTTCAGCTCCGTTATGATCCATCTTCATCATATACAACTTCAATTAATGAGCCATTCGAAAATCAATAATCTTATGTATACTTAATTGGGATATTTAATTTATATTTTAGTAGTGTGACAAATGATACGTTATTATTTGATTGGTTCAAATGATAATTAATTATTAAGTCTTATAATATTTTATTCAAATGGTGAAATTTTTTTAGTGATACATCATACATTAGTTGAGATATAAATTAAAATATTCTAAGTAAGTACAACATCACTCTTTAAAAATTAACTTGTTTTAAATGCAATTTGTTTAAAATTCTTTTTCAAATAATATATGAAAAAAGCATTGGTTTCATTTCATCATTTATTTTTAATTCAGAAGTTAGAAGTCAAAATATAACAGATATTACAGAACAAAATATAAAATATGAGACAATTTGCCACCGGCTCTCATCGCGATCTTGTGGGTTTGGTGGCTTTAGGTTCTGCATGTCACTAATCGCGAGTTCGAGGAGAGCTGGTACCAAACTGGAAGCAACGTACGGGAACCATATATATACAAATATATATTCTTCCACAAAAAGAGGTATTACAAAGTACCTTCTTTTTGCAACAAATGCAAAAAGTTTATTTTCTATTGATTTCTTATTAATAAGAGATTTGAAAAGTACAAACACCTTATTATATATAAGCCTACTTTCTTTTGTTTGAGGTTATCAAACCTTTAGTCATAATCTTTTTTTACTTTTTTTTTTGTCATCTATACAACGATAAGATTTACATAATGAAATAAGTAACAATAAAACCACACATACGGAGTTGATCTTAGTGATCCAAGATGAAATGGAATTTGTGTATCTATTCATAAAATGTTAAGTGTAATGACATTTTTATTATGGCAAATTTTGAGAATATAAACGTCCTTTTTCCTGCGTTAGAGACTTTTGGTGGGTATTTATAAAAATATACTTTAATCACATCACTAGAGATTGAAGAAATTTGAGATCTTACGAAGGAATTATATCTTTTCTAAAAGAAAAAAAAAATACAATAATCTTAGTAACAGTTTGATAATACTATAACTTTTGTAATAATTATTGTTAATTGTGTTGTAGAAATAATAAGTTGAGAAGAAATCAATTAAATGTTTAGTAATATTTATTTTAAAAGTACCTTGGGTTTTGAGAGTAATCGTATATATTTAGTAAATTTTTCTATTAAATTACTGTAAGAATATAAATTGCTGTCAAATAAAATTTATTTATATATTTATAAACATGTATGTAAAATATTTTTGTTGTATATATAATAATTGATAACTAAAATAAATATATCTATATGATTAATTTGATTTTTATTTTGTTATCCCAGTGTAATTGTCAATAATAATAACCCCTTTAATTTTAACGATTTATCCTAATCAGTAAGGATAATTTTTGGATTTTTAGAATACTGTGATGATATTTATAAAATTATATTAAGTATAAAAATGGTTTAAAATCAGATTTTGAAAATAAACTCATTTCCTACTTTTTCAAAATATGCTATAGAATATGGTAGTTTGCCAATTTTTTTTTTAAATTTATCAAATATCAAAATTAACTTTTAGCTTTTCAAAAAGACTTTTAAGCCTTCCAAATGTAATTCCAAATGGACCCTCACTATTTGAATATGATCGGAAAAAATAATATTATATTAAAAAATCAAAAGTAATAATTTATAGCATTAAGGTGTCGTTTATTCTTTTGTCTACAATTTGAATGGGTCTAAATTTTTCTAAGGTCTAAATATAAATGTCCAAATGACATTTTTTTTAAATGTCTCAATATATGTGGTGTCTTGTGTGTTTTTGTGAATAAAAAAATCTTAAATACGATTTTTGATATTTATATTCTTATAAATCAAAAGAGAGAGAGAGAGAGATTAGGTTTTATAACTTAATAAGTTAGTATACTTAATACATATTTATTTTCTATTTTGATAAAAAATCACAAAAAATTATTTTTTCTTCAGTTAAAAAAAAGAAAATTTAAAAAAAGTATGAAATTAATAAAATTTTCAGACTTGACGTTTTATAGATAGAAGCCATTTTAATTTAAGACATAACTTAATTGAAGAGAGGTATACAAACCTATGTTTTCTTTAAGACATAAACTTAATTAAATTCATTTGAGACCACTTATGGCTACCATATAAACTTATTTGATAACTAGGCAAATGAAGTTACTTTCCAAGCATTAAAAATAATATTTTTCTTTTTGATAAATAAACTTGCCAAAATTTAATTTCATTGGGATAACTTATTTGATGTTTTCCAATTATATGCGAGTATATAGTAAACAAAACTATTTATTGAGAAAAGCTTTGTTCAATCTTTGTCTTATTTTGTTAGATTTATAAGGAATTGCTTTAGTCACAGCGCTTGAGATTGAAAATCAAAATTGAGATATTACGTAATAATGTAGTAAACTAGGAAAAATAATCAAACATATATGTTGAATTTGAATTATTGGAAGCACAGATGTTGGAGTGTGTGTGTGTGTATAAATGTGAAGTAAGTGACTTAAATGACTGCCAACTCTCGTGTCTTAGTGGCATTGGGACTTCCTAATAATTATTTCACCTTGTCATCGAGTCCTGCTTTCGATAAGCGTTGGTACCAGAAGCTAGCAAAGTATCTGTCTCTGCTTTAAAATAGAGGTATTCTAAAATACCTCTTTTTCATTATATATATATTTACTTAAATCTTATTTAAAAAAGTAAAAAATTATCTTTGATTTTCGTTGAAAATTTATTAATTCGATTGAATATAAAATTTTCATACCCTTTTGTCCATCTCTTGCTTCCATTTTACAAGTCAAATTAGGGGACTCTCTTGAGATAATGATATATACAGTTCATTAATTAGTTTTTAAAATATAACTTGTTAATATTTGATTTTAAATTATAACTCAACGCAGTTTAATTCAATTTAAATTTAACAGAATTTTGGTATATTCTACTCATTTGGTTGGCCTCTCTTGTTGTTGGAGAAAAAGGTCACGGGCTCAATTCTAAAGTTATATATATCATACATTTATATGAATTATGACCGTCATGTTGTAGTTTGGCAAGTCATGAGTGTGCTTTATGCGTCTAGTTGTCTGAGTTCTAATTAATAAGAATATGAATAATAATTTGGTGTACTTAGGGATACATTATATCATTTCTTTTGGAACTATTTTAACAACAATGATGGCATGTCATGGTGCATAGTTTGGAGTGCTTCAGCAAGTATGAAGGTTTCGGAAGAAACAAAGGAAACAGAGTCTTCTATCATCAAAACTAATATTACGAGTTATACAAGTTTTTACCTTAAAGTAATACTGTGTATAGTTCAATCATCAGAAGCTGTTATGATTAGAAGCTCATGGTGAATGCAAATTGCAGTAACATTGTGAGAGACCGGCCTTCTAAGATTCGAACATAGGTTTTGGTTTCATAATCCCACCCCTATTAACTTATAATTTTTGCAAAAAAAATATAAAACACAGTGAAAAAAAAAATCAATGTTTCACAGCCCATACCCCGGGGTTGATCTGGAATTGAGCCTTATATGAGCCTTAAAATGCCGTACACAATAATGCATATCAGTAAAAGCAGAGAGGAATCGATTGAAAGCTACATGTCAAAGATACAGAGAAGAAACAATATCTACATTCATTACATACAGATTAAAACACCAAAAATCAAAGAAAAGAAAAAGTATTCCAACAATAATTATGTCTCTAATATTTATGAGCTTAGTTACAATTTCTTTTGGGTCGATCCTCTAGTAATTCACTTTGTGCATTCAGGGTATGTTTACTTCTTAAATTAGGGAATGAGAATGAGGAATTATTACCTTTGTGTGTATTTATTTATAAAAAAATGAATCAATGAATGAGAATTAAAATGGTGATAACCACTAAATTTAAAAATAAGAAATGAAAAACTCATTTCCATAAGTATACAAGATAGTAGTAGAACAACAACAACTACTACTAAGGAATTTTATAAACTTATAACAATCTATTCCGATTCTGATAAACACATCAATGGAAGTACATTTCATTATGATTTTTATTCATACAACTTAAGTAAACAACTTATTTTGATTTATATTTCTTATTTCAATTCAAATATATTCCAATTACCACGAAGTAAACACAGCAGTAGCGAAAGTCAAGACTAAAGTGTCGCGGGCATAGATTTTAATAGTGATAAGTAATATTTATCTTTAACATTAGTTGAGTGAGTGCAATTAGTATTTAGAATGGGTGTAAAGAAAGTACAACGAAAAATGTAATGTGCAATTAATTTCTGTTTATCGCGATCTTGCTCTTAGTTTTGAAATCTAATCCCAAAAATTACGATACACCTATGAGTACACAAACATAGCCCAGAAACGACGTTGCTTCTTCTTCTCCCTCATCTGTTGTTGCTGCACGTTGCTTCTTCTTCTTCACTCAATTTTTTTCAACATCATGAATCTGCGGTACTTTTTATACTTTTTTCACCAGATTTTTATCTCATTAAAAGAGAATTTTGGGCGTACGATTATTAGGGTTACATTTGTTTGATCAAAGTTGAAATTTCCATTAATATTTGAAATTAATTGGTGAATTAAATTTATGATCCGTGTGTGAATTATTGAAATTAACTCTTCCAAAACTTTTTTTTTCTAAATTTTATTGCGGGCTGATTTAGAGTTGATTAATCTTAGGGGTCTTTTGTAATATTTTTAAAGTTTAGGTCGCTCTATAATTAGATGTGAGCTCTAAGATTAATATTTAATTAAATGTGAGCTCTAAGATTAATATTTTCTATAGACTAATGCTTTCTAAACACTAATAAAGACATAGATGAGATGAGAGAATAGAGATCGATTCCTTTAGTTTAAGTTAGGACATTAGGCTTAGGCACGCTACATGCACGTTTACATTTATTCACTAATATATTTTTAGGCTTATATATTTTTAATTAAAATTTAAAAAATATTTTTAAAAAAATGCAAGTCTGAATACCCATGCTGTTATGCACTAAATATTTGGCATATACCAAACACACCGGCAACTTCGTATGGGTTTTAGTTTAAGATACCATACCCGCCCGCAACACACAAAATTACCCATAAAGAGTAGGCTTTGGCGGGCGGATTTGGTTGGGTTTGTATGTTTGTAGGTACCATTGCCATCCCTAGTTCTAGAAGAGATGACAAGTTGCCTATTTTTGCCTTCAGCTACAACCTTCTGTGAACTGAGCATTCGAGTGGAAATGTACCAAATACTATCTTAGACGATGGCCTCGGGAGGTCTATTGCCAAAACATAGAAAACTAAAAACTTAGATCCTAATATATAAACCGGCAAAGTGAATTTGATATTTGTCAATTTATGTACACACACATTAATCAAAACTATTTATTGAAAAAAAAAAGATTTTTTCCAATCTTTTCTCATGTTAATTAGATTTATAAGGGCTTGCTTTTTATTCACATCACTTGAGATTAAAAAAAAATTGAGATATATATATATATATATATATATATATATATATATATATATATATATATATTACTTAATCAAACCATATATACTTTGCATGTGAATTAATGGAAAAACAAATATAATATTTTTTAAGAATAAATAGAAAAAATTGATATAACTTAACACCACCTCTCGTTATGGTCTTGATGGCATGGTGCTTGCTTGTTCGCCATGTCGTCAAGGCCTGTCTTCGAGAAGCGTCGGTACCAGAAGCTACAATAGAAACCAAAACAAAATGCAAGTACCTGTATGTTCTGCTTTGAAATAGAGGTATTCTAAAATACCTCTCTTCTATCCGAAAAAAATAATAATAATAAGGAAAAATAACAAATTTCCATATGTCATACCATGACATCCTTTCTTTCTTTTTTTGGTGTTCATTATTTCAAAATACCAAAGCATCTTTTCCAAAACAAGCACCTCATCAACTTGTTGATAATCAGAAATTCTTTATCATCAATTCATTGCCAGATTAAGCATTACAGGAAACTAAGCGCCATCATGCTGTTGTCCATGTCTTCAATTAATCCATCATTATTTTCCTAAAAACAAGTAAACAACAAAGACTAAGCGACAAATAAGTAAACATCCAACTAAAGCTGTTTTTTTTTACAATTTTGCCTTTCCCATTCAATTGCAGGCGCTCTTTTTGTATCATACGGAACTTCAATTTAAAAGTAATTTGACACGGTTTATAATCCATTTAGCATGGTTTTAATTTTTGAGAACAGCAACAGCTGGTGGCCAGTTCTAGGGATGGCAATTGTGCCCACAAACCCGAAAATTTGTCCAAACCCACCCGCCAAAATCTGCCCGCTACGGATAATCTTGTGGGTTGCGGGCGAGTTTGGTATTACAAATTGAAACCCGCACTTAGATGCGGGTGGGTTTGGTATTAATCCAATATCTGACGGATACCCGCATGGATATCCGCTAGACCCGTAATTTTTTAAATATTTTTAATTTAATTTTAATTGAAAAAAATATTTAAATCTAAAAAATATATAAACAACATAATACAATTATGAAAAGTACCAAATAACCAAAGTGTTTTTGTATTGACTATTTTTCTTTAACTTAATGCATGAATTATTTCATCATTATAAACTTTTTTTGGATTAATATTTGAAAATTATTATTCTTTGGAAAATATTAATTTTAAACATTATCGTAGGCATCATGTTAGATAGGTGTGCTAATGATGGTGAATGAAATGGAAATATTCTCTTTGAGCTTGTGTTGAATGATAATATGAAATGTAATTGTTATTTTTAGATGTTAGTTTGTGGGTTTTTTTAGTGTATTTGTGTATTTTATACTTAAATTTGATCATTTGTGTTGGATTGATGTTTAAATTTAAATTTTTTATTTAATTGGTTAAATTTAAAATTGAGTATGTTATGTGAAATTTGAGGTTATTATTGTAAATTTATATATTGAATGTACAAACCCGCAAAAAATTTGTCAGATATCATTGCAGGTTTGGTAATTGTCAAAACCCTCAGTGGGTGGATTTTCTTAAAAAAATTAAAACCCGCTGCGAGCGGCGCCCATTACCATCCCTAACCAGTTCATATCTTTTTCCTATATAAACACTCTGCTTGAATTGTCTCTTAGTGTCAATTACATTTATCTCTTTTTTACAAACTACTCCAATTCAAAATCTCTATGTTCTTCCATTTCACCAAACTTTCTCGAGAAAAATTTTAATTTAATGAATCTTTTTTCTCTTTTCTATAGATTTACACAAAAAGAAAAATGTAATTTCAGTCTAATGAAGAGAATTATATAATTGCAGTGTGTTGAGAAAAGAGAAAAATTATGTACTCCTTCATTTATTTAAAAAAAAACACATTAAAGATCTAAAGCATATATTTAAAAATACTACAAAATTAAATACATTGCATTAGATTGTATTTATTTTAGCATATCCTTAACTTTAATATAGATAATAATTTCTAATTGAAAAAAAATGATGATGATGATGATAATAATAATAATAATAATAATAATAATAATAATTATTATTATTATTACTATTATTATTATTATTATTATAATTATATGTTGCATATTCTTTAGTGATATTTTTGTTTCATTAAGTGATTCTTAAATTTTAAATTTATGCAGAAAGTCAAATGTTATTTAATTGTTTTTGACATTTTTATTTTAAATGATTTGCATTTATTTAACTGAAAATCCTATTTTGCCTTCAATAAATTATAAAGTAAATTAATTGTAAATTCACGGAAAGGCATTTTGGCTTATTATTTAGATAATAAGAATGAAATAGGCTATTGTTTGAAAAAAAAAAAAGAAGGAATTATTGTATCAAAGCCCATGGATGAAAAATGTTTTTTCCATTTTTATAATGCATTACATTATTTGCCTTTATTTTTCAAATAAAGCCCAGGGATGAAAAAGGTTTTCATCCCTTTTTTCAATAATGCATTACATTATTTGCCTTAATTTATTTTTCAAATTTATAATTCAAAGCTTGCAACAAAATCTAAAAAAACTTGTATTTTATCAGGAGACCTGTCAGATTTTAGCCATTATTTAGGTCTTCATCAAATATGCATTTCTTTATTTTAGATTTTTTTGTGACGTAAGTATTATCTTTCTTACTTTAGCAATTTTTAGCATCAACTATTATACGTTTCAAACGCTAGAATACCAATTTTTCTTTGTTAATGTATACCTTTACAATCGATGATGCTATGTCGAATCCATCATTTACTTTTTCTCAAAAATTTAACTATTTATATAATTTAATTATGTAAAAAAAATGCAAAAATGTCTCCATAATTGTTACTTCCCCAATATTATTATTCATGACCGTAATTTTGCACGTACTGAAAATAAATAAGCCACAACAACAATAGTATACAGTATCTCTATCACACATCTTTCGAGTGTTCTGTATATGTTATATATGAAGTATGCATGTATTATTTTTTTTAATGACTGTGCATAGATGAAATGTTGTTGAAAAGTGTTCTTTTTTTTTTTCAATTTTTTGTGTCACATGGTAATGTCAAGCTGATTTTTGGTTCCACTAACATGAGTTGTGCAGGCAAAAGAAAAGAAAAAAAGATGTATGCCAGCATCACCAATCTTCTTATGAACGTGGTGGTATGGTGCTTGGAGCACC
Organism: Citrus x clementina; assembly: GCF_000493195.1. Lineage (NCBI taxonomy): Eukaryota > Viridiplantae > Streptophyta > Magnoliopsida > Sapindales > Rutaceae > Citrus > Citrus x clementina. The sequence goes on from NW_006262075.1 coordinate 11,447,497, forward strand.
TTACAACTTAGTCTTAGGTTCGAGAAGATTGGTAGCCAAATTCAGTCCCACTCCATTATGATCCCCCCATCATCATCATATCCAACGTTCCAATTTAAATGAGGTATTCGAAAATACCTTCTTTTTGTCACAAAAGTTCCTTTATTCTTTTTCAAGTAATATATGAGAAAACAGGATCACAAGTATATGATTTCATCATTTCTTCTTAGCTAAAATCTCCCAATTCAAAATATATTAGATGAATTGATTATGTTGCACATCATGTCATTTTCTTTTCGCTTCATTTGTACATGAGGAGGAAGTAATACTCTTTTAGTTAGTCTTAAAATTTGAGGTAATTACTCAATTAATTTATATGTCGTTAATTTCCTAATTATTGATCTAGGTTTTTAAGGTAAAATAATAATTCTATTTGATATAATTTAAAATTGAAATAGAGTTGATGTGCAACATGTGAAAAGTAGCGATAGATACTTAAATTAAATGCTCATTGTGTGTCATTATTAAAATTAACAAGAAAATTTACAAACCACAAAAAATTGCACGACTAAAAATTATGTTTACACCGTGATGAAGAAAATGGGTGTGAATGACCTTTTAACATAATGGAAAAATAAACTAATAAATTTTACAGAACAAAGAATAAAATAAAACACAATTAATTACCGGCTCTCATCATGATCTTGTTGGTATGGTGCCTACATGTTCATCATGTCACCAACCATGAGTTTGAGGAGAGCTAGTATCATCAAACTAGAAGCAATGAACAGGATGTATATATCATTGCCATTAAATACATCCTTTTGTTTTATCACAAATGCAAAAAAGTTATTAAAATGTGTGCACAGACCTTCTTTTATTAATCCTTTTTATTTGTTTAAGGACATCGAACCACATCGAACGTAGAACAGCAGTTATTTTTTTTTTTTTTTTGAGATATGTAATAGTGAGATTTATATTACGAACGCAGTAATAATAAAGCCACGCATATAATGGTGATCTTAATGATCTAAGTTGAAAAGAAGTCTATGCATCCATTTATGAAATATTAAATGTAACGACTTGTATATTAAAAGTAACTTTGAAGGGATATAAATATCTTTTCCCAATTTAGAATTAAAAAGGTTTTTTTTTTTTTTTTTACAAGGTTATGCTTTATTTACATCAGTTGAGATTGAAGAAATTTCCAGTTGGCTTGCATTATGTGAAAGAGTATTAATTACTGTCACAAATATACGAGTTTATAGTCGCATTTGCACATGCCAAGGACATTAATGAATGTAACAATAACACAAATCCTTATTTTTTTTTTTCTAAGGCTCACCTGGATCAGCCTGAATGCAATGGAAATTTTGCTAAGTCATTTTAAGTGATTGCCTCGGAACAGAATAAAATCTGATTCATATGCGGCATAGCCCACCTATTATCCCGCGAGATATCAAGCAGGGAAACGGGATTCTGATGATGATATTGATTCCAGGATTACAGATTTTGGGCTTGTAGAGGCAATGCCTGCTGCTCATACACATATCAATGCTTTGAAAGTTGCCGGGACTGCGGAATACATAGACCAGGAGTGTCACCTGAGGAGATATTTACAAGTGTGATTTATACAGCTTAATGAGGAAATGCATGAGTTTGGTCAAATGAATGAGAAATGATATGACTTCTGAGGATTGTATTCAAACCATTGATCCTGAAGCTCCTAGGAAAGCGGTTAGTGGAACGAGAACATAAACGAAGGCTTTAAATGCATTTTGTTTCTTCTTTTTTTCTCTGTGCACTGTCTATACAGTGATAAATTTACTGAATATATATGCCTATTGCCCAAAACTACAAGATCAAAGAGAGTAATGCACATAAATTTGTATTTCATCCTTTGCTGTTAATGCAAGGGTTGAGATTTCAGGGTGAATAATACTGATACAAAAGTAATGGGGTTGATTATATACTTCAGTTTTATTAACTGTTCAATCCAGACCTCAATTTTTTTATTCCAATCTTGACCATTAATCTTCTTAAATCATAACACATTTCATCCTTCTAGAAGCATCAGGAACTATCTTGTTGAATGCTCACTGGTGACTGTTTAGCTCCTAAATTTAAATACTCGCCAAGAGACACTTCATTTAGGCATTTCATCAGACGGTTTTATACTTCCATCAAACGATTGTTGCTTTAACTATTTGAAAAAAAAAAAAAAGGTTTGTTGACTGTTGATATCACCAAACCTCTTAGAACTTAGTGTTATGCTGCTTCAAGAACCATCTAACTTGGTCTTATGTTCGAGAAGGTTGGTAGCTAAATTTAGTTCAACTCCGTTATGATCCATCTTCATCATATACAACTTCAATTAATGAGCCATTCGAAAATCAATAATGTTATGTATTGGGATATTTAATTTATATTTTAGTAACGTGACAAATGATATGTTATTATTTGATTGGTTCAAATGATAATTAATTATTAAGTTTTATAATATTTTATTCAAATGGTGAAATTTTATTAGTGATACATCATACATTAGTTGAGATATAAATTAAAATATTCTAAGTAAGTGCAACATCACTCTTTAAAAATTAACTAGTTTTAAATGCAATTTTTTTTTAAAAATTCTTTTTCAAATAATATATGAAAAAAGCATTGGTTTCATTTCATCATTTATTTTTAATTCAGAAGTTAGAAGTCAAAATATAACAGATATTTCAGAACAAAAGATAAAATATGAGACAATTTGCCACCGTCTCTCGTCGCGATCTTGTGGGTTTGGTGGCTTCAGGTTCTGCATGTCACTAATCGCGAGTTCGAGGAGAGCCGGTACCAAACTGGAAGCAACGTACGGGAACCATATATATACATGCACCACACCTGTCCTGCATATGGAGAAAAAGCATGCAATTGTATTTGTTTGGTAGCTAGCTAACCAATCAGGAGCTGGCTAAGTTGGATCTGTATGTTACAGAATCTGTAACTTAGCCAGCTCCATATACATACATATATTCTTCCACAAAAAGAGGTATTAAAAAGTACCTTCTTTTTGCCACAAATGCAAAAAGTTTATTTTCTATTGATTTCTTATTAATAAGAGATTTGAAAAGTACAAACACCTTATTATATATAAGCTTACTTTCTTTTGTTTGAGGTTATCAAACATTTAGTCATAATCGTTTTTTTTTTCTTTTTTTCTTTTTTTATCGTCTATAGACGATGAGATTTACATAATGAAATAAGCAACAATAAAACCACACATACGGAGTTGATCTTAGTGATCCAAGATGAATGAAATTTGTGTATCTATTCATAAAATGTTAAGTGTAATGACATTTTTAATATGACAAATTTTGAGAATATAAACGTCCTTTTTCCTGCGTTAGAGAATTTTGGTGGGTATTTATAAGAATATACTTTAATCACATCACTAGAGATTGAAGAAATTTGAGATCTTACGAAGGAAATATATCTTTTCAAAAAGCAAAAAACAAATACAATAATCTTAGAGCCAGTTTGATAATACTATAACTTTTGTAATAATTATTGTTAATTGTGTTGTAGAAATAATAAGTTGAGAAGAAATCAATTAAATGTTTAGTAATATTTATTTTAAAAGTACCTTGGGTTTTGAGAGTAATCGTATATATTTAGTAAAATTTTCTATTAAATTGTTGTAAGAATATAAATTGCTGTCAAATAAAATTTATTTATATATTTATAAACATGTATGTAAAATATTTTTGTTGTATATATAATAATTGATAACTAAAATAAATATTTCTATATGATTAATTTGATTTTTATTTTGTTATCTCAGTGTAATTGTCAATAATAATAACCCCTTTAATTTTAACGATTTATCCTAATCAGTAAGGATAATTTTTGGATTTTTAGAATACTGTGATGATATATATATATAATTATATTAAGTATAAAAATGATTTAAAATCAGATTTTGAAAATGAACTCATTTCCTACTTTTTCAAAATATGCTATGGAATATGGTAGTTTGCCAATTTTTTTTTTTAAATTTATCAAACATCAAAATTAACTTTTAGCTTTTTAAAAAAACTTTTAAACCTTCCAAAAGCAATTACAAATGGACCCTCACTATTTGAATATGATCGGAAAAAATAATATTATATTAAAAAAATTAAAAGTAATAATTTATAGCATTAAAGTGGCGTTTATTCTTTTGCCTACAATTTGAATGTGTCTAAATTTTTCTAAAGTTTAAATATAAATGTCCAAATGACATTTTTTTTAAATGTCTCAGTATATGCGGTGTCTTGTTTGTTTTTGTGAATAAAAAAAATCTTAAATACGATTTTTGATATTTATATTCTTATAAATCAAAAGAGAGAGAGAGAGAATGATTAGGTTTTATAATTTAATAAGTTAGTATACTTAATATAGATTTGTTTTCTACTTTTATAAAAAATCACAAAAGTTTACTTTTTCTTCAATTAAAAAAATAAACAAAAAAATTTTGAAAAAAGTATGAAATTAATAAAATTTTCAGACTTGACGTTTAACAAATAGAAACCATTTTAATTTAAGACATAAACTTAATTGAAGAGAGGTATACAAACCTATGTTTTCTTTAAGACATAAACTTAATTAAATTCATTTGAGACCACTTATGGCTACCATATAAACTTATTTGATAACTAGGCAAATGAAGTTACTTTCCAAGCATTAAAAATAATATTTTTCTTTTTGATAAATAAACTTGCCAAATTTTAATTTCATTGGGATCACTTATTAATTAACTTATTTGATGTTTTCCAATTATATGCGAGTGTATAGTAAACAAAACTATTTATTGAGAAAAGTTTTGTTCAATCTTTGTCTTATTTTGTTAGATTTATAAGGAATTGCTTTAGTCACATCACTTGAGATTGAAAATCAAAATTGAGATATTACGTAATAATGTAGTAAACTAGGAAAAAAAAATCAAACATATATGCTGAATTTGAATTATTGGAAGCACAGATATTGGGGTATGTCTGTATAAATGTGAAGTAAGTAACTGAAATCACTGCCAACTCTCGTGCCTTAGTGGCATTGGCACTTCCTAATAATTATTTCACCTTGACATCGAGTCCTGCTTTCGATTAGCGTTGGTAACAGAAGCTTGCAATGTATCTGTCTCTGCTTTAAAATAGAGGTATTCTAAAATACCTCTTTTTCGTTATACTTATTTACTTAAATCTTATTTAGAAAAGTAAAAAATTATCCTTGATTTTCGTTGAAAACTTATTAATTCGATTAAATATAAAATTTTCATGCCCTTTTGTCCATCTCTTGCTTCCATTGTTTCAAGTCAAATTAGGGGACTCTCTCGTTGAGATAATGATATACATTTCATTAATTAGTTTTTAAAATATAACTTGTTAATATTCGATTTTAAATTATAACTCAACGCAGTTTAATTCAATTTAAATTTAACAGAATTTTGATAAATTCTACTCATTTGGTTGGCCTCTCTTGTTGTTGGAGAAAAAAGTCACGGGCTCAATTCTAAAGTTATACATATCATACATTTATATGAATTATGACGTCATGTTGTAGTTTGGCTAGTCATGAGTGTGCTTTATGCGTCTAGTTGTCTGAGTTCTAATTAATAAGAATATGAATAATAATTTGGTGTATTTAGGGATACATTATATCATTTCTTTTGGAACTATTTTAACAACAATGATGGCATGTCATGGTGCATAGTTTGGAGTGCTTCAGCAAGTATGAAGGTTTCGGAAGAAACAAAGGAAACAGAGTCCTCTATCATCAAAACTAATTTTACGAGTTATACAAGTTTTTACTTTAAAGTAATACTGTGTATAGTTTAATCTGTTGAAAAAATAGTATGTCTATATGTTATTTTGAGGGCACATTTTGAGTAGGTCTCACTTAGCAAAAGTGAGAGATCTTATGAGGTTCGGATTCTATTCCGTTAATACTTCAAAAGTGTAATTTTATTTTCTCAAAATGGTGTTTGGGTGAATGAGAAATTGTCTCTCAAAGTTCATCCTTGAAGTTAGAAATTTGAAAGGAAATAAGGCTTATCCCACATGAGAAAAAGAAGCCTAGGGATTAGTTTTTATATACAAACACTTAACCATGCATAAGTAAGAATAATAAGGATAAAGACTCTCTCCACACGCGCGTCCGCAGGGGGGGTACAAATCCTAGACCGATTTGGTTGAACTCATGCACGTCTTGCGTACGCGAATGTCAGCCCAAAATCATCCAAGCTTGCATGGCACGTTTAAACTATTATTCTTACTCATGCGTATAAAAAGGCACACACAGAGCACTTGCTATTTTGTCTTCCCTCCTTTCGTCTGTTTTTTTTTTTTTTTTACCAGCAGACCTAAAGCATTTCAATAGGTGGTAAATCTGTTTTAAGGAAACTGACATGTGCTGGCCTCGGGTTTCTTTTTTTTTTCGAATTTTCTTTTCCCTGCTATTTTTCAGTTGTTATTTCCAGTGTTGCTTCAGTTTATTTAACCTATTGGTTTTATTTGTTTAACTCATTGTGTTGTGTAAATTCTTACACAATCATCAAAAGCTCATAGTGAATGCAAATTGTAGTAACATTGTGAGAGACCGGCCTTCTAAGATTCGAACATAGGTTTTGGTTTCATAATCCCACCCCTATTAACTTATAATTTTTGCAAAAAAAATGTAAAACACAGTGAAAAAAAATCAATGTTTCACAGCCCATACCCCGGGGTTGATCTAGAATTAGGCCTTATATGTGGGGAGTTGAATAAAAAGCTTCCGTTAATAGAGAAGAGGGGAAGAAAAAGAGTGAGGAGACAATGGACGTAGGTGGGGGTAGTGCCCAAGGGGGTGATTTGAGGCTTAACGAGTCTGTGACACTGAGAGAGATAGCTAATGAAGCACGAGAAAAAGCAATGTATGAGCGGATGGAACAGATGGAGAAACAGATGGAGACTCTGACAACCATCTTACACGAGCTGAGAAATAAGCGAAAGGGAATTCAAGAGGAGGGGATGAAAAGTGGTGGAATGACACCAGGGCACGTTGGCAGAAGGAACAACGACAACACGATGAGAGGTCGAACCACCAGGAGATTTGGTGGTGAAGTGGGTAACCAATCCCTACGGGGAGAAAGTCATGGAAGAGGAGATCAATATCCGAGGAGGCAGGTCTTTGACAACGACGACAGAGTTGTGAATGCAGAGGAAAAGGAACTCCGGCAACACCTTCATGATGTCGAACAAGAACGAGATCAGGTTGCAGCATGTGACCCTGATCGTGCCATACAGCTAGAGGAAGAAGTGTGCAGACTAGCGCAGATAATAGATGACATGCAAGGATGGAGTAGAACACCTGGTTGGAGGATAATGCTAGACAGTGAATCATCCCTCTTGGTAGAAATCATGAGTGCAGTCATCCCGAGGGATTTTCGCTTCCGAGACCTCAAGTACTCAGGACAAACCGATCTATTAGTGCATATAGAGTGCTTTAACGATGTAACTGGGGTGCAGAGATTATCTCAATCTCAAAGGTGCAAGGTGTTCCCATTGTCGCTAGAGGGACAAGCACGTGAGTGGTACCAGGAGCTTCTTCGAGGGAGCATTAAGTCATTCGAGCAGATGTGCTAGGAATTTACAGAGCAGTTTCGGGGGGCAATGTCACCTGAAGATGATATGATGGAGCTGACGAGCATGAAGCAAAGAGAGAATAAAATCCTTCGGGAGTTCATCAAAAGGTTCCATTGCGCTGTCCTCGATTTGGGGGCCCAACCATCCCCAAGCATTGAGGAGGCTGAAAGAATGAGTGAAGATAAGACGGTTGTGGTACAATTTGAGGAGTCCAGCTATTCAGACATACTCTGCCGTTTACGAGCAGACCAATAGAGATATAGAGATTGAGGAGGAAAAGGCAGCAAGGATCAAGGCAAACTAGGCAAGAAGTCTAACTCGTCATCATCAACCTCAGTCACCTTCTCTTTGCCTTTTGACATTTCCTAGACTATGACTAGAGCAATACCACCAAACGCCACCCAAACAAAAAAGAGAGAAAAAAGAGAAATTTTCTACAACTATCCAAGACCGAAGAAATAGAAATAGTACTTGCAGTTGTAGCCCGGCAAAATAGAGACAAGGAAGGTGACTTCAACTCCGAGGGAGAAAAATCACTCAGTCACCGGAGAGGAAGAAGAAGGCCAAGAGATGAGTTTTCCGTTTGAGGTTTATGGTTCCCTAATGAGGAATAAACTTTTGGTTTATTAGCATTTAACGGCATGAATTCCAAGGATTTTATAACCATCAGTTTGAAATTCAAATGAAGGGACAAATCACTGCCACATCACCCAGCTCGCGATTAAAAGCGACACGAATCTTCAAAGCTATTTCCTATCTTGAGCAAGCCAGAATTATTGAGTTTCTAGTATTGGTCTATTACATTACCCAATACCAGAAACTGGGGGACTAGTTTTTGGGGGATATACTTTGACGAGACCAGTCATACCCTGGACGAGGAGCCAGCCTCCTTATAATGGAGCAGGTGGGCAGAAATCTGGTGGCAGGTATCCGCGAGCAGGAATCTTCTGCTCATTCACGAGGACACCCTCTTCTGAACCATAGCGCGAGTCGGCCTCCTGTTAGGAGCCGATAGCCATTCCTGCTGAAGATCGGAACTGGCAGACCTAGTCCATAACGGTTAACAAGACGTGCACTCCTATCCGAGAATCTAGGCACGAAGCTCACTCAGCCACAACTACGATAGTCAAGTACCCACTTCCGAGAGCTGGGCGAAGTGATGGACGTGGATCGTGGGGGGGCTGGATTCGTAGGAAGGCTATAAAAAGGTAATCGACGAAGGTAAACAGGTTAGACACTTTAAGATTAGAACTTAAAAAAAAAAACATTTAACTGAGAAAATGAGAGAAAAACGAAAAGGAATTTGATTGCCAGAGAGATCATAAAAGAGCCACAAAATTAGTGGCTGAGTTTTCCAAAAAGTAAACCTAGATTTCTGACTTGAGCGTCGAAGGGTTTACGCCGGGAAAACACCCGACGTGCTCTAACCAATTTCTGTGTGCGCAAGAGTCTGCTAAGTGGAAGTCATACGAGGTATTGCTCTGCTCGGTTAGAAGGGTTGAAGAGAGATCCTGGACGTGGACGAGCAGACACTAGAATCTTGCATCAACAGTTGGTTATCGCAATCTTGCTCTTAGTTTTGAGATCTAATCCCAAAAATTATGATACACCCATGAGTACACAAACATAGCTCAGAAACAACGTTGCTTTTTCTTCTCCCCCATCTGCTGTTGTTGCACGTTGTTTCTTCTTCTTCACTTAATTTTTTTCAACATCACGAATCAGCGGAACTTTTTATACTTTTTTTTACCAAATTTTTATCTCATTAAAAGAGAATTTTGGGCATACGATTATTAGGGTTACATTTGTTTGATCAAAGTTGAAATACTCATTACTGTAATTTCCAGAAGTCCATTAATATTTGAAATTAATTGATGAATTGAATTTATGATCCACGTGTGAATTATTGAAATTAACTCTTCCAAAACATTTTTTTTTCTAAATTTTATTGCGGGCTGATTCAGGGTTGATTAATCTTAGGGATCTTTTGTAATATTTTTAAAGTTTAGGTCGCTCTATAATTAGATTGAGCTCTAAGATTAATATTTAATTAGATGTGAGCTCTAAGATTAATATTTTCTAAAGACTAATGCTTTCTAAACACTAATCCAAAGAACACAATTATAATAATCCATGTATTAAGTTAAAGACAGAGATGAGATGAGAGAATAGAGATCGGTTCCTTTAGTTTAAGTTAGGACATTAGGGCTTAGGCACGCTGCATGCACGTTTACATTTATTCACTTATATATTTTTATGCTTATATATTTTTAATTAAAATTTAAAAATATTTTTAAAAAAGTGTAAGTGCGAATACCCATGCGGATATGCGCTAAATATTTGGCATATACCAAATACACCGACAACTTCGTATGGGTTTTAGTTTAAGATACCATACCCACCTATAACTCACAAAATTACCCGCAGCGAGTAGGCTTTGACGGACGGATTTGGTTGGGTTTATGTGTTTGTAGGTACCATTGTCATTCCTAGTTTTAGAAGAGGTGGAAAGTCGCCTATTTTTGCTTCCAGCTATAACCTTCTGTGAACTAAGCATTTGAGTGGAGTACCAAATATTAGCTCGAACGGTGGCCCCAGGAGGTCTCTTGCCAAAACATAGAAAACTAGAAACTTAGATCCTAATATATAAACTGGCAAAGTGAATACATAGAACCGAATGACTAATAGGGCTCCTAAGACGAAAACCTTGGCAATAAGAACAAGGATTCGCAATTCTCTAGAGCATGGTTGGATTTGGTAGCCCAGAGTTAGTTCAACTTCACTGAAACCTACCAACAATGTTGATGGTGAGGAGAACAATACAAGTTAGAAGAGTTATGGCAGTAGTAAGAAAAGTCAATAGAGCAAAGAGTTCTATAGTAGTTATGAAGGCCTAACAGTTTCGCAAATCATTCAACCAGCAAAGCAATAGCCTTTTTTTGTATGCTAAGGTGATCATGGTGCTAGTGACAAGGACAACGGCCTGCAAGCATTGGTGATCCATACCAAAACAAAAAGAGTACAAAAATTTCACAATTTACTAGCTAAGATGTTGGATGAAGAGTTCTAAAAAAAATTCTAGTATCTAAGACTGTTAATAAGTAGAAAGGTTTAGAAGATATCAAATTGTATGGCCTCCAATAGTTTTCATAATGAACAGATGGCAAGAGGATGAGAATGATAAGGTAAACTTATTAGAAAATTATCCTTTGGGGAAAATCATCACCTAAATTCTAGGAATATTCATGTTATATTACCAAGAATGAAAAATCGAATATGTGGAAGCATAGATGAATCCATAATGACAAATTACCCTTTAATTCCATATGCTTAGCCTTTCAAATCAACACGTTTTCTTATATAATCCTTTAGGTTTCTCACTGCACTCTTTGTGATGATGACATGTCGAAAAAAATAAAATGTTACGTGTGACCTAAGGACCATAACTATTTATATATATAACTTTTATGTTATAATTAGGTGTTCTTATTTCAGCCCATCGTGAAATTAAAAATTACCCTTAAATTTCTACACATTAAAGATCTAATCATATTAAATACATTAAAGTCTAAATTACTGAAAATTTTAATGGATCAAATTTAATTGGACTTAATCTTATAAGATAGCCGCAACACATAATTATTCACATATAAGCCCAAAGTTGGACTAAAGATCTAATGAAAATCTTATTTTGTTGATTTTGTAGTAAAGTGAAAGGAGAGTGGAAATTAATTTAAGTTGTTGCTTTATTTACTCTCATTTAAGAAACAAAACTTTTGCATATTTTAATATAACTATTTTCTTTTTATTTGAATCGATTTAATGGATTATGTGGGGCAATAAATAATTACTTGACCACTTCAGCTCATTTAAATTTCTGAGGGCCAAAAACTCTATGGGCAAACATGGGCACGGTAGCATGAGTATTCTAATTTTTTTTAAAGTTCTTTAGTGCGTTATCTAGAGACTCAGGCTCTTCATAAGCATTTTGATGATGAGGAAATGATAGAGAAGCATCGATGTGTTTTGTTGACATAGGAAACAACAGAGAAGTTATGGATATTTTTTTTTTTCAAGCAAGGAAATGGTAAAGAAGAATGGAATGGTGAGTTCTACAAGGCCTTGTTCTTTGAAAGTGGGTAGTGATAACTTTATAGTTTCATGACACAATAAAAAGACAAATTTCAACAATTTTGGTGTTGATGTCTTCAACTAGAATTATCACTTTCAACAACTGTTCAGTTATTTTTCTCTCCTTCCCTTATGTGCACAAAACATGTTTAGAGATAGGATTTTTGGTTGGAGCATGCATGATTGAATCGAATCCTCTGATAATACATGATAACTTAAGATGCATAAAAAGATTGCCAGTTTGCTATGTACTTGGAATTTGCGTAAAGTGATACCTAGTTGTATTTGACATAATGTATTTATGATTACCCAATACGAAAGTTTATTTTCAAATGAAGTCACACTTTGAGATGCAGAGTTGACTCTACCACTAGGCAAATTAGATGATTGCTTAGAGCCTCACATTTTAGCAAGATACTAATTTATAAAAAAAATTAACTACCTAAAAAAATAATATAACATTTCAAAGATTTTATTCATAAAAGGCTCTAGAAATCCTATAATTAAAATTTACATATACTAAAAGTGAACATACTTAATGACCACTAACACGTATACTTATTAAAACATTTAAGTTAGAATCATAAAAATTTTGATTAGAATTATAAAAATTTTACATAAATAAATAATATAACAATAAGCAATCATCATGCCATCATTTTAGATATTTTATTTTTTTAGTAGTATCATTTCTATTCTTTTGTAAATTTAATTAATTTTTTTATTGATATAGCATATGAGTAGTAAATTATTAATTTTAAATTTTCAAATGACTACTTTACCTAAGGCCTTAAATATCTTTGAACTACCCCTACAAAGATGATTGGGAAGCAACTCATGCAAATGGAAGACGTCATTTCTAAACTGAGAATCAACATGCTACATAATAAGTTATGAATTCGAAATTGCATACAGTTTGTTCTCCAAAGTTAACATAAAATTTAACAGTTTGTTTTTAAGCAATATTATGAAACCTTTCTTTGTTGGTCTATATTCAAAGTTGCAACTTGCAAGACATGGAAGAGATATGTTTTAGAGTTGCATATAGTAACATTGTCCAAAGTTAAAATGGAAATTACAATGTGCAAGAGATATATTTTACATCTTTGAGTTGTATTCAAACTTTTTCTCAAAGTCGCAAGATATGGGAATTAAAATGGATCTCACTGTATCAATTTTCTACAAGAGCCATTATTAAAGATGAAAGAGGGGAAATGATCAACTATAACGAAATTTCTAATTTTGAGATACAAAATTTCATTTTGAGTGTTCTTATTTCTTTCGTGTCTTCAAAACTAAATGAAAAGACATAGTAATTTCATTTTTTTTAAAGAAAAAGTTGAATGCTATAAGAAATTATTAAAAGAAATTCAGGAAGCACATGAAGAAAAGAAAATCTATTATCATAAGTATATAATCCAGGTATGGACATCGAACGTGACAGGTTTAAGTATTTTCTAATGATTTTATTACATGATTGCAAGGCACATGAATTTTCCAACTTCATAACATTTGAGTTTGGTGGATGGATTACTGTATAGAAAGTGCTGAATTTACAAGCAATGAAAGTGAGATATAACGTGGACTTGTCACTGGCCGAAAAAGTTAAGTAAAAAATGTTGCAGCAAACAAGGCAAAAGCACCAAGATGAACAACGACTAATGGATGAGGAATTATTGGTTGAATTGCCCAAATTGATGAGAAGTCATGTCATCATGATTCAAAAATCATAAATAGGTTGGTACTAAGTTTGCCATTAGCCCATTATGCTATTTGATTACAGAAAAAACATACTAAATAGACCAGCAGTACATATGTCAATCATATAATCATAAGAATCTTTATACTCGTTTTTGAACCTATTAAACTACTTATTAAACTCATTTACTAAATAAATCCATCCTTATAGTTTGAAATTTTAGATTTTACTCAATAAACCCATTAAATACCCAATATACCCTTTTTGAAGCCAATTTGTATAATAATAGTTATTTTACTAATTAAATTCATTAATGGTTTGTTTACTTATTGGGAATGAAAATGAGAATCAATGAATGAGAATGAATGATGTGTTTCTTACTTAAATAAGAGTTAGAATGAGAATCAAAGTGGTGAGCCCCACCTAAAATTGAGAATGATTACTAGAGTTTCCATTCACATGGGAGGTAGGAATGGGAATCTCATTCCCTAAAGTGACCATATTACCCACATTTAAATCTTGGAATTTTCATTTTATCCTTCCTTATATTACTATTATTATGAAAAATTTATTCTTGTTGATGATGATGATGATAAATATTATTATTATTATTATTATTATTATTATTATTATTATTATTATTAGGAATAATAATAAGTATTAATAACAACAACAATAATAAGAATTATTATTATTATTAATAAAATTATATTATTATTATTATTATGACAATGATAAACTAAGGTCAGTTTAATAGATTGTAATTATTTGTTCCGATTTCACTCAATTTCGATTCAAGTCCATTCTGATTATTAATTACTAAACATACCATAAATTCATTTATAAACCCTCAATTAATATTTTATTGAATTTCTTATGTAGTTATTCAATATCCAAAAAGCATACCAAGTAGCTCAGCAACCACCAAACAAAGACTCATGTTGCCATGTTGGCGATGCATGGTAAGTAAGAAGACTACTACATGAGTATTTTGGGCAAAAAATTGAAGCAACTGTCAAAGAGTATCCTTCATCTCTTCAAAATTCAGACAAACACCTCATTTACATCTTATAAAGGGCGACTAATTTTAAAAGATTAGTTCCGGTAATGTCCTTAAGGATAATTGGAAGACTGTTGAATTTTTTCACCTTAAAGGAGTTGCATGACAGTACTTTACATAGAATATTATAGAAGAGGTACATAAAATCTGCTCTCCTTTTGATATGAAATGTCTAAGAATAAATAATGAAGAAACGAGTAATGTTAGTAGGGCTATCATACTAAACAATCTTTTTCAAGCAAAGATATTGAAGTTTAGAGGTTACATGTTACATATATCCAAAAATAAAACTGGGGTATAGTCTTCACCAATTATGAAAACAGAAGAAATGGATTATCGAGATGTGGACGTTGTTGATCCATCATATGGTATTGATCAATATTATTGGTTTGATTCCCATACATATATTAATATAGATGATGTAACTCTTAATTTAGAAGGAAGGCTTGATGGAGGATCTTATTGCAATTTTGATTCCAAAATTGAACAAGTTCTTAGCAGATACCATTGGAAGAATATTATTGATAACGAAACGCTTCTCGAAGATGATTACTGAAAAGTCGAAGTCTTGGAGGCAACAAGTGGCTATCATTGATATGCTAATTAAGATATATAAATGTTCTTTTTCTTTGCAATTAAAAAAAAATAAATGGGTTTAAAGAGAAAAAAAAATCACTATATTCTAGTGTCTACAATAGTAATTTTGATTTAGGGCTATTTTAATCATTACAAATTATTCTTTAAAGTGGATTTAGTAAGTAGTTTGATAGATTTAAATAACCCCACCCTTTATGATATTAATACACATTTAGTGTATTAGAAACGGGCTGCCAATAGCACCACTCATTGACTAAAGTTAATTTTTTTAACCGCTTAATCTAAGAGTGATAAATAAAGTTTCTTTTCCAAGTTTAAAGACATCCATAACTACTTTTAAAAAAAAAAAGTCATTACAATTATTGTTTCTCCTAATACAAACGCTCAATCCCTTTTATGTTCAAATTCTTATATTGTGATTGGGATGACTTATTTAATAGTTATAAATGTTTACTTGTTCTCATTTTCATTTTTTAATTATTTTTTGAGTTCAGTCTTTAAAAATTAAATAAATTACTTGTCTACATTCAGTAAAAGCTTAAATTTTTTATTTGTAGCATTAGAGGTTGAAAACCTTTTAAACTACAAAATATCTTTTATTTATTTAACAATCTCATTTCATTTATTTTATAATATAATTTTAAAATATTTACATATTAAAATAATTTTATGTTTTTAATAATCTCTTTCATTGGTTATCAGACAATAACTTTTTTAGAAAAAATTCTACTTATCAAAAGTATACTAATAAAAATTATATTTAAATAACAAATTCTGTTTAAAAAAGTATAATAGCGGAGCCTTAATCACGTAAAAAACCCTTCATTCAAGTATCTATTTATTTTCAATCTTGAAACAAAAATTATTTATTTATTTAACCCTCTGTACCGACTGTACGGTTGTCGCCGTCGCTCTCCTTCTTCTACCACGTGGTTAAATTATTTGCAAGCGAACTTCTCATCGATCGGATATACTGGTAACTCCTTCTAATTTTCTACATGACAGCCGTCTTATTTGTTTTTTTTTTTTATAATTTTATTTGATAATTTTCCCCCTTGCTGGATTTTTTTTCTATTGGGTAAATTTTTTTTCTGAAAACGGCTAAGTAAGTTCCACTTGGTGGGGAAAAAAAAAAGAGGCTAAGATAGAAAATTTACAGTTAATGAAGTTAGCAAATGTCAGAAGGCAGTCTCCCATTCATCAAGGTATTTTGAAATTTATCATCAATTTAGTATGCTCAAAGTATTAAATATATAAACTTTGTTCTGTCGTCAATATTGGTTATTTAGAATCACATTAATCTGCTTGTGTTTGTTGGCATGCAGTGGCTTTTTGAACAACTTCGGAATAGAAATGTGAAGTGTTACAAAAAAAATGTTGGAGGCATTATTTAAATGATATAAAGACAGTGAAGTTCTCGTCTAATGGAGAAGATTGGCCGATTAATATAGATAATTGGAGAAATAGAAAGCAATTTTATCGTAGGAATAGTTGATAAATGAATTCTACATGTTCAGTTGGGGAATGCAATTTTCTAGGAAAATTCGTAGTGAACGAGTTTGTGTTTATGTTGTTGGGCCTGGCCTTATCCTAACAGGGGATTCAGTCCTAGGTGTATTAACGGTCGTTTCTGGTACTTTAATGTAATTTATTAATTTCAAAAAAGTTGAGGGCTGTCAATATTTCAATTTGCTTAACTTTATCAAAAGTGTCGCTGACGTGTCGGCAGTCGACCCATCAGCATGGACAATTAAGGGATGAAGTCCCAAGTGAGATTTAAACCATACAAATAGATTGTTAATTAAAACCCACTCTCGGCTTTCGTTTTGGGGCTTGGTGGCATGGGGCTTAAATATTTACCATGTCACCGATCCGAAGTCGAGCCGGTACCACGTTCTTGGAATCATGGAATTGCAATACCAAATTGGTCTACCAAAAAATGAGGTATTCTAAAATACCTCTCTTTTCTTGCTCATGAAATTAATATGTGTTACTTATTACCTACTTCACTTAATTATAACTAGTGTAAGATGAGGGGGTTAACATCTTAAATTTTAAATTCTTATTCATTATTAACAAATAAAGATTTTTTTAAGTTATTAAACCAATACAGACAAGTTTGATGCCACAAATACGTATTTATCATACTTTCATTAAATTAACGCACGATGACGTAAATACACATTTATCATAATTTCATCAAATTGATGACTATAATCTATGTAGAGAGTACGAAATGAATAAAGTTGATGACCATAATTTCATCAAATTGATGACCATAATCTATGCTAGCTAAAATGCTGTGTTCTCTATGATGATTTTAACATTTAATGAGGTATATTCCTGTGACATTTTTAAGCTATGCTGCCATCCATTATTGAATTGTTGATGGGACCTTGACTGTAACCGGAGACATTTTGGACAAATAAAAAGCAATTTTATAATAGGAATAGTTGATAATTGAATTCTTACATATCTAATTCAGGGGTATCAATTTTGTAGGAAACTTCATTGGGAACGAGTTTGTATTTATGTTGTTAGGGGTTATCTTAACAAGGGATTCATATTATGTGTTTTGTCAAAATACTATATTGAGCCCAATATGGCCTTATATTTGCTCTCAATGTGGCAATATATTAATGATAATCTTTGGCATTTTAATGTAATTTATTAATTTCAAAAAAGTTGAGGGGGCTGTCAATATTTCAATTTGCTTACCCTTATCAAAAGGTTTGCTGACATGTCGGCAGTCGGCACATCAGCATGAGTTCTTGGCATGAATCTTGCAATGGTTCCCTGCAACAGCATGGCTTTGATTATAATTCAAAACCTGGATTTATTATTACTATGGTAAATGTTTAGGCAAAGTTCATTCAATTAGTAATAATTTCTCCCCCCATTCTAAATCAATGGAGTAAACTATTATTACTATTATTTTAAAGCTAATCCTTTCGTTGGCTGCCTTATAGTAGCAAAGGGTACAAATATCTTCCAAATTTAAAATCCGAAATGCCAACTTTGTCTTCTCTGCTTCATCGTCTCTCTTCTCTACTCCAGTTTTTTGTTCGGTAATGGCAGGAGGTACTGTGGTAATTGAGGCTTTGTGGGTCATTTAAGATTGAGAAATTCTACTTCTGTTTGTTATGAATGCTTTTGTGACTTGTTTTCTTTACTGTTTTAAAAAGGTTGCTTAGTTACTTCAATTGCAGTATGATTGTTGACTTAATGGACTTGTCTTTTCAATTTTATTTGTTTTATTAGGATGCAACGTGCTGAAGGTATTGATTTTGGGGAAAAAATCTAGGTTTAGAACCTGCAATCTGGGAACCCGGACTTTTCCGAGTTTAACCCGGGCCGGACCCTAATTAGAAACATGCGGGTTTTTACCCGGATCCGATATAATGAATTGTTGTCCGGGTCCGGAATCGGAAAGGCCAAACACGGACCCGGATTTTGCCATCCCTACTTTTGGTGTTGCTCATGAAATTAATGTATGTAACTAATTATCTACTTCACTTAATTGTAACTAGTATGTAATAGAAAATATTAACATCTCAAATTTTAAATTTTTATCCATTTAATTAATGAGTTATTATCAAATAAGGATCCTTTAAGGTGCATTTAGTACGCTATATTACATTATATTGTATTAGTTCTATCGTATTATGGTGTATTACATTAGAATATATTTTATTGAGTTATAATACGATACAATGTTTGATATAATACAAACTAGACTATATAATACCATTTTGTTATATTAATTTATATTAATATTAAAATAAAATTTGTATTTTTTAAATTTATTAATATGTTAGTGTTATATATTAATCTTTGAAATTAATTATTAAATAATTTTTTTAAATATAGTAAATTTTATAACATAAAAATAATTTAATATTATACTATCATCAAATAATATAAATATTATAATATTTTAAATAAAAATGGAATGTATAATACAATATAATAGAATATATTAAATTTTCAGTTTAATTATAAATTAATTTTTTATTGATAAATTTTGAATATAATTATTTAATTTAAATTTATTTTTAAATTTAATATATAGTAAATAATAAATGACTAAATAATTAAAATACTTTTTACATATTTAAAGTAAGATAATTAAAATGATTTTATGTAATAAAAGCAAAATAATGGATTATCATTTATTTATCAAATATTTAAGTTTATTAATATTTTATGTTATTTATTATTATTTAATATAAATATGAATCAATATTTAGTAAATTTAAATTTATAATAAAAGTAAAATAATTAAATTTAAAAATGAAAAGTATTCTGATACAATATAGCCTAAACTCTACTCTCTCATGAGATCATTTTATACTCCTTTCATTGTATTAGTTATCTTTTTGATATAGTGTAATGTTACTAAAAAATTGTAGTCAAATATGAGTTCATATAAGAACAATGTTTTAATACAACAAAATATGGTATAATATGAGATGTCAAAAGCACTCTTTAAGTTACTAAACTAATACACACAAATTTAATAGCATAAATACACACTTATCATGATTTTATTGAATTGATGACTAGGTTCCATGTACAGAAAATTAACATTTTGAACACAGCATAGGAATAAGGACATAATCTCTGCATTAATTGAAATTAGTCTTACATACCGAATATTTAAACTTTGAGTAACTCTGAATTCACGAGCTAACTTATAAATATGAGTAAGTCATGTGGATTTCAATACGGTATGTTGTTAGGTTTGTGAGTGGAGACAAGTCAATCAAATATTTACAAAAAAGCCAAGAAACAAGATTACCAATCCTCTTTATGGACCCGGTGGTTTGGGCTTGAAAGCTCCACTTCATGTGCTCTCGGGTTCGAGAGGATTGGTAGCTGAAATGCGGTTCTAAGCGATGTTTTTGACATATAATGAGGTATTCTAAAATACCTTTTTTCCCTTAAAAAATTAGAGCGATCATACAGTCACAAATTTTTGTATAAATTAATGTGACATTAATTTATAGGTTGAATAAAAATATAAAATAATAAAAATAAATCATGTGGGTCAAGCGATATTTAATTCAATCAATAAATTAACATCATATCAGTTTATATAAGTGTTTGTGACAATATCATTACTCAATAAATTATATTAAGATTATAGAGATGTAACAGAGAGATGATATTCTAAAATACTTGTACCATATATTATCAATTTTTTTTATTTTTTTTTAAAGGGTATGTGTATATAAAAACTCCATTTAGTTTGAGATGTTTTAAATTACAAAAATTGTAAAATAGAAACTGTAGTTGTAAAATAAAATTTTTTAGTATTTAATAAATAATTTTTTTTTAAATGTAGTAAAAATAGTATATATTTTTCATCATAAAAATCATTTATAGATGAATGATCTAAATATTTGTTAAAACATAGGAACTATTTTACGAATCATGAATCCTTACTATTTAGCCCCTGAATTCAAATAGCAGCCAAGAGACTCTTCATTGAGGCGTTTCATCAGATGGTTTCATACATCAATTAATCCCTTGTTGCTTTAACTGTATAAATACCTGTTCAAATAACAAAGAAAGGAAGTTCTAATTTTGAATTTGGAGATTCCTTCAATTAATAATAATTTTTTTCCCATCAACTTCCAAAATTGAAAGCTGAAAAATCAACTTTGCCCAAGTAAATACTATTATATACTTTAAACCATTAGCGGGTGGAAGTCCTAAGTGAAACTTTTAAAAGCTTCAAATATATTATTGATTGAGACTCAACACCAGCTCTCGTTGCGCGCTTGGTGGTGTATGGTGCTTAATCAGTTACCATGACACCGGTACGCGTTCGAGCTGGTACCAGAACATTACATACACACACACATATACAACAATCATCGTCTACCGACGGACTGATGCCAAAAAAATTTGAGGTATTCCAAAATACCTCTCTTTTCTTTGTCTGCTCAGGCCTCTAATAAATTAATTGATGTTTGTCACTAATTACCTTACTAATTAAAACCAATTACAAATCGCAGCTTGAAAATCTTAGTAACTTTGGGAGCTGCAAAACCAACTTTGCCAAAGTTTTTCCGGTAGCATTACAAGATCGCTTGACATGTTCAACATCAAAATCATTATAGTGCACTCTAGAATTCTATATCGGAATTTTTTTTTTTGATTTATTTTCAAATGAATACCAATTTTACAAATTTTCAATAATGTGATCGGTATTATAATCATATACCTCTTATATCATCTCAAAATCTTATTAATAAAGATGACAAATATCCAATTATGGATAAATAATATCCATCCAAGTACAAATCTATAATTATCCATGATGTATATATCCGTATAATTATCCAGTATTAAAGTATTTAATACTGGATATGGATATAGATTTTATTCATATAGATATGGATATCCACGTATATTTGATTATTATATAAAAAATAATACAAAAATAATAATATATAATAGTTAAAACCAGTATTAGATTCCAATATCAAATCAGAAATAATAAACAACTCAAATAAAAAAAAATCAAAACTATGAATTTACATAAAGAAATTATAATATGAAATTACAAATTAATTTCAAACTATATACAAAAAGTCCATTCTCCTAACACATCATTAATCTCCAACCTGACCATCATCATTAATCTACAAATTAAAATAAAGCATTAAACAAGTGAATAATTTGTATTGTTTATGACCATGATCATTCATAATTGAGCATCACAACAAGTATCAAACACATACCAAAAAAAGAAAAATAAACAGTATTCAGAATATGGTTGTGTCTCCTTTTTGTCATCATTATCAATCACTTCTCCATTCATTACTTCCTCGTTCGTCACCTTATCTTTAAGAATTCCATCTATTTAAAAAAAAGTGTAAAATATAAAGAAAACAAATATTATCAAAATTAAATAAAGGACAAAAGTGAACTGAATTTGATACCTTTCAATTGAGCCCATGTCTAATTTTGAGTACACATTAAGGCCTTTAAGGTACTCGGATGAAATCTACTACGATGTGGAATTAAAAATCGAGCTCCCACACAAAAAGCAGACTTGGAAGCAGATTCTCTTGTTTAGAAATTAGAACCAAGCGTTGCTTAAACCTTTAACATGCTTGAATCATTTTAACTCGCAATTTAATTTCAACAGGCCTATCAATGACGGTATGAACAATCACTCGCTGAGAATTGGACATAGGCTAATTTGTCCTAATTTTATTATAAATTTAGGATAAATTTATTTCATATAGATATGGGTTTATTTTATAAAATTAGGATAAATTAAAACAAGATCAAAGGCAATGAATCAAACAAATTTGGGGAGTGTTGGTGAAGAAAAAGAGAGAGATTTGAGATGCAGGTTTGCCTCTGCTTGTTCCTTTTCCTTAGTAATAGAGAGAACAAAGAAGAAAAGCGATGAACGGTGAGAAATGAGTAGCCGTCGAGGGATGACGGTTGGCGATAATCTTAGGGTTCGTTAAATTGATAATCTCTCATGACATTTGTTTTTATTTTTTTCATTTTAATTTTATAAAAAAAAATTAACTTAAAATCGGGTAAATAGAGTGATGAATTGGAATTTGGATATCCATTAAACATCCATATCCATCCAATATCTAATTAGATATTTTAAAATATATCCATATCCATATCCAAAAGATTTTGGGTGGATATTATCCAATTTAATTAGACTGGATATATGGACATCCAATTTAGATGGACCAATTTGTCATCCCTACTCATTAGATTAACTAGTGCGCACAAGTATAATAGCATAAATGCACACACATCTTCATTTTATTGAACTGATGAGCAAATTCCATGAAGCCAAATGTTAGTATCTTTTAACGTCATATAATGTTAAAGAGATAATTTCATATTGATTGAAAATAACTAGTTCCATAAATTGAATATATAAGCTTTGAGTAATTCTTAACTTATAAGCTGACTTTTAATTGTTAGTTACTTCATGACTTTTGGAGTTAAGTTGGGTTATAGAAATGGTTAAAAAATTGATGAGACCTAAAGACGTGATTATTTATCACCAATCGTCTTCTTCATGAAGTTGTAAGAATATAATATTTGTTTAATTTTTTTAATGCCTTTCACATAATAGGATAGTTATTAGTGAATTTTCTGCTAAAAAAAAAAAATAGAAACATCTTTCTATTTTAATTAAAAGATAAAAGAGAAGATAAAATTTAAATTAGTTTTTAACCCCTACTTTGCCCCATTACCTGAACTCAGACCAAGTGTTGGGGGAGACAAAACATCTTTTTGTTATTGCATTATTTTGGGGAAACAAAAATCCTATTATTTTATTGAAAAAAAAAAAAGGCATACACAGCACTTGCCCCGCCATTGACTTGGTGGTATGGTGCTAACTTGTTCAGCAAACATTCCATTAAGTCCATCCTTCGAGTGGGCCGTGGGGCAAGTATGCAACAGTTGCAGCAAATAGCAAGGTGATCCTGAATTTTAGAAAAAGAGGTATTCTAAAATACCTCTCTTTTATTAATTAGATCTATACACATACTATTTCTCTTTTTTCTTTTTTTCACTTCTTCAGAAAGCGTGAAATTGGTTTAACATCGTGCTAGTGTTCTAATTCATAACGGCGTGAAATAAAAGATGATATAAAATTTGATAGTGTTTGATATTTAATAATTTTAAAATAAAAATAATAAAATAGTGTATATGACTCATTAGTGATGACAAAATCTTCTACTGGGTCTCACCCCAAATAAGATACATATTAATGAGTTTTTATAAAATGAGAAACAAATAATTTCAAATTCTTAAATAGGGTGAGGTTACATTCCCCACCCCACCCTCCCAGGGGCGGATGCAGCTTGTGAATAGTGGGGGCTTAAGTCCCCACTGGCCAAAAATAATTTTAAAAATAAAAGAGAAAAATATTTTAGTTTTTTAATTAGTCGCATTAAATTTATTAAAATAGTCACTATAAATTATAAATCCCATAAAATTTAAACTTCAACTTTTAAGAATTATAAAAACCTATATCTTAATTAAAAATAATGATAGCCTACCATCCAAAATATTTTCTATTCTCAAAAATACGATTAATTCTTCCAGTTTCTATTATAATAGTAAAGCGAATGTTTTCAATAATGAAACTCATGATGAATCATCTTTAAAATCGGATAGGATAAATGATAGTTTGGTTGCTTAAATAGGAAACAATAAATTTAATAATATTGATAATGAGTCTATTGCATAATATTTTTAAAATATGAAAATGCATAGAGAATAATTATAAATGTATTAGCAAATATTTTATATATTCAAAATTTTAGTTTTTTTATATTTTACTATTATCTAATTTATCCCCCCGTAAATTATTTTTCTAGATCCGCCACTGCACCCTCCCATATATAAAACATGTATTTTCTTCATTATTTATTCATATATTTTACATATTTATATGATTTAGGGTAGGTATTGTTCCAATATGTTGGAGATGTTATTCTATTTCTAAAAAATTAAATACGTTACAAATATTAGCGATGGTCTTATTTAAGTCATTGTAATTTTTATTTCACTAAAATTCTATATGTGGGGGGGGGGGGGGGTGGTAGGGTGATATGGAAAAATTGGTCTACTAAAATTTATTAAGAACCGAGGTAGAGAAGGTGAACCAAATTCTAAATGAGGTGGGAATGGAGGAGACCCCCTACTCCATCGTCATTCATAGTTTCCAAAATTCAAATGATAAAACAAAATCACTTCAACTTCCAAAACAATTCTTGCAGTACTTGTTAAGTACTTTACTACTATTAAACAACTAATGGCAGAACTACGTAGAAGTTTAGGGAAAAAAAATCCAGAAAAAAGAAAAAGAAAAATGAATGGATTAATGACTTAACTTATTAAAATTAAGTCAATTAAGTCATTAAGTCAAAAAAATAAATTGCCCCTTAATGTCCTTAGAAAAGGGATTTTATAAGATAAGAATGGGAGTGCCAATAGCACTCACTCTTTAATTTAAGAGTTCAAATATAGTTACTCTTAGAAATTTATTTAACAATCTTATTTTATTTTTTATAAGATAATTTTAAAACACTTAATGTTTTATTTATAATTTTTTAATAAAATTTATTACTGACAACTAAATAACACAAATTTCAATATAATATAAAAAAATACATTACATAAGAACTTGTATTTTGTTTTTAGGGATCCTGATCGGAACATTCATATATATATATATATATATATATATATATACATATATATATATATATATATATATATTCAATTTTGAAATAATAT
Organism: Citrus x clementina; assembly: GCF_000493195.1. NCBI lineage: Eukaryota > Viridiplantae > Streptophyta > Magnoliopsida > Sapindales > Rutaceae > Citrus > Citrus x clementina. Next base: position 11,472,914 of record NW_006262075.1, read on the forward strand.
TATTTATCTATTTAACCCTTTCTATTTGTTGTACATGACAGCCCTCCCATTCGAATTTTCATTGAATTTTATTTGATAATTTTTTTTATTAGATAAATTATGCTCTGCAAACGGTTAAGTATATTCTACTTGAGGGGGGTGGGGAATTAGTATATAACTTATACTATATATAATATTGTTTTGTAATATTATTTTATAGTAATATTAAAATAAAATTTGTATTATTCAAATTTATTTATATCTTAGTGTTATATTATTAATTTTTGAAATTAATTATTAAATTAAATGTTAATTTTATAACATACAAATAATTTAATAATATACTATATTATAAATATTATAATACAATACAAAATAAAAATAATGTAAATAATATCCATTATAAATCTCATAAATAATGTAAAGATTAAAATATTATAAATAAAAATAAAATATACAATACAATATAATACAATTCAATATATAAATTTTTTTTTTTTTTTTGAAGAAAGGAAGAAATTCATTAAACAGACAAATGAGAGAATAACCAGGGTGGTGGAACATGTCTCCATTCACCCGGACCTGACAAAGAACACCCCACCTTAGCCACAACATGGGCAGCGGTATTCGCAGATCTCCTTACAAAAGAGAAAGTCACCTCTTTTAAGCTATGAGCCAAGGCTCTACAATCTGAAATAATAAGGCCAAATCCATTCTGATAGTCCTTGGAATCAATTAACGCATTAAACACTTGTAAACAATCAGTCTCAATAATAATAGGAAAAAACTGGGTGTTCTTAAGCCAACTCAAGACCTCCCGCACACCCAAAGCCTCTGCCTCACGGGCTTCAAAATTGCCAACCAAAGATCCACATTTTGCAGCAAGAAATTGACCCTCAGAAGACCGGATAACTGTGCCGTAGCTAATCCTAGTAGTAGCACGGGAAGTGGCAGCGTCCACATTGCATTTAAACCATCCAACGCGAAGGCGTTTCCAACAAAAAGAGCCAAGAGTTAAATCTACTGGCATCTGAGTAAAGTGACTCAGTTGACGAGCCCTTTGCCACTGGAACAAGTCTTGACCAGCTTTATTGAGCACTTGAGGCACTCTGCCTACTACATGCCTCCAAACTTTAGTATTCCGATTTTGCCAAAGACCCCAACAAACCATTGCAGCAAGACAACTATCCTCAATACTACACCGAGTAAATAGAGCATCCAACCAAGCTCCAAAAGTAACAAAATTTCCAGCATAACCAACCAAAGAAACCATCCAGCATTGTTTGGCAAAAGGACAATCAACTAAAACATGATAAATTGTCTCAAGAGATGCATTACAGATAGAACAATAAGGGTGTACCTCAACTCGACGACTGAGAAGGTTATCAGCAGTGGGAACCACATTTGCCACAGCTCTCCAAAGAAAATTCTTGATTTTGGCAGGCACAGCCAGCTTCCAAATCTTATTCCAAACTCCACTGTCAGGCGGTTCCGATATAATATCCATCCACTTATAACAACTCTGAACAGTGTAAACTCCTTTTGCGTCGGGGAACCAATACCAAGTATCACAATCCCTCCGAGAGCTAAGAGGAATTTGGAGAATGCAGTCTCGATCTCTTCTATTAAACACATCCTTTACAAGGTCATAATCCCACCTTCGGTGATCAGGAATCATAAGACTACTCACAGGAGCTGATGCTAACGTCGCTGGAAGATTAGTTGTAATAAAGCCACTCTCCTGATCAGGCAACCAAGGAACCGAGCCAATAGTAATGCTCTGTCCACTTCCAACTTGGACACGACTCCCTTGGATTAAAATCTTCTGAGCAGCCAAAATCGATCTCCATACAAAACTCGGGTTACTTCCCATCTTTGCTTGAGTGAAGTCTGCATTAGGATAATACCGTGCTTTAAACAATCTGCCCACCAGCGAAGATGGATTTGTAATTAACCTCCAGCCTTGTCTCCCTAGCATAGCAACATTAAAGTTGTGGATGTGTTTAAACCCAATACCACCATAAGATTTGGGCTTACAAAGTCTGCCCCACTGCATCCACCGAATTCCACCACTACCATATCTTTTACTGCCCCACCAAAAAGAATTCAGCATCCTTTCAAGTTCCCGACATAGGTCGAGAGGGAGGAGGTAAACTTGCATAGCATAATTAGGTATGGCCTGTGCCACAGTTTTAATTAAGATTTCCTTTCCAGCTCTAGAGAGGAGTTTCTGATGCCACCCTTGAATTCTCTGCCAAACTTTATCCTTTATATATCGGAAAATGTCTATCTTCTTGCGCCCAACATAAGATGGTAATCCAAGATAGGTACCATGGTTTGTAGTAGCTACAACTCCAAGCTGTTGACATATATTATGAACAGTATCGTCCGCCACATTCCTACTGAAAGAAATTGAGGATTTATTGTAGTTCACTTGCTGCCCCGAAGCTGCTTCATAAGTTGCCAAAACCTTTTTTACCAGATGAGCCTCCTGGACAGTAGCTTTAAAGAAAAGAAAACAGTCATCAGCAAAAAAGAGGTGAGAAACCAAAGGAGCACCTCTAGCAACTCGAGCCCCATGGATCATCCTAGCCCTCTCATAGTGATTTATCAGCAAACTCAGCCCCTCTGCACAGATGATAAACAGATATGGCGATAGCGGATCTCCTTGTCTAAGACCTCGACTTGGCACGATAGGGCCTAGCTCCAACTCTCCCCGGGTAATCTTATAGGTAACTGTAGTGACACAGAGCATAATAAGATTCACCCAAACAACAACAAAGCCCAACTTCAGTAAAATCGATTTAAGAAACCCCCACTCAATCCGATCATAAGCCTTGGACATGTCAATCTTTAATGCAGCAATCCCCTCTTTTCCTTGGCGTTTCCGTTTGAGAAAGTGCATTATCTCAGCCGAGATTAAAACATTATCAGCAATAGCTCTGCCTGGAACAAAAGCACTCTGAGAATCGGAAATTATCGATCCTAAAACCATCTTCATACGGTTAGCAAGCATCTTGGCTACAATTTTATAGAGGACATTGCATAAGGAAATTGGTCGAACATCAGTTAAAAATTCTATCTGTTTCTTCTTAGGAATAAGGACAATAGAAGTCTCATTAAGACCCTCAGGGAAAGAACAATCCCGAATGAACCTAAGACACGCCTCAGTAATATCAGTACCCACTACATTCCAAAACTTTTGGTAAAATGCTGGGTTCATTCCATCAGGACCAGGGGATTTATCAGGGTGCATACCAAACACGGCAGATTGAACATCTTCAGCAGTAAAAGGTTCCAAAAGAGATTGATTTTGTGCATCAGTAATTTTAGATTCCACACAATTAAGCACATCATCATAGGAACAGATCCCAGCAGTAAATAAAGTTGTGAAATACTCACAAATTAAATTATTTACATCCGCAAGATTAGTACACCATTGCCCCTCTTGATTGCGAAGCTTGATTAAGGTATTCTTACGCTTCCTTGACGAGGCCATGGCATGGAAATACTTTGAATTTGAATCCCCATCCCGAAGCCAAAACGTCTTCGACCGCTGCTTCCAATAAACTTCGTGGCTATGCAAGAGCTCATTGTATCTATCTCGAGCTTCAATAAAATCAGCCAAGCTAACTGCATCACGCTGGCCCCTAAGCTGATGCATTTTATCCTTACACTCCTTAATTTGAGCTTTGAAATCCCGAGTACGATGATAGCCCCACCGAACTAAATCTAAGCTGCAAGCCGAGATTTTACTGAGAATAGGAAGCCCACCCACCATAGACCAACTCTTCTCAACAATATTAGCACAATCCGGATCTCTAAGCCATGAGTTCTCAAAACGAAACTTCATAGACCGTCGTCTCAAAACCACTGGAGACACATCCAAAAAGATAGGGAGGTGATCTGAACTCGAAGCTTCAAGACACAAAACCTTCGCTTGCGGGAAAAGATTCACCCAAGCGGAATTTGCAAGGGCTCGATCTAACCGTTCTTCAACCCAAGCTTCAGTGCCCCGTGACCTTTCCCACGTGAACTGGTAACCATCCATACCCAAATCAATGAGACCCGAATCAGAAAGTGCAGCCCTGAAACCATTTATCTTCCACTGCGGGTGAGCATGAGAGCCGCGCTTCTCTGAGAAATTGAGGAGGTCATTGAAGTCCCCTAGACAGACCCATGGTAACGACGAAGTAGAAGCTAAATACCGGAGAAGATTCCAAGAATCATGTCTGCGAAATGACTCGGGAAACCCGTAGAAACCAGTAAGTCTCCAGTTGCCCCTTTCACTATCCTCAACTGCAAAGTCTATAAAATTACGCCCAAACTTCAATAAATTAACTTTAAAACTATTTTTCCAGAACATAGCAAGCCCACCACTACGGCCCGTTCTATCCACCACAAACAGACCCTCAAAACCTAATCTAATTTTGATGCTTTCTAACTTATCTCTGTAACACAATGTCTCAATCAAGAAAATAAAATCCGGTCTTTTATTCTGGACCAACTCAACAAGAGCTTGAACTGACCGTGGTTGGCCCAACCCACGGCAGTTCCAACTTAAACAACTCATTGGTGTCTGTGGGCCTGGAATACAGGGCCCACCGCTGGTCCATTTTTTGAGTGCTCACTCATCTCCATTATCTCAGTATCATCATGCTCTTCTAAATTCAAGTTGATAGGAGGCCCACCTCCTGATCTTCTCCGTTTTGCATCAACTAAAATTAATGCAAAATTATACTCCACATCAGTTTCCTTCACAAGCATCGAATGATTAGCTATTAGTTCCTTGTCAATTCCATCTACACGCATTGACTTACAGCCTGTTACAAGAATATTAGAATTCATTGTGACTTGAGCACTTTCCTTCCCAAGGTCTCCCTGACAAGCTGTCCCATGATTCACGCCATTTTCCAAGTCAACTGCCATTTCAACAGCGGAAGTTGAGGGATTACCAAATTTCACCTCATCTATCTCCAACACTCCCGATCTGAGCCAACGGTCACCGGTGTTCATCGAGTTTCTCCGATTGGGAGCCTTCATCCAAGGGCCATAAGGTTTAATAACAGGGGTAGCATCAGTTTCATATATTGAGGGGCAATTTTTATCAGTGTGTCCTAAAATGCCACAGATAAAACAAAAATTGTGCAGTCGCTCATACTTGAAGTCTACCCATAACCACTCCCCACCCGCTCTTTTGAGGCGCATTCGTCGTTTAAGGGGTTTCCTAACATCAATCGAAACCCTCAGCCTCATGTAATTACGCCATACTCCTGTAAGATTATGTTCATCAGATGCCAAAAATTCACCAATAAAGTTGCCAATACTCTGTAATATTTTCTCGGACTGAAATCCAAGAGGCAGATTATACACTTGAACCCAGAAATATGTGTGGAAAAGAGGGATATTCTGCGGTTGTTCGTCTACCCCAAGTCTCCGAATTATAAGAATATGCTGATCAAAGGTCCAGGGACCAGATTCAAGAACCCTCCTCACATCAATTTCATGAAAGAACTGGAAGAGAAAAAGCGTGGGAGATAAATCCTTAATACAAACACCACGCCCAGGACGCCATAACGAAGCCATAGTATTTTTCATGGCAATAAAGTTCACTACTTTGTCCGTGAGAAATCTTCCCACAAGGCAGAATTTGGAATCAAGACGGATATCCCCAGGATCATCAATCTCCTCTCCAGCCACAATCAAACCACCCTCCTCCTCCTCGTCAAGTTGCAGGCGCGCACAGATGTTGCTCATCTCAGATTCCGAAGTATTACTTGTGTTGGCCATGGATTAAAGAAAGAAAAGGATCGAATCCTTAGACAGTAGAGAAATAACAAAAGGAGACCAGAATTTACTTGTCAAAAGACAAGACACACACACTTGTCAAAAGACAAGCCATAATATTGTAATATATAAAATTTTTAAATACAGTGCAATGCTACTAAAAAATTGTAGACAAATATGAGTTAGTATAAGAACAATGTTTTAATACAATACAATAGTGTGGAATACGAGATGCCAAACGCTCCTTTAAGTTATTAAACTAATGTACACAAGTTTAATAGTATAAATGAACACTTATCATCATTTTATTGAATTGATGACTATATTCCATGTAGAGAAATTTAATATTTTCAACACAGCTTAGGAATAAGGACATAATCTCTACATTAATTAAAATTGGTCTCACATACCGAATATATAAACTTTGAGTAACTCTCAACTCACGAATTAACCTATGAATACGATTCAGTGACGCGGATTTCAATACCGTACACTGTCAAGATTATGCAGAGTGGAGGTAGAGTTAAACAAATTTTCAGACAGAAGCTAAGAACTAAAGTTGTCGCTTTTTCTTGCCACTCCTCTTGATGGACTCCGTGTTTTGGGCTTAAAAGATCCACTTCATTGGTCTTGGGTTCGAGAGGATTGGTGGCTAAAATGCGTGTTCCAAGTGATGTTCTTAACATAAAATGAGGTATTCTAAAATACCTTTTTTTCCCTTAAAAAAATTATATTAAGAATATGGAGATATAATAGAGAGATAGGTATTCTAAATATTATCGATTTTTTCTTTTTCTTTTTTAAAGGGTATGTGTATATAAAAATTCCTTTTAGTTTGAGATGTTTTAAATTACAAAAATTGTAAAATAGAACCTCTAGTTGTGAAATAAAATTTATTAGTATTTAATAAATAATCATTTTAAAAATGTTGTAGAAATAGCATATATTTTTCATCATTCCTCTATAAATGGTATATAGAAGAAATAGGACATGTTTTAATATCCATTTATAGATGAATGATCTAAGCATTTGTAAAAACGTGGGGAACTATTTTACGAATCATGAGTCCTTACTATTTTGCTCCTGAATTCAAAAAAAGCAGCCAAGAGACTCTTCATTGAGGCATTTCGTCAAATGGTTTCATACATCAATCAATCACTTGTTACTTTAACTGTATATTTGCCTGTTCAAATAACAAAAGAAAGGAAGTTCTAGTTTTGAGTTTGGGAAATTTACGAAAATAACCATAAAATTTTTACTATTTTTCGAATTAACCCTCTCAACTTTTTTCTATCAACATTAGCCAAACACACGCTTTTCTCCCCAAATTACCCTTCTTTACAAACGAAAAGAAACTTGGTGCGACAGGCCCAAGTCTTGGTGCGACAGGCACCTGTCGCACTAAGCTTTGGTGCGACAGGCACCTGTCGCACCATGCCTTGGTGCGACAGGCACCTGTCGCACCATGCCTTGGTGCGACAGGCACCTGTCGCACCAAGCTTCGTGCGACAGGTTGCCTTATTCTACCTCAGTATTTGTTTGTTTTCGCCAGTCCTTTCGTCTTTGTTCGTCTCTTCTTATTCGTATGTAATATCTTCTTCTACCTCAGATCGAATCTCATCCGACAACCCAAACAACAAAACAAAATCAGCTTTTTAATTCTCTAAAATCCAATTTCGGAATTCAAATTCCCCGGGATTTTCCATCAAAAGCCACGTTGCGAAATGCTAGGCGGGCTGTACGGATACCTACCTCCACCCTCCGATGAGGACAAAGCCACCAACACGACCACCACTGTCTGGTCAATTTTCGCGCCACCACAAACCATCCTCAAGCCCCAATCCAAACCCAAAACCACCCAAAATTCTCTCCCGACTAGACCCCATTCCTCACCTGCAATCGCACCTTCCCCCGACGACGTGGTAGTGCTGCCGCAACCGGCATTGGTCGACGTGACTTCGACTGTAATCGAGGAGCACGACCCCGCTAGACCGAACGATTACGAGGATTATAGGAGAGAGAAGAAGAAGAAAGAGGTGGATGTTGAAATTAATAGAGAACTGGAGAGAAGAAGGCAAGAGGAAGAGGAAAGGGAGATGAGAGAGAAGGGTAATTTGGTCTCAACGGTTCTTTTATGGCTAATGTTGATAGAAATTTGTTTGAGGGGTTAAGATGAAAAAAACTAAAATTTTTATGGTTATTAGTGTAAATTTCCCTTTGAGTTTCGAGACCCCTTCAATTAATAATTTCTTTTTCCCATCAACCTTCAAAATTGAAAACTGAAAAACCAACTTTGCCAAAGTAACATTATTATACTTGAAATCATTAGTGGTTGAAGTCCCAAGTGAAACTTTTAAAAGCGTTCAAATATGTTGTTAATTGAGACTGAATGCCAGCTCTCGTTGTGTGCGTGGTGGTGTATGGTGCTTAATCATTTACCGTATCACCGGTCCACGTTCGAGCTGGTACCAGAACATCATACACGCACATATTGACATATACAACAATCATTAACTACAGACGCATTGATGCCAAAAGTAATTGAGGTGTTTCAAAATGCCTCTCTTTTCTTAATCCTGCTTACGCCTCTAATAAATTAATTGATGTTTGTCACTAATTACCTTACTAATTAAATTAATTACAAATTGCAGCTTGAAAATTTTACAAGTTTGGGAACTCTGCCAAAATATTTGTAGTAACATTGCAAGATCGCTTAACATGTTGAACATCAAAATCTTTATAGTTATAGAGCACTCCAAAATTCTATTTCGATTATTTATGATGAACAATAATATATATATATATATATATATATATATATATATATATATATATATATATATATATATAAATGCACACACATCATGATTTTTTGAACCGATAAGCAAATTTCATGAAGAAAAAAAATTAATGTATTTTAGCATTGGATAATGCTAAAGAAATAATCTCATATTGATTGAAAATAACCAGTTCCATAAACTGAATATATAAGCTTTGAGTAACTCTTAACTCACAAGCTAATTTTTAATTATGAGTCCCTCCATGGATTTTGGTGTTAAGTTGGGTTGCACAAATGGTTAAAGAATTGATAAGACCTAAAGACTTGATTGTTTATCACCAATCATCTTTCTCTATGGACTTGTAAGAATATAATATTTGTTTAATTTTTTTAATGCTTTTCATATAATAGGATAGTTATTAGCAAAATTACTATTTATATAACAAAAAGGAATATTGAGGAAATAGGTAAAAAAACGCATGAGTGTGGTCGTTAATGAATTTTTTATAATTAATGAGAGATTTAAAATGAAAAGGTAGAAACATCTTTCTATTTTAATTAGAAGATAGAAGAGAGGATAAAGTTTAAATTAATTTTTTAACCCCTACTTTTCCTAAGACTTTGAACTCAGGACAAATGTGTTAGAGGGGGACAAAACATCGTTCTATTTGTATTGCATAATTTTTGGGAAACAAAAATCCTACTATTTCATTGAATAGAAATAAACAATGCAAACACAACACTTGCCCCTCCAGTGACTTGGTGGTATGGTGTCAGCTTGTTCAACAACCATTCCATCAGGTCCGTCCTTCGAGTGGGGCAAGTATGCAACAGTTGCAGCAAATAGCAAGGTGATCCTGAATTTTATAAAAAGAGGTATTCTAAAATACCTCTCTTTTATTAGATACATATTCGTACTGTTTTTTTTTTTTTTTTGGTTCACTTCTTCAGAAAGCGTAAACACACACTAAGGCTCGTTTAACATCGTGGTATTGTTCTAAGTCACGACGGTGTGAAATAAAAGATAAAATGAAATTTTATAGTGTTTGATATTTAATAATTTTGAAATAAAAATAATAAAAATGGTGAATATGTCTCATTATTGATGTCAAAATCTTCTATAGGATCTCACCCTAAATGAGATACGTATTATTGAGTTTTTACAAGATGAGAAAAAAAAAAAAATCTCAAATTCTTAATGAAGGTGAGATTACATTCCCCACCCAACCTCACCCCAATATATGTAAAACATGTATTTTCTTCATTATTTATTCGTATATTTTACCTATGTATATGATTTAGGATATTGTTCCAAAATTTTGGAGATGTTATTCTATTTCTAATAACTTAAATACTTTTACAAATGTTACTGATGGTTTTATTTAAATCATTGTAATTTTTGTTTCATATATATATATATATATATATATAAATAAGAGAATACGTTGATATGGAAAAATTGAACAACTAAATTTGTTAAGGAATGAAATATAGAAAGTTCTAAATGAGGTGAGAATGGAGGTGACCTCCTCACTCCATCATCATTCAAACAATGAAATAAAATCACTTCAACTTCCAAAATAATTTTTGCCAGTACTTATTAAGTACTTTACAACTATTAAACAACCAATGGTAGAACTGCATAGAAATTTAGGAAAAGAAATCTAGAAAAATAAAAGATTGAATGGTAATTTTGTTTATTCCTACATGCATTTACATTTGAATCCTTCATATTTTTTTGTTGTTGTCATCTTTATTAAGATAAAAAATTTGAATTTTTTTATTATTCTCTTTCATTGTTTTCATATTTTGAGACAAACACTCAAATATACTTTCACATTTTTATTTTCAAACAATGTTTAGAAAATAAGCAACCAAATGCGTTTAAAATTCAACAAAGACACCCTTCGGGAAAAATATTACCTGATGCTCCCTACATCTTTACATAAATAAAAATTCGTTAAAAATGCAGTGAAAAGGATAAAAATTGCATATTAATTAATCAAATTCTCATCAACCGAAATTGACTTAATAAGTTTTAGGTCAGATCAGAATGTAGCATGTGGGCTCCTTGCTAGCTTGGTTACGTTACAACCAAAGAGTTATGAATTGATTAGGCTCTCAGTTTTGATACTCTTAACATTGGCGAAGACTTCGGCTCTTTGCATTTAACTTGAGCTGATCCAATTGATTGACTGATGGTGATATTGATAGTTCTTAGCAGATTTTGTTACTATTTATTTATTTTTTCTCTTTCCCTGTGTCAGTGGCAATTCATGGCTGCAATATTAGAGACAGATGAATGGAAAAGGTGAGACATGCAGTATCTGGCCATTAAAGCTGAATCTTAAAAGAGATATCAAAATCAGAGCTACCAACTTTTCCCCTTGACTCGAATTAATTTTCCATTAACTCAAAAGTAGAAGCAACCAAAGCTTTACTAATTAAGAAAATTCCACAAAAAAAAAAGAATAAAAATAAATTAACTCTACATTAAAGGCAGCGGCAACAACCCCTTGATCAGATTATTCATTCTTCTTCTACTTCTCCTTCATCTGCAGCAAGTACGTGAGCTTTGCCTGGCTTTTAGCAAAAACCCTAGAACAAAGTGGAATCCAGAGAGCTAGCTAGCTAGCTAGCTAGCTCAGCGAGCAGCCAGAGTTATGTCTTTGTTATATTAATTTGTTCTACATGTGCATTGGATATCGAACTCCAGCTGCCAGTTCTCTCTGTTGCTCTATCTGTTCCATAAAGTAACAATCACAAAACGATTTAGCACTGTAGTTAATTTTAAATACAGCTTATTCTACTATATACCCACGAGATAAACATATAAAAAGGTTATTCTTGGTATTTTACTTGGAAAAGTTCATGGAATTTGTTGTTGAGGTAGCAGTACTCATGTTCTAGCAGCTCTAAAGCTCTCAAGCACCTGAAAATATATAGCAACCAAACAATACGCCGTTAACAAAGCCTACAAATGCGAGTTGAGGGTTGATCGATTCAATTCATTCTGAGTTCAGATATTGTGGTAACTTTTTATTCAAAAATATTCAAGATTTTGATATAAAAAGATTATTTTCTTTGTCCGAATGTGAAAGCTCGAGAAAAGAGAAGAAAAGGGCGAGGGAAAAAAAATAGTAATAATACCCAGCACGGTTATTCTGTTCAGAAGCGGCTCGAAAGGCAACGCAAACGTTGCTGACTCGTTTGGCACCAATGCTTGAGCTGCTACCCATCATCTGATTCAAATGGATTCCCAATTTCTTGTAATCTGAAAACTCTTTATCCATCCTGTCCCATCACACCCCCACATTTATTTTTCATTTAATAATATTAACTGCATTTTACTACTACTCAAAATTCAAATGAATTGAGAGGGAGAGAGACAATGGTGGTTTGTAGATTAAATATCAAAGGAAGAATGTTTTCTTTTATTGGCACATTATCCAGATTGCACCATTACAAAATTATCCAGGAGGTACCGAAGAATTTCTGATAATATGTTTGTTTCATTTAGCAGACTGAAAGAGCATAATGTTTAATAAGGATAAATTGTAACATGAAATGAAAATTGACTCGAGTAAAAAGCTTAGTTATGAGCAAAACTGGAGGAGGAGATTACAGTAGCGATCTGAGATTCCTCAAAAGCTTCTCTGATTCATGGAAGTAAATGTTGACAACTTCAGAAACAAAGTTAGGGGAGCTCTCATCTTGAAGTTGCTGCAGTTGCAAGAACTGCTCATCCAACACTCCCTACATTTGATGATCATTTGCAGCAGTAGACTTTCAGCAGCAGCAACCAAAACAACAAAACAAAGAAAGCAAAAATCAAGATTACGCACGATGATCAGAATTACCTGGTGGAAGAGTAAAGCGAGCAAACGGTTCATATCGGCTCGCAACCGATCCGGATCCAAGCCAAGCATCCACAAAGGAAGACCCGTTTTGTCTAATTCTTCAAAACTTGGCTATTAATTTGTTTATAGATTTTGCTTTTCACTTAACTTGTTTCAGGGTTTAGGGTTTTGTGTCTTGCTCTTCTTTTTACCTTTTTTTTTCTCTAGCGGGAGAAACAACCTTGAGTAACTACTATTTAAAGGATGCCGGTGCCTTCGTAGTCTGTATTCCTTTAACACACTTAACAATTTAAAAATGTCGATGCCAGTGAATTGCTGCACATTTAAAAGGACATTCATCTTTCCATCCCTTAGCGCGTGAAGGAAAACAGCAAAAATTTACTCGGGTTTATACTCAAAATGGGGTTAAGAGTTTTTCGAAAAGAAACATTGAGTGTGACTCGTTTTAAATTCTTTTCAAAAATAGTATCGATTATCTTAATTAAATATTAAAAAGTATGTTCTTTTAAGTTCGAGAATAGAAACATAATTTGCGTTTGGTCGCATTTGTTATAAAAACAATCAACGACACATTTTAAATTCTTTTCAAAAATCATATCAATTATGTAAATACAACATTAAAAATATGTTTTTTTTATCACCAAGAATAGGAACCTAATAAAAAATTCACCACCATATCAACTAAAAGATTTTAAAATAAAATTTAATTGTATCCAAAAGTAGACTTGTAGTACTTCTTATTTAATTTGTATGTCATATTTTACGTCATTCTTAATCATAATAAGAATCTATGAGTTCAATATTTATAAATTTTAAATAAATCATAATTATCATTAAATAAGTTGAAATAATTTTTACCCTTATAAAATAAAACGACTAAATTCCAAGTACGATAGAGTTCGAGAGAATATCTATTTATACATTATTTATGAAAGATGAGATATAAAAACAAGGCCGGGTGATTTTGGTCAAACTTATGATAATGATAGAAACAAACTAGGATCCAGCTATGGTGCCACAGTTGTATGGTACCACAGCTGGATCCAACCATTAAATCTAACTCTTGTGACAACTGTGGGCTAGATTCAATGGTTGGATCCATCTGTGGTACCATACAACAGTGGTACCACAGATTTGTCCAACAAACTAATTTTGAACTAAAAACAACAGAGGGTTCTTTGGTCATTACATAGCGATTCGACCACACATGCCAAATGTGAGAGTGGGTAAAGGTTTGAATATTTTAGATTAAAAGGAATCAGGGCGTGCAAAGTGGGCCCAAATCGAGGTGAATGTGGGGTATCAACCAGACCAGCCCACAATAACAGTAGAAGGGTAATAAAAGAACAGTAAGCGAGGGGGCTGGTGAGTGGTGACTTACTGTCCCCGTAACCGGTCACCTCGCGTGCAGTCTGCTGTGACAGGCCGGTGCGGCGTTTGACGCTCACTCCCCCTCGACAGCAGCCTGCAGCCGGTAACTTGTCAGTTACCTCACCAGTCACAACTTCTAAAAAAGTTAAAAAAACAAAAATTCAAAACAAATTGTACTGCCCGCATTTTTTTAACCTTTTAAAAACGATTAAATTTCTATCTTGTCTTACATGCTGACTGAACTAAACAGTTTCACCCTCTTGCACCTGCTGCTGCTTCTGCTGTACCTCCTTTATTTTATTTTATTTTTTCCTCCCATTCGCTTAACTTTTTCTCTGACTTTCTCTCTCTCTTTCTCGGGAAAATTGCTTGGGTTATTGAAAGTATGGGGGAGAGAAAAGGGAAAAGAAAGTAAGAAAATGGGAGGAAGCGCCCGTTAAACAAGGCTAGCATCGAGTGCCAGGTGGGGTGGGGTGACAAGGTGGGACACGTGGCGAAATGGGTGATGCTTGATGATGGTGGGGTGAAGGTATCATGATGTGGGTGGCAGAAGGGTGGAGTTTTTAGGGCATGACGGTGATCGTGATAATAAGACTTCTTCTCAAAAGAGGTTTTTGACGGTAACTTGGACTCTTATAGTACAGTCATTATTTGAAGCACAAAAATATAGGTGTCAAATGAGTCCACCGAGTCTCTTTTTCACTTTTGTATTATGGAACCATGATAATCAATTAAGGTCTGCTATTCTGGGTGAATTTTTTTATTTATTTTTGGATAAGCTGGATAAATGATTTTAGCTACAAGTGAGACGCCTAAAATTATTCATTTCTAATTAGATTAGTAAGTTTATAATATAATCAACAATTTTATTCTCATTATTAATAATAATTAAGTTAGAATCTACATTAATAATGAAGCGTTACCCAATACTGTTTTGATGGAGATAAAGATATATTTCAGCGATTGAATTCAAAATAACTTCACATTTGATTTGAACATGCAACCAACTTGTATTCTGCATTTTTTTTCTGACAATTCAAGGGATTGTTTTTTAAATTGACATCGATTGTATGTTTGTATTTAGTGTTAAAAAGAAAAATCAAATAATTAATAATTGTAAACTATATTACATTAATTTAAAATATTTTTTCACCTTATAGTTTATAAGTATATATCCTTCTCCAGCCATTTAATCTCACAAAGCAAGAATAACAAGAAACTGTGAAGCATGCAGGAAGGAAGCCAAATGACACATGCATTTTTTATTATTATTTTAATGGAACTTGTGCATTATATCATTTTGAAATTTTACTTTAAAACCATACAAAGCCTGCTCTCAACTTACTCAACTGTAAGTTGAGGATGATGGGTATAGGGTTTGTTTAATTTATAAACTGAGAGGCATGTTAATTTGTTTATGGAATCCTCGATATGCTCACTCCGAAAGAGAATGCTTTATATTGACGTAAGCAACCTGAAAAATTTTATTTATCCATTTAATGTTTTTTAAATTTTGATTTTATGTAAAAAAAAAATAATATGGCATTCAAAAATTATTCAAATAACTTGGTTGAATGTAAGATAAATTGTTTCGATAATTTGAGGGGTTTTTAATTATTATATTACAATCTATTCACATTACATTCAACAATTTATTAATAATTGAATTTATAAAATTACAATATAGCTCGAAAGTCTATTGCAGACAGAATTTTTTCTACGGTTGCAAGTATTTTGAGTGTTTCTTATGTAAAACATAGAAACTCAATTTTTGATTACTCGCTAAATTATATTTGTCTCAGAAAATCTAAAAGGTCTCTTTCTTTTTTAAAAAAAATATGAAAAATAATAGATGAAGCATGCTTTGGATTGACGTAATTGAGCACGCAGATTATTGAGTAATGAACCCAAAAATATTTTGTTTATGGGAGGCACCTTTTAGGCGATTGTACCCATATAAAAAGTGCTTAATTGTATATGAAACTCAAGGCTTCTTAACCATGCTTTTCCGGCCCCCGTGGTTATTATTTACTGTGGCTATTATTTATTATTCATTGAAAACAAACCATTCTTTTCTGTCCCTTTTAATATTAATTTTCTTTGTCTTTTCTTGCTTGGAAATTCCAAATGTTGGGGAAGAGCTCTCTCCTTCTACATGCCCCTAAAGTTGCAATAATTAATGTCACATTATGTTTTAGTGATTATTAATTTTCAATTCACTGAATTTAAAAGGTTGATTTGAGGTCATTAGGGAATGGGTTTATGTTACCCGACAATGAAAGAGGGGAGGACTCATTGCTCGAGATAGTGACATTTTCTACTGCTACTCATAGACATCATTGGCCAATTATACTGCTCTTGATCAATTGCCTAATTTGGAAATTAATTGCTGATTGACGAAATTCAAATTTTGACGATCGTGTCATCATGCAACATTTATACGACCGATGTATTGATATCATACGAAGATATATGGAATTATTGAAATGTTTAGTGCTTCTTAAAATGATGGGAAGTCTATAACATTGTTCTTTACACAAGAATTAAGCTGGTGGTTTTCTTCACATAATCAGTTGCTCATAAAATTTAATATGAGATCGAAATTCTTCCATTATTGTGAATGTTAAGATACATTTTTGGTTCAGAAAATGAAATTTCTCTGAAAATCATGCTTTGGTTCTAATCACGATGTGTTATTGTCAATGTGCACTGCCCAATACTAAGCGACTTTGAGACCTTGCAGCCATTTGAAGACAATTGAGGCCTAAAAGTGTGTATCTTGTACAATGAGAGTGAGGATGCGTGATTACTTTTCGTACACAACTGTGGATTTGACTTGCTAATTGTTGGGGCTGGGGTTGAGGGAGTTTTGAATTACTTAGATTAGAACATCTTCCATTATTGTGAATTAACAATATTATGAGGTAACTTAAATAATAGGCTACATTTACTTTCAAATATCATTAAAAAAAAAAAGAGTTCTGCTATTTGAACTAACGGACGACAAAGGACGAAAGAAACGGCAGCGCCCACTGCCGTTTCCGTGGATCCCTTTGTCTGCTGCTTTAATCCTTTGTCTGTTGCTTTTTTTCATTTAAAAAATAAAATAATCAAAAGAAAATATTAAAATAATGAAAAAAAAACCAAAAGTAACGAAAATGAGATGACAAAATAAAAAAGTTGACAAAAAATTAAAATCGCCATTATCACTCAAACCCGACGAAGAAGCCAAACCAGACAAACTCAGCTCGATCTGCATTTGTATTAACAAAAGAAAACTGAAGTAAAACCAGGGGCCACAATCAGTTTAAAAAATTAAATTAAACATGGCACGTGAGTGAATATAGCATTTAACAATAGCAGCACTTTTTTACAATCAATTTTTCTTCTTGTCCTCTCTCTCTCCATCTCTCACCTCTCGTTTAACATGAGCCATCTGCATTTAACAAGGAAAAATCAGTTCCCTGTCCTCTCTATCTCTCTGCATCTCACTTATCACACAGGTAATTTCTGCATTTCCAACCGCTCGATTTCAGCAACCAAAAAAAAGGAAGAAATTTGACGGTAACGAAGCAAATGGCTGCAAATGATGGGGATGAAGTTGCAAATCAAAAGAAAAAAAAAGAAAAAAGAAGCGGCTGGGCGAGAACAAGAAGCAGGGATTAACGAAGTGCTACCGTTTCCAAACGAGGAAAATGAGTGGAGGGGGATTAAACTAAGGAAAATGAGTGGCTGGGGAGGGAGGAGATAACGTATAAGTAAAAGATAAAAGGAAAAAATTTGACCTGTTTTCTATTTCTAAATTATCTATTTTATTATTTATTGTGAGTCCACGCAAAACTAAAAGAAGACTGAGGAAACGCGTGAAACGGCAAGCTCACGCTGCGTTTCTGTCGTCCTTTAGTCTTCTTTTAATTTGATTATCATTTTCTATAAAAAAAACATAGCTGCACAGGGAGACACATATCTTCCATGTAGAAATTAAAGTTTGGAGGATTACCCTGGTCCCTACGAAAGGATATTTAAATATGATCATTTGTTCTGGTGTCAAAACTAGTTGGGCCTAGTCTAACTATCCGAGCTTGGAGCTTGGATGATCAGGTCGTACAAAGCGATGCGGTTGGGAGTCAACAACTGTAATGGATTTGGCCCAGTTTTTGTTAAAAGGGATCGTTCATGTACCAGCGGATAGAACCTGGTGGTGACGAGACCAACTATAAATAAGTGAGGCTATTGGCAGCCCTCATTATCCTTATAAAACTCCATTTCAAATAAAATTACTGTTAAAAATAAATAAGAATTAAATACACGTATATATATATTATCCAACAAATTACTTACATTCACAATCAATCCTTTTTTTTATTTATAATTTTATACATATTACTTCTTATCTAACTCAAATAAATTATAAAGATTTAGAATAATCAATTATTCTTTTCATACTTGTTATTGATGAAGTATTTTTGCACTTAAGGTTGCTTTCAAATTATAATTTAAAATATGTGTAATTTAAGCCACTAATTAACATAAAAAAATTCATCACCTAGAAAAAATTTTGATTTGTGTATACGGTTATAATAAGATTGCAAAAGAAATTAAAAAAATAGCACATTGCTACTTTAAGTTTTAACAATAAAAAAAATTAAATGAAAAATTAGAGGTGTATTAAAAAAAAGGGCATTTTTTAAAATAAAATAAATATTACTGAAAAAGGGGTTTTCATGAGGAACTTAAAGGAGCGCCAATAGTTCTATTCATTACAAATTATCATATCTTAAGCACCCACAACTTTGCATCAATTGCTGAGAATCGTGATATTTAACCCCCTCCAATTTTTTCACTAGCCCCTAATATTTAATGAACGCCACTTATTTTTAAAATTATCCTTTAATTAAAAAATAAAAATAACTTCATAAACCCTAACCACCTTTTACCATCATTGTCACCTCTAGCCACCATTCTTTAACATTCATTCCAATCTAAGCCGCTTTATTGCCCGTCCATTTTCATTATTTATCATTCATTCCAATTATTTATAATTTCTTAATTCTTATCGTGAAATTATTTTTTGCTTCATTTGATATTATTTTGATACATCATATCAATCTCGCTAAAATCAGTTAAAAAACTTAGGGGTTTGGTCGGAGGCTGTTGGGGAATTTGATTGTAAGGTCAATCATCAATTAAGGGCTAGTGGCGTCAATGGCTTGTGGTGATGACATTGGCGGTAGAAGGTGCTTGGGTGTCTCGAATTTTATTTGTTTTTTTAATTATTTTTTTATTGCCTGGCAAGGATAATTGAGAAAATAAGTGAAATTAATTGAAAAAATAGAACTGAATAGGGAAATTGAGGGAAAATATCACTACTCATTGCTAAACAAATATGGAGAAATATCACATCAATATTCCTGTTAAATGTGCATTAACATTGGTACAGCTATGAACAGCTAGGTTTCTGTTCTTCTAAGTTCAAGCTATTTTGCTTCCAAGTTAAGGCTTTTAGCCTTTTACCCACTACATAGAGCTTTGGGTTAGATTAGACTTCCTGATAGCCATTATATAATAAGGACGACATATTTTTGCATTATTAATTTACAAACTTTTTGTCGCATTTGTCTAGTTTTGCAATTCACATCTCAGCCGAGCATAAGTCCATAAATGCGACTAGTTTCCGGGAAAGTAAATGCGACTAGTTTCCGGGAAAGTGTATGCGAGAAAAAGAATTTGTGAGTTGTGACTAACAACCAAAATTTGTGACGATTGCACCATATTGGTTATACATAATCTCGTATGTATGGTTTACTTACATTGCCATCTAGGCATAGAGTCATTGAATCATGTTCCTTAGAATGATGATGAGCATAATTTATATACATATTTTACCCTTAATTATATAATTGCTAGTTATTTTTATTTGTTTCTTTTAATTAATTGAGTTATTTTATTGATTAGGGAAATAATTGGAGATTACGGATGAAAAATGCATAAGGAATAATAACTGGACAATATTGAAGATCAAATTAATTTGTGGAAGCAATTCATGAAAGGGAGCTTAAAAAGGAAACAAATTAGAGTTTATGGAAATAATTGCTGCTTGTGAAGAATAAAAGAAAAAAGGAAAAAAGATGCTTAAAGGAGAATAATTGGCTTGTGCATCTCACGTGAATAGTTAGAAAAGCATTGACCATTAATTTCAAGTGGGCTCCACGTGCATGGGCTTAAAGTCGGTTGTGCTTGGCTTGTTTTAAATCCTTTTGATTTGAGGATTTTGGAGGGTGTTACAATATAAAAGCCGAACTTTGGCCTTTGCAAGGGAGGAGCCGCCAGGGAGGAGAGCTGCAGACGCAAGGCAGAAGAGGAGAGATAGGCCGAGTGCAGTAGTTTGGCTCCATGGCTGAATTTTATTTCTTTTATTGCTCCCCATTCAAGTATGTCTAACTAATTTTCTTATACTGAGGTTAAGGATGAAACCCTATTCAATGAAATAATTATCTTTTTATTTAATTAATTCCCTATATATGTTCTTTAATAATTATGGTTTTTATTTCACCTGATTAATTGGATGTTATTAAAATCTTTTCATCAATTCTGTCATGCATTATTGATTGTTAGGATTAATATTCGATTAAATCTATGCTTGGATTTATAAAGTTTATACATGATTATCTTTGATTTTATGTCTTTCATTAAATTGTTTACATAGAGTGCTTAGGAAACTTTGACTCTTTGTTATTCAATATGTTTACATGAGATTCTTAGATGTCATATTATTAAGCAGAAAAAGAACCTACATTAGATTTAATTACTTGGGCTTAATTGTTATATCCATGAGATGACATAGATTGATTTCGAGTTGTCACTCTAAAATTGGGGATTAATTAATATTTAGATAATTACTAATTGAATAGTGGTGGATTCCGAAACCTTGGTAATTTTTATCTCATTAAATTCTCATTTACTTTAATTGTTTTCTTAGTTTAATTAGTTTAATTTCTCTTAAAACTCAATTTGCTCAACTAGGTTAGAATTAATATTAATTTTAGATTTAAATTAGACTTTTCAATTTATAACAATCCCTGTGGGATCGACCTCGTTACCACTTTTCTATCTCTAGATTCGTGCACTTGCGAGTATATTAAAATTTTCACAACAAGTTTTTGGCGCCGTTGCCGGGGATTGTGCTAGAAAGTCAATTTAATCTAAGTTGATTTGATTCTTCCACTAGTTATAATTTAGATTGTCTTTTATATTTTTTTTAATTAAAAAAAAACACAAAAAAAAAAAAATTTTATTTGTCTTTAAATTCATTGTTTGGTTGTTTGATTTCTTTTATTTCTTTTTTATTATTGTTGATTTGTTTTATTTTGTTTTGTTTTTCTTTCTTTCCTTGTCTGGTTAGTTTATGAGTGTTTGGGAACGTGATTCAACAAATCGTTTGGTTAAAAAAGAGTCAAAAATTGATAGTAGTCAAACTAGTTCTTTAGAAGTGATGGATGACCCAAATAGATTATTGCCAATACTTCCACCAGTGCAAGCAGAGAAAACCCTTAGAGAATATTTTTCACCACTTGCAGCCAACCAACCATCTTGTATTGTGTTGCCACAAACCACAGCAACACACTTTGAACTCAAGCCCTCTGTCATTCAACTTTTACCATCTTTCCATGGGTTAGAGAGAGAGGATCCATATTTGCACATTAAGGAATTTCTTGACATATGCTCTACATTTCGTTTTCAAAATTTTAATGATGAGTCAATTAAGCTTCGTATGTTCCCTTTCTCATTAAAAGACAAAGCAAAAGCTTGGTTGAATTCACTTCCTGCTGGATCTATTAGTACATGGGATGAATTGAGTAATAAGTTTCTCACCAAGTTTTTCCCTATGTCTAAAACAAATGCCCTTAGGAGAGAGATAAGTGATTTTTATCAAAGAGAGGGTGAGCAATTTTACGAGTGTTGGGAAAGATTCAATGATTTACTCCTTAAGTGCCCCCACCATGGTTTTGAAAAATGGAGACTTATACAATGCTTTTATAACGGTTTAACCATGTCAAATCGTCATATGGTAGAGTCTATGAATGGTGGGAGATTTTTGAACTTACATGAAGGGGCTGCATGGGATTTCTTTAATTCACTTTCTGAGAATTCTCAACAGTGGGATTTTTCAAATCAAAGAGAAAAATCATCTCAAGTTTCTAGAAAGGGGTTATATGAAGTTAAGGATGACTTTGATGTGAAAGCCACTCTAGCTACGCTTTCTAGGAAAGTAGATGCCTTAGCTCTGAACCAATCAATGAATCATCATCCTAGTGTAGCTAATGAGGTTTGTGCTATTTGTTCTAACGTGTCTCATACAGCACAGAATTGTCCATCATTACCAGCCTATCAAGAGGCTTATTCTGAGCAAGTACATACCTTACAATCATATGAGAAAACCTCCAATAATCCATACTCACCCACATATAATCTTAATTGGAGGAATCACCCTAATTTGTCTTGGAAACAAAATCAACCTTTGCCAAACCAAGGAGGACAACAATTTAGCTTGCCCAATCAACAATCTGTCCCTCCTAACCAAGTATATCCTCCTGCCCAACAACCTATGTCTCAATTTGTTGCACCCCAACAAAGAAAATCTTCTTTAGAGGATACACTTCAAAGTTTCATTCAGTCAACTCAACAAGCTTTTCAGTCAAACACTCAAGCTATTCTAAAGCTTGAACATCAATTGGGTCAATTAGCAACTACTGTAGCGGAGAGAGAAAAAGGGAAATTCCCCAGTCAATCAATTCCCAATCCTAAAGGAGTGCACGAAGTTGGGTCGAGTTCAAGTCATCAGCATGAACAAGCAAAATCTGTTATGACCTTGAGAAGAGGAAAATTATTTGACAACAAAGTAGAGGTTCAAACAAGGAAGATATCTGAGCCTACTTCTTCAGATTCAGTTCCATCACAAGACTCATCACCAAATGATCCTGAAGAGAGTGGCCCGCCAGCTTACATTCCCAAGGCTCCTTTTCCTCAAAGGTTAACAAAGGTAAAGAAAGGGACTTCAACAGGTGAGATTATGGAAATTTTCAAACAGGTAAGTATAAACATCCCTTTACTCGATGCTATTAAGCAAGTTCCTTCATATGCAAAGTTTTTGAAAGATTTATGCACTAAAAAGAGAAATTTGCATGTCACTAAAAAAGCGTTTTTAACTGAACAAACTAGCAATTTACTTCAATGTAAAATGCCACCAAAATTTAAGGACCCTGGTTCTCCTACTATCTCATGTGTTATAGGGAACCAATGTTTTGATAAAGCATTATTGGATTTGGGTGCTAGTGTTAATCTCTTGCCTTATTCTGTTTACATGCAGCTTGGACTAGGTGAGTTAAAATCAACTCCTATTATTTTGCAACTTGCTGATAGATCAATGAAAATACCTCGTGGTATTATAGAGGATGTGTTGATACAGATTGATAAATTTTATTATCCTGTTGATTTTATCGTTATTGATACTCAGCATGTACATGATCCTAAGAAACACACTCCAGTTATTCTAGGTCGTCCTTTCTTAGCTACAGCTGATGCTCTTATTAATTGCAGGAATGGAAACATGCAGCTATCTTTTGGTAATATGACCATGGAATTGAATATTTTTAATGTTACCAAGCAGCCACAAGAAGAAGATGAATTTGTTGAAGCGAATATGATAGAGGAATTAGTAGAAGATTCATTCATTTCTAACCATACTAATGATCCATTAGAGGCATGTCTAACTCATTCTGATTTATCTTTTAATGATGACAGTGCAATTGCAGAAGTCAGCGCTTTACTTGATGCACCTCCAATTACGGACACAACTAAATGGAAGACAAAGTCAGAACTACTGCCTCATTCTGAGAAGAAAATTGGCCCATCTGCAGAGGCACCACCAAAATTGGAACTCAAAGCATTGCCCGACACTCTGGAATATGCATTCTTGGGAGAATCTGACACTCTACCTGTTATTATTTCTTCTTCCCTCGATCTTGAGCAAAAAGGTAAGTTGTTATGTATTCTAAAAAAACATAAGGAGGCAATAGGATGGACCATCGCTGATATTAAAGGTATTAATCCAGTAGATTGCATGCATCGTATTCATCTGGAAGAAAATGCTAAACCTGTTAGGGAAATGCAACGTAGGCTAAATCCTAACATGAACGAAGTGGTAAGAGCTGAAGTAATCAAATTATTAGATGCAGGAATTATTTATCCTATTTCAGATAGCTCTTGGGTTAGCCCTGTGCAAGTTGTTCCTAAGAAATCTGGTGTTACAGTAGTTACTAATGCTAATAATGAATTAATTCCCACTAGAGTAACTACAGGTTGGCGTGTTTGCATTGATTATAGAAAATTGAATTCATTCACAAGAAAAGATCATTTTCCTCTTCCATTTATTGATCAAATGCTTGATAGACTTGCAGGTCATGATTTTTATGTTTTCTAGATGGATACTCAGGTTATAATCAGATCCCTATAGCTCCAGAGGACCAGGAGAAAACTACTTTTACTTGTCCATTTGGAACTTTTGCATATAGGAGAATGCCATTTGGTTTATGCAATGCACCTGCTACCTTTCAAAGATGCATGCTTAGTATTTTTTCTGATATGGTTGAGAGATTTCTTGAAGTATTCATGGATGATTTTTCTGTTTATGGAGATTCTTTTGATGAATGTTTGCAGCATCTAACATTAGTTTTGCAGAGATGTAAAGAAAAGAACTTGGTTCTAAATTGGGAAAAATGTCACTTCATGGTAAAACAAGGTATTGTTCTTGGTCATATAATTTCCAGCAAAGGAATAGAAGTCGACAAAGCTAAGGTGGATTTAATTTCTAATCTTCCACATCCCAAATCTGTAAAAGAAGTAAGATCTTTCCTTGGACATGCTGGTTTTTATAGAAGATTCATTAAAGATTTTAGTAAAATTTCTAGACCTTTATGCAATTTACTTGTTAAGGATGCACCTTTTATCTTTGATGAATCTTGTCTTGATGGTTTTGCAAAGCTTAAGAAATTGTTGACTTCTTCACCTATCATTCAGCCACCCAATTGGGATTTGCCTTTTGAAATTATGTGTGATGCATCTGATTATGCTGTAGGAGCAGTTTTAGGACAAAGATTAGATCGTGTGCCTTATGTGATTTATTATGCTAGTATGACACTCAATGATGCACAGTTGAACTATTCAACTACAGAAAAAGAAATGCTAGCTGTGGTGTTTGCACTTGATAAATTCAGATCTTATCTTATAGGTTGTAAAGTGATTATTTTTACTGATCATGCTGCTTTAAAATATTTGTTTACTAAGAAAGATGCCAAGGCAAGATTGATTCGTTGGGTGTTGCTTTTACAAGAATTTGACATTGAATTTAGAGATAAAAAAGGTTCTGAAAATGTTGTGGCAGATCATTTATCTCGCCTTGATCTTAAATTTATTCCAGAATCTTTACCTTTGAATGAGTCTTTCCCAGATGAGCAACTTATGAGTGTAAATGGTGTACTATGGTTTGCTGATATAGTTAATTACCTTGCTACAGGTCAAATCCCAGAGCACTAGACTAAGCAAGATAGAACAAAGTTCTTATCTAAAGTGAAAGACTTCTTTTGGGATGATCCCTATTTATTTAAATATTGTGCTGATCAGATTATTAGGCGATGTATTCCCGATAATGAAATTCAAAGTGTTATCTCATTTTGCCATGAACAAGCTTGTGGAGGCCACTTTAGTACTAAAAAGACAGCAACAAAAATTTTACAGTGTGGTTTTTATTGGCCTACTCTTTTTCATGACGCTTATATTTTCTGTTCTTTGTGTGATAGGTGCCAACGTATGGGTAGCATTTCAAAGCGGAACATGATGCCACTCAATCCTATTCTTGTGGTTGAGATCTTCGATGTATGGGGTATTGATTTCATGGGACCTTTTCCTCCATCTTTTGGTTATCAGTATATATTGGTTGCAGTGGACTATGTGTCGAAGTGGGTTGAAGCTATTCCATGCAAAACCAATGATCATAGGGTTGTAGTGAAATTCTTGAAGAGTAATATTCTGTCTCGTTTTGGTTTCCCTAGAACAATCATTAGTGATGGTGGCACCCATTTTTGCAATAAACCTTTCAAAACTCTTTTGGACAAATATTCCATTACACATAAGGTTGCCACCCCATATCATCCTCAAACCAGTGGCAAAGTAGAGATTTCTAATAGAGAGATCAAGCAGATTCTAGAGAAAACAGTTAGGCCAGATAGAAAGGATTGGTCTTTGAGACTTGATGATGCATTGTGGGCATATAGGACTGCTTTTAAAACACCAATTGGGATGTCACCTTATCGACTTGTGTATGGAAAAGCATGTCATCTGCCAGTAGAGTTGGAGCATCGTGCATATTGGGCGATCAAGAAATTCAATTTTGACATGCAGCAGGCTGGTTCCAAGAGAAGATTACAACTAGCAGAACTTGAAGAGATCAGGAATGATGCATATGAGAATGCCAAGATTTATAAACAGCGAATGAAAGTCTTTCATGACAAACACATTTTGAGAAAAGCCTTTACACCAGGTCAGAAAGTACTTTTATATAATTCCCGATTGCATCTCTTTCCAGGTAAGTTACGTTCTCGATGGTCTGGTCCTTTTATAGTTCGTACTGTTTTCCCTTATGGAGCAATTGAGATTGAAAACCCTAAAAATGGTGATTTATTTAAGGTCAATGGGCAAAGATTAAAACCATTTTTAGAGTTAAGAACACCAGAAGTTGAGGAGATACTTTTAGATGATCCTGTTTATCAGGATTAATTATGTCCATCTTTGCACTCTTGTTTTATTTTAATAGTAGGTTTTCTTCTCTTTGTTTGTTTTTCTTTTCTAGTATTTTTCTTTTCTAATGTTTTCTTTTTAGTTGTTTTTTTTTTTTAAAGCTTTCCCAGCCCATCCAGGTGTGTTCTCTCCAACTTTCTTTTTATTATTTATGTTTATTATTATTATTTCTTTCATTTGTTTGCATGCATATCTTTTGTTTGTGCAACATTGAGGACAATGTTCCAAATAAGTTTGGGGGTGGGAATAGTGTGTGTTTTGTTTGTTAAACAAAAAAAAAAAACCAAAAAAATTTTTTTTTTTTTTTTTTTTAAAATTCAAAAATTCAAAAAAAAAGTTGTTGTTTTTTGTTTTTATGTGAAAAGCCAATGATAAGAATTTGATTGACAATGAATATGGTTTTTAGAAAGGGTTGAATATTGTCTTAGTTTATACTTGATTCTTGTGTTAGTTTCTCTTGATTGAGATTCTTTAAACCATGAGCACTAATATCAATTCTTTCGTAATTTTGACTTGAAATTTGATATTGACGCAGCCTGAGTTGAGAATTTTAGATAGAGTAAATGACTGTTTGTCTTGATTCTTATCTCCACAATACAAAATAATATACACGGGCACCAAAGTCAGAAATAGCTACCTATAACCCTTAAGAGTGAAGCTATCCTTGAGTAATTTGGGCCTATGTACCACAAGTATGTAGAGGATAATCTACCATGAGAAGAAGGCTACCTTAAGGGGTAGAGTGAAAGCTCCTGACTATGGTTGAAAAAAAAAAAGAGAAGAAAAAAAAAAAAATCAAGTGCATGTGCTGAAAAAAAAAAATCAAAAGAAAATGCACATAAAAGCCTGTGAGAGAAAAAATTGGAGATCAAGATGATAAGATTAGTTTGACCTACTCTGTTCTTTGTTTGAGGCGAAGGCTGTTGATGTTGAGGATTTTGGGAATGGATTTGATTGAATTGATTTCACACACACACTACAAGAATCGAAAGAGAGGTGGGATTGACTATTGAATTAAAGTTAGAACTTTGCTAATATTTGAAATTTTCTTTGAGCTATATAATTTTTGCAATCTTTGAGGCTATTTTTCATGGTTTATTTAAAATTTTTCGTTCTTTTTTAATTTTATTTATTTATTTTTTTTAAATGATGTTTGTGGGTATCATCACTGAAGCCCTCACGAGACTATAACTCGTCCACTAGGGCCGCCTAGGGGTTTAAAGGCTTGTTGCATACGCTAAATGCAATCGCGATTACCTGCGAAAGTGGTTTAGTTAGGATTTACTTTTTGTTTCATTATTTTTATTTTTTTTAGTTTTAAGTTTTAGTTTTGCTCGAGGACTAGCAAAATCTAAGTTTGGGGGTATTTGATGAGCATAATTTATATACATATTTTACCCTTAATTATATAATTGCTAGTTATTTTTATTTGTTTCTTTTAATTAATTGAGTTATTTTATTGATTAGGGAAATAATTGGAGATTACGGATGAAAAATGCATAAGGAATAATAACTGGACAATATTGAAGATCAAATTAATTTGTGGAAGCAATTCATGAAAGGGAGCTTAAAAAGGAAACAAATTAGAGTTTATGGAAATAATTGCTGCTTGTGAAGAATAAAAGAAAAAAGGAAAAAAGATGCTTAAAGGAGAATAATTGGCTTGTGCATCTCACGTGAATAGTTAGAAAAGCATTGACCATTAATTTCAAGTGGGCTCCACGTGCATGGGCTTAAAGTCGGTTGTGCTTGGCTTGTTTTAAATCCTTTTGATTTGAGGATTTTGGAGGGTGTTACAATATAAAAGCCGAACTTTGGCCTTTGCAAGGGAGGAGCCGCCAGGGAGGAGAGCTGCAGACGCAAGGCAGAAGAGGAGAGATAGGCCGAGTGCAGTAGTTTGGCTCCATGGCTGAATTTTATTTCTTTTATTGCTCCCCATTCAAGTATGTCTAACTAATTTTCTTATACTGAGGTTAAGGATGAAACCCTATTCAATGAAATAATTATCTTTTTATTTAATTAATTCCCTATATATGTTCTTTAATAATTATGGTTTTTATTTCACCTGATTAATTGGATGTTATTAAAATCTTTTCATCAATTCTGTCATGCATTATTGATTGTTAGGATTAATATTCGATTAAATCTATGCTTGGATTTATAAAGTTTATACATGATTATCTTTGATTTTATGTCTTTCATTAAATTGTTTACATAGAGTGCTTAGGAAACTTTGACTCTTTGTTATTCAATATGTTTACATGAGATTCTTAGATGTCATATTATTAAGCAGAAAAAGAACCTACATTAGATTTAATTACTTGGGCTTAATTGTTATATCCATGAGATGACATAGATTGATTTCGAGTTGTCACTCTAAAATTGGGGATTAATTAATATTTAGATAATTACTAATTGAATAGTGGTGGATTCCGAAACCTTGGTAATTTTTATCTCATTAAATTCTCATTTACTTTAATTGTTTTCTTAGTTTAATTAGTTTAATTTCTCTTAAAACTCAATTTGCTCAACTAGGTTAGAATTAATATTAATTTTAGATTTAAATTAGACTTTTCAATTTATAACAATCCCTGTGGGATCGACCTCGTTACCACTTTTCTATCTCTAGATTCGTGCACTTGCGAGTATATTAAAATTTTCACAACAAATGATATGAAAAACATTCATTCGACTGAAAAATTCGATTTTTGATTTTTGGTTTCTAGTATGGTATCAATGATTAACTGTTTTTTTTTTCCTTTTTTTCCCTTTTTCCGGTAATTATTAAACTGATTTTTTTTTTTGGGTAATTATTGAATTTTTTTAGGACTTTTAGAGCCTTCCACGTAAATGGGAATCTTTGCAATTATAAAAATGCAATGCTGTAAAGTATTAACAATTTACTCAAAGGAAACTATTTGTAGCCTAGCTCTTGCAAGGATTAATATTTTATCACAGTTAAGTACAAAGAATCAATAACAGAATGAAATGAACTTGAATTTTGTATATATTATAGAGTATCATGAGGTCCACCAGTGAGAAGAAGGAAAAAAAAATAAAAAATAAAAAATAAAAAAGCCTCAACCACATGATCCATGAATAGTCCAAGAGCTACATCTAGCTCAGTTGATGGTCAACTTAGAAAAAAGGATCGGTCAGTTGCCTAGCCAAAACTCTTTAGCCATTGAACACAATTCCAGAGACACCCGATGGAACAAATCACAAAATGGCATGCGTATCTTCAATTGTTGAATGTCATTCTTTGCTTCTGAGTTTCACTTGGTAACTTCACATCAGTTGCCAAACCAACAGCCTGAAGAAATCTCACAACATACCAAGTCAAGTCAACCTGCCACCATTCCAGGCCGTGTCTCGCGGAATATTCGAAGGCATGGTGGTTGTTGTGCCAACCTTCTCCGAATGCAAGTAATGCCACCCACCTAAACAAGTTCAAAATTCAAGTCTAAGAAAAATTCAGGGAGCAAATCAACCTGATAAAGAAGTAGATTGTGTCATTACCAATTGTTCCGGGACAAATCTCCAGTGTTCCATGCTTGCTTTCCCCATACATGGCAAGCTGAATTTACCAGCCAGGTGATGTGATATACCCACACAATCCTCACACCCTACAATGGTAAAATTTTAATGCCTTAGGTTTTATGAAAAGTTAAACAATGTGTATTCAGATTATAGCATTAATCTCCAGGCAACTTGATGGGTCCATGTTCTGTCTAAAGACAAAATGTCAAAACAAAGATGCCATAAAGCTTGAACTTGGTCACAAATTCAGGATAGATGAGAATTCAACTCGAGGACACGAAGACAAAATCAAACAACGCCAAAATACACTTGGCACAGAGGAGGCTGCCCCACTAATTGAATGGTTTGAAGTAAATTAAAGGGAGAAGGCCTACCAACTTCTAATCAGTGGCCAGGAGTACACATGTACATGCAAACTTTGCAAAATATAATTGAAGTCAGATTAAGGCAAGGTTTATTTTGAATTTGCAAGTAAAGCCATACCTAGAACAATTCAATCAAAACAGAACAGCTTAAAGGAAAGTGCTTCCTTACCATTCCCCACACAATGAAAGGAAAGCCTCCCAGTGCATATAGCAAGCCTCCAAGTGCAATTGGATGGAGAATGTAAGTGCTTCTTAAGAATCTATAGAAAGGCTGCTTCTCTAAATCTCCCACATTGTTTGGCCCTCCACACTGCAGCCGATTGCCCCCATTAACATAAAACAAATAAGTAAATAAAAGCCACAAATGGAAATTTTTGAGTGAATGTGTCATACCCTTTCGAGAACAGAATCCTTATCAAACAGCCAACTCATGTGACTAAACCAAAACCCTTCAATGGGACTATGCGGATCCCTTTCGGAATCACAAAACTGGTGATGATACCTATGTGTGCTTACCCAATCAATTGGATTCCCCTGAAACCACCAAAATAAATAATAAAATGAAAAGTCTTTTTCAACTACAAAAGCAACAATCTTTAGTTGAAAAAGCAACTTAATTTTACCTGAAGAGACTGAACTCCGCAATAAGCAAACAAGTACTCAAGCCATTTGGGTAATTTAAAACTCCTATGAGAAAGGTTTCTGTGAAAAGAAAGAGTGATACCCAGAAGTCCAGTCACAACATAAAGTCCAAAAGCAACCCTAAGAGAACTCCACGTGAAACAAAATGGCGCAAAGAGAGCAAGCAAATGCATTGCCAAAACAACACCAGCTGTGCTTATATCCAATGAGTTCCAATTCCTCCCAGAAAATAAACTTCTTCTCCTCTTCACCAACACATCAGATAACAAAATTCTCCCATAAGTTTCCACCTCGGGAATTTGCTCTGGCTCTGGCTCTGGCTTTGGTTCTGTCGATTCAATTGATGCTGCATTAACAATTGCTAGTGACTCTCTTTTGTTATATTTATAAACATGATACACAAAGCTCGTTTTTATTAGCTTGTGTTGTAAGTTAGAATTGCCGAAGGCCAGAACTTTATCGGTTTGAGTTTTTCTTGCTTGACACAGAGGTGAAAAAGTGAAAGATTTTGGTTTGGTTGGTGATGTTGTGATGAAAGCCATGGAGAAAGGCTTTCCGTTTTCTCTGCGTACAACTTTGTTTGAGATGGGGTTCTTATTTATGGTGATGGGTTTTCTTTTTCTTTTTTTTTTTTCCGTGATTTAATATTATTATAATTTTTTGTGTCCAAAACATGTAGATTTTAAAGAGAGAGACAGCAAGAGAGAGGGATAAAACGGCGTTCAGATTGGGAAATTAGATTGCGTGAAGTATCAGTCCAGATATTTTTGGTCACAAGATATACTTCGGCGTTAGTCTTTTGTCTTCTTGTATTAGATTTTTCATTTTATTTTTAATAGATATTTTTGCCATATTTTGTGTGTGTGGTTGCTTGCTTGCTTGCTTATCCATTTGCGTATATAAAACTTCTTTCTATATATCTGGATTTATTTGTACTGCAACCTTCAAACTTGCCCAATTGAATTGAATAAGCACTTCTCCAGGAAGTTAAAAGCAGCACTAAAGTGTGATACATGGCAGCAACGGCTGGGTCAATCTTTGCGGCTTCATCACAATTTGCTTCGGCCACGAGGTCGGTTTCTTGTAGAAATGCAACCCCATCCGTGTCAAGTACACTTGGTATGAGTCCTTAAACTTCTCTACAATTTAAATATTTAAATTTTGAGTTTCTCTTGTTGCAAATTGCTCTTGGCGATTTTGCTAGTGAGTAGACCATCTGTATTGGTTCAATTTTGTACAACAAAGCAAAAAGTTGTCGATGATTTTAATGTCCCATGTTACATCAGAGTTTGCTGTGGTGTGTGAATAGTACTTGATACCGTTATTTGAAAATGATGATACATAATGAATTGTTTCCTACTATGATTTCAAAGGAGGCTTCCAGAAAATGCCGGCACTAAAAGTAGTGGTGTAATTTTTCTTCCATTCCACAGCTACTGAGAATGGGGACCTAAGAAAGTCTATGTTTGAGTACAGATCATAATTAACAAGTCCCTACTAGCTATTGAATATCTTACTTTTCTGTGTCACTTTGAATCACATGATTTCTGTGAAGCAGGTAGTAGCTTTAAGGGTGCTTTGTTGCCGAGGAGCTCTCCAAAGCAGAAGAAAACAGTTAGGATTACTGGAAAAGTAACTGCTGCAGTAACCACTGCAACAACTCCCTATGAAGAAATTGAAGAGTATGAATCCCACTTCAACTTTTAGTTCCCCTTTATTTGATCAATGATCCGGAATCATTAGAAAAACTGTTTTGTTGTGTTCAGATTCTCCGTACATTGTGGTAACTGAACTATGATTGTGGTGTTAACTGTGAACTTCTTCATTTCAGGTACACACGTCCTAGCTGGGCAATGTTTGAACTTGGGAAGGCCCCTGTATATTGGAAAACTATGAATGGTCTTCCTCCTATGTCTGTAAGTTTGGCATTGGTCCTGGCATTGAATTTAGTTCTGGCTCTGATTCTTTTTTAATTTTTTATCTATTATAATGATAAGGCTTTTGAAATCCTCTTAACAGGGAGAGAAGTTGAAGATATTCTACAATCCATATGCAAAAAAACTTTTGCCAAACAAAGACTTTGGGATTGGATTTAACGGTAGTTCTAACACCATAGCCTTGGTTTCTTCGCAAAATATCAGTCATAATAGTCCTCATTGAATCTCTTTTTCTTGCACAACCTTCCACAGGAGGTTTTAATCAGCCATTTATGTGTGGCGGTGAACCAAGGGCAATGCTTAGGAAAAACCGAGGCCAAAATGACTCCCCATTTTATACCATCCAGATATGCGTACCTAAGCACGGTATGTTCTACTTCACAGACTTATATTTGCTTTCTTAGGCATTTATTAATTCTCTTATTATGAATTTTTCTTTTTGCAGCTATAAACTTGATCTTCTCATTCACAAATGGAGTCGAGTGGGATGGACCTTACAGAATAAAGTTCCTAGTGCCTAGGGCTTGGAGAAATAAACCAATGGACTTCTTTAACAAGGTAATAACAAAACAAATGTCTGTAACTTGTAATTATATTTTTACTCCAAAAGTGTAATTGACTGGAAATCTCAGCGAATAAGGTAGAAGCAAATGAATACATCACATGTATAAAACTGCAATTGCAATTTCCCTGGCACTATGGTCTAAAACTTGGATTCATATGGCAGGGTTTGGCAGATCAGTTAAGTAAAGACGGTGCATGTGAGAAAGCCATTTTTCCCGACACAGACGTTGTGGTCGATAGATGCGTGCTGATTGGCAATTTGGCTGCAGAAGGGGTATGTACACTCTTTGTGCATTTCTCATAACATCATTTTGTTACTTCCCTGCAAAATTGCACCATCAAAACCAATTATTAATCTGTTGAATGTAACTCAATGCAGGGTGATCGATGTGATCTTAATCTTGTTCCAGGATGTATGGATCCAAGCTCCCCGTTATATGACCCACTTGCCAATGTAGATGATGGATCATGCCCTCTTGATAGCGATATTGAGGATTAATTTTAGTTGTAAATATTTCTGGGAACTTTTGATTCCCAATACTGTTACAAAGTTATAGTTGTCCAATTGCAGGAGCATTCAGCTCAGCCCTGCTTGTAAATGCTTAAAAGATGTAATACTTGAAGCTGCTTGTATTGAGCAATATCATATACAAAAAATTTCAAAATCATGTAGTACAAGGCGATTTTGGGCAAAATAAGGGTGATTCTATTGCTTATGGATAACACAAAGTGTTTCAAAAGAACTCTCAAAAGGTCAACAACACATATCAGTAGCCTTAAATGTACTAAAACAACTTCATAAAAGTCGCTACCTAGTTGAAATTATTCAAGCTCTCACATCCATGTTCCATATGTTTCAAAACGGATCACATTTTCGAACAGTCAATGAGATCGATTTGCCGAAGTTATTTTCTCTTAGTGGTGTTTGATCTGAAGAAAAGTAAGAAAATGAGAAGAGAGGAAAGTGGGACAAAAATGGAGAGGAGAGTCTATTGAAACTCTTTTCTAATGTTTCATTTGTAACAAAATTATACAAAGAAAGGAAATGTCCTATTTTTTATTTAGACAATTTCACCCTATAGTGTTACACTTTCAATATTTATCATAGATATACTGTAAAAAAATAAAACAATTAAATTTATTTAGTCTACTATATAAATAACTAATAAAATATTATTTTGAATAATATACTTATATTTTTAATCACTCTATTTAAAAATGTTTATTAACATAATTTTATCTTATAATTAATTTAATTTGTTTCTAAATAAATTATGACATAAATAAATAATTTTGTAATTAATATATTATGATTTTAAAATTTTATTTGAAAAAACCAAAAAGGAAGCAGAGCTGCCATCAGAGCCGCTGCCTGTTGTTGCTTGCAACCATCGTACTGGTTGCTTGCAACCATCGTACCATCTCATTTCAACTCGAGAATCATATGAAAATTATTAGAAATTGACAATCTCTAGATTGAAGCAACTTATTTGGCCAAAATATTTGATGTTTGTCTGGACCTGGGAAAGTAAAAAAGTTTTCAAAACTTTTTAACTAAATTTGAAGAACATAGATCCATTTTAAACCTTTATGATAATGATATGACGTTGCTTGTTGGCTACCAAGTCCAACCGTACCGGCAGTGACATTTCACACACCAAAGTCGACGACAACAACTGTCACCCGACGACTGCAACGGTGACTTGTTGATGACTGTTAAATTTATAATTTTATTTTTGTAAATTAATTAAATAAATAAAGTGATTTTATTAAATTGTTTAAATCATTACTTTAACTTTTATTAATATAAATTAATTATCTACAAATTAAATTGATAAAAATTAAATTGTAAATATTAATTATTTGATAACGTAGAACAAGTTAATAAAAGATTGAATGAGTAATTTTGGATGTTTTGTCTTCTAATAGAAGAGGAATTTGAATTCCTCACTTTTGGTGAGGAATCAAAATTCTACATTATGATGTATATTAAATTCTGATAGAAATTAAATTCTTATAAATTATGATCTAGTGATCTACCAAATAATAAAAATAAAAAAGAAATTCAAATTACTTTTCTCTTCCTCTTCCTCTACTTCCAACCAAACACTACTTTAGGTTAGTTAAATCTCCACTTTCTTGAATGTACACATTTCTATCGTTTAAAACGATCAACGGCAGGTCAATGGTGGCTTTTTCTTTGAAGCAAGTTAATGTATTGCAACTTTACATGAAAATTATGCTAAAAACGTGACACAAGAGCCTTGTGTGAATGCAATCTTATAAATGAACATTTCATGGGGGAAAAAAAAAAAGAATCATATGTTTCATAATGCCGTAGTTTCATTCTTTTCAAATCAAAGACAATTTATCTTAAAAAATTACAAAAACAAAGACAACTACGGAAACTGATAGCCATCTACTATTACCTTCCATAGTGCGTGTGAGGATATTTTTCAAGTTTGGGAGTAAAACCAATTCAAAAAAAAAAACACATTTCAATGCACTACATGATAAAATATGTTATATTGGAGTCTGTGTTTTTTTTATTTTTATATCTTTTAACTTGTTCTTAATTTTAATATGATAAAAAATCTTATGTGTGTGTGCGCGCACGCGTGTGTGCATGCACATATTTATTATCTCATAAATTAGTTTATTCAAAAAGTGTCTATTGATTTTTAATCATAAATTTGGAGTTTAATATAGAAAATGCAATATTATTCTTCCAAATTATAATTAAGATACTAGCTTTATATAAATTGAAGAAAAACTTGCATAGAATTGTCCCACACTTTTTAGAGTCCATTAAATTTAATATTTAAAAAAAAATCAGTGGTTCTTATGGTAGAACTCATTGCTCTACCACATAAGAGAGTATTAGTGACTTGTCCCACCAGCTCAATGTGAAATTTTAAAATACATTAGAGGTATCATATCAATCATACAAAAAAAAATGATATTGTGGCATATATGTATTTATTTTGAAAAACCACCATATAAATGGTAATTATATTAAATTCAATTACGCATGTTATACAAATATTAGTTAGTTGTATTACCTATGATATATTATAGAATTTTTCTAACTCAATATACTAAAGTGATGTAACAATCTCACACAAGTTTCCTTTTCTTTTCTTTTCTTTTTTAATTAATATCGCATCATTGTCATCACATTTTCGAGTTACTTGAAAGAGAAATTTCTGTCTTACATATTGAATTTTAAATCCACAAATGTCAATTTTTTTCTTCTCCTCCCAATTTTCTCTAAATTAAGAAGTGTTGAATATCTTACAAATTTGCTTTCCTGTGCAAATGAAGAATTATTTGTTTTTTTTTAAAATTAATATGTATTACATGATTAGAAATTTGGACCCGGCTGCCTTCCAACGAGGGGAAGATGCCCCTTATTTTGTCATCATTTCCAACAGCCGTAGGATATCTGGGCACATGATCTAATGGCTCCAGTTTGATAGCTTTAATTATGTTTTAAATTGGCAACCGTTTAAGACGGGTTACGTGGTACTTTAGGGTTTTAACAAATGTTCGTGCAATTTGAGGCAGCAAAAAAATTGAAAAGTGGCAATATAATTTTGTATATAATGATTGGGTTAATATTATGGATATAGAGAAGTGGCAATATAATTGTAGCTATAAGTATAGCAGTGGTAATTAGTTATTTAAAAAAAAAATCATCAAATTTGGAAATTGTTATTTGTAATGAATGTAGTTCGTGTGCTTTGAGCTTAGACGAAGCAGAAAATCGAAAGTGAGGTTCAGACTAAAAAGATAATGTGTAACTTTGTCCAAGATTGAAGGTAGGTCAAAGTGAAAAGCAAAAAGCATGCCATATAGAGATTAATAAGGAAACTACAGTAGATACCAGCGTTGCAGAAGGAAGTAGAGGAATGGAAAGGAACTCTGGATTCATTAGCTTTTTGTAACTTAAAGGTTGCTTATGTTACAAGAGGTCTCTCATATAATTTCCATGAGAACTCAATGACTTCCAACTTCTCAAGAACTTGAATCGATGTCAATCACTGACTTACCCCTTACATAGAAACCAACAATGCATCCCACTCAATCATTGTCTATCACTTGCCTCTGCAAATTACAAAGGCCCGGATACATGGGAGCCATAATAAATTTCAACAAAAAATCTCCCGCACCTGTACTTACTCATAATCAACTCCCTTCAAATTTTCACAAATCTTCACACCTATCCTTTACAACATCATTATACACTGAAATGTTCATTACAAGCAAACCAGCTGAAATTTTACGGAGTAACACAAATGAATTACAATAGTAAAATGCTAATTTACACAACTTTTTTCCTATTCCTTCCCCACATGATAGATTATGATCAGCTTCTTATAAAAAATTCCCATGTGGGTTCGAACTTCATTCAACCGCCACGAAATGCCAAATAATTCCCTATACAACAGGACGCTGTCAGCAGCATTATTCGTCAATTGGGGATGATTAAATTCATTACGAGGCATGACAATAACCTGGCTCCTACTTTGATCTCCTTCAACAATAGACCCCTAGTTGCCCTTTTGCTGTGCAAGTAATTTTTCTACATATAGACCTTTCGCATTGACAGCTTATGAAAATCCACAGTTACAAATCTAAAACAATGCCTACCAACAAAAAGCAGTGTCATT
The DNA here is from genome assembly GCF_000493195.1 of Citrus x clementina. Lineage (NCBI taxonomy): Eukaryota > Viridiplantae > Streptophyta > Magnoliopsida > Sapindales > Rutaceae > Citrus > Citrus x clementina. The sequence goes on from NW_006262075.1 coordinate 11,511,263, forward strand.
TCACCATTCAGTTTTATTTTATGGTGATACATATTAACAAAAATCTCAATGGACAAGGTAAAGTGGTTAAACGGATTAAGTATGACAATACAACCCACTATAAAGGCATTTTCTATATTCTTTCCATAAAACACCTTGTCCTACATACAACATAATGCATACCTCAACAACCAAACTCCTTCAAATCTTTTTGCTCTTCCAATTAAAATAATGAAATGCAAATGACTGAATAGCTTTTCTCAAAACCTATATTTTAATTATCTTTTGACCAAGAGCATATGCACTCGCGACTCAGGAAATAGATAACCAAAAAGCGGGACTGACTAGGATAAAAAGCAACAATATTCATTAAGGCATTAAGCAAGCAACCATAAGTATAATGAAAGTGAAAGGCCGTATCATGCATTACAATATCGCTGCAATGCAATCTACATACACAAAGATGACATTCGTACCCAAGCATGCATCAAATATGCTTGCAGGTCAGATCTCTCCAGTGGATCACCAACCTATGCACTACTTTTTCTATAGAGACATACCTCTTCAACCAAAATAAAGACATTGTCTTCTAATAATGACCAAGCCACGACATAAACTGACATAAGAAAACTTCAATCTGCAAATGCACAGTCAACACTTCCTTTGTAATGACGTATTTTAGTACGTACAGACTAAACAGAAGTCCAATGATGGGAATAATAATAGACCAACGCAATGAATCATCTAATTACAAATTCATTATCACCTGCTGCTACTCCAACTATGTTGCAATGTTTAGTTGCTTCATTCTAGAAATGGCGGAACCTTCATGTCTGCAAATGCAGATATTGGTATAAAGTCGTGACATTTTATGCATGTCTATTGACATACTTATAGGATAAACGCATACCTCCAACTATGGAGAGAGGACAATCAGTGTCTTCAACTACTTCTCCATTTCCTGATAACAAAAATTAATAGGTTATAGTATAAGTAACCAGCAGAATAAGCCAAATAGCACAAGAGCAACAGAGAGAAAAGCATTTTTGTTAATGGATATGCAATAGTTCTGCCAACCACGGGCTGATAGACTGAATAAAAACACGTCATGATTGTTGCAATGTCTAACCATTCAATCAGCTAAAATAATTGATTGAACGTTGTATCCCACTCTATGCTTAAATGTATAGAAAAGTATATGTAAGTATTCACCATACAGATGCATCATGGTAGGAACATTAGTCCAAAGGGAACAACTACAGGGAAGTGACCTCAAGTGATGATAAATCAATCATACTTAAATGAGGATGTGTTAATGCATAAGTAATACAAAACACAGTCGATTGCCAAACAAAATTTCTTCATGGCAGCGAGATTTCATAAATTCAATTTCCAACAGCTTCTCTATCTTAAAGGAAACATACAAAGAATCAACAGAAACATACTGAACCTAAGCAGGATGAAGCCTGCGATTTAACTCTTCATATAGTCTATAACATGCAAAACCATTTACAATATCCCCTAGAAGAACCATAATCGGCGTCCAATGTAAATCTCAAATATTTACCTTTTTGTTCATGTAATCGGCGTCCAAACGCGGCTGATCGATCACCGAATTTGGGTTGTTGGTGTCAATATTGTACTGTTTTTACCACAATGCCACAATCGCAACCGACGCACTGCTTCCAATTGATGCGCACACTTTTCGAATTAACATTATTATTTTTCTTTTTCTTATTCAGTTATTCACACTGTTTTTACCAGCCACACCATTTACATTATTTTATTACCTGTCCATTTTTCAGTTGTTGGATTTCACTACTCTTCAATCGGATGGCCACAAGACGACAAAATAATAGGTACCTTCCAACCGATGGGAGGTAGTTTTGGCCTAGAAATTTATTCTCCACCCATATATCCAACGGAAAAAATATATTTCTCTCTTTTTATTTTTAGTTAAGAGAGAAATATAAGAAGTTTTCAAAGGGAGTCGAATGTCAAGAGTGTGGGCTCAAACGAAGAACTAGTAAAAAGCAACTTAACGCCTGGCCTCAATTGCACGAACAATAACTGGTCCATATTCAACTTCTAGTGGTGGTCCTCGAATCGAATGAATTACAAATATTACTTTAACTGCCTCTCCTTTTCTTTCAAGATGCATTAGCTTTTCCTACCTTGGTTTGATTTTAATTTTTACAAGTTTTTTATTTTGATTTACAAGAAATCCCATTAGATATACACATGATAATGATGCAAACTGATAAGGATATTAACAGCAAAAACAAGAACAAAATTACTAAAGACGTAAAGTATCTTTACAAAAATTAAAAAAAAAAAAGAAAAAGAGTAAGCCTAAAGCATCCAAATTTTTTATTGCCCCGTTTGTTTCAACTTAACAGAGATTCTTTAGCAGCACTTCCCATTTTGCTTTTGCTCTGTTCGTATTTTCCAGCAAGAGAGTCGAATAAAATTCCAGCACCGACACCAACAGCCAAATCTATTGTATAGTGACCTCTTGTGCCCAGCAACCTTACAGCTTGAAGAACATTAAGCACATCAAAAAGCCATGCCATTTCCCACCGGTGCATTCTCCGCATATCAAGTGATGCAATCACAGACCCTGCAACATGGCCTGAGTAAAATAGGAAAAACGATACGTTCCCTACTGGAAAATCCACGCCAGAACCCAAAAATCCCTGAGAACGATGAGCAACAAGTGACTGAATCGTCAATAGAGCTATAATACACTGCTTATGCTATTGAATGTAACCCAAAGAAACCACAAACGAGAAATTGTACACTACAAAATTTTAGTCTTGGCTGAAATCAAGAGAGAATCTCGTCCCTTTTAAGAATTAATTTTTCCATTGGAAGCTATTTTCCTATAATTTCTAGAAGCTTACACCAAACATAGACACTCTTTCATTAACTTATACATTCGTAGTCACCAGTCACGGTTTACCGTAGATAATTTTTTCATTACTTACCAATTACAGGCATGTATCTACTCCCTTTGTTTTAATAATATCCCAAGAAAGTACTACTAGTTAAATCACTAAATTTTCTTTTCTTGGCAACCAAACCAAAATATTGATTCCATGATGACTCAAACGAAGCAATAAAGGGCATTGGTGTGAAAAATGTAGTTGAACTCATGAAGTGAGGTTGAAAATGTACCTGAGGCAACGGAAGCTGTGTGGAGTAACCAAGAATTCCGCGGAAAGTGAACATGAAAAGCGCCGAAATTGTGGCTCTTGGCCGGCCTTCAATCAGCCAAGTCCACAGTATGTAAGCTGTTTGCATCCCCACAAACGCCTAATAAATTATGCAACATTACCCAACAAATACATAACATATTACATTAGAGTGCTGTGAATTTTACGAAAAATAGAAATGAATAAAATAAACATTGCATGTGCATATCATATCCAATTGATTGATATGTCTCTGTCAGGAAATGCAATTGCATGTGAAATTCTAATTCCAATCCAAACAAAAAGCACATTAAAAAAAAAAAGAGAAGAATTTTTTTTAAAAATCTTATTCAATTGTCATTAATGAAAATAATGAGGCTGATTAAACTAATCTTGAAATTTCTTGTTCTAGCCACAAAACCATTAAAAACAAAGAAACCCCTACAGCTAAAACCAAAGATTGTAAAAATTTATAATCTTCTAAAATAAATAAATGATGATAATAAATCAATAAATGAAAAAAAAGAAAAGAAAAGAAAAGACTGCATGTGGTGTCAATGATGAAAAGCGGTACCGTATTGAGGGCTGCAAACAGAGTATTAAGCTGAGGCGAAGAAGAGAGGAGGCGATGCAAGGGCCGGGTGGCGATGAACCCAAGATCGAACGGGGGGGAAGAATCGGGGACCATGCGGAGAGTGTACTCGACGCCCATGAAAAACAGCAACCCCATTGCGAAGACACAGGGTATCCAATGGTGCCTCGCCACGTACACGGCATCCTGTAAAGTCCAGCTCAAGAACGACGCTCTCCCATTCCCAGAACCACCATTGCCCATTTTCTTGCCACCGATGATCTCGACGGCACCCTTAGTGGCAGCCCTGTAATAAGAATCTCCGTTAACGCCGTTAGCAGCTAGTTTATTGGCCGGACGTCTGTGGAGGACAGCGGAGGAGCATTGGGTGAGTGTGGCGCCGTTCATGGCTGTTAAAGTTGACGGAGGAACGACACATAGTGAGAGGTATACCTCGATGAATCTTATAATAATACAACATGAGATGGGCTGCGGAGTTTACAAAGAGTTCATATGTCGGCGAGAGAAAACATCAAAGCGCGTGAATGTATTGAATTTTGTTTTTTTTGGGTTAATTTTCTTTTTAATTTTGTAATGTTAGATCAAATTGAATCAAATTATAATCAATTAACCTATAACTCCAGCCGAATGCACTGTTATTATTAATATTATTTTTTTCCTGTCAACTTTGGAGGCTTGATGCGCGGAGATAATAACGCGTGCTTGAAACTCGCTGCCACTGGAAACGCGCTGTATCTATACTAGCCACTAAATAATTTTGTCATAGTAACAATAGTTATTTTAAATTTGATTTTAATAGGATGGTTTATATGAGTTATGAAGTAACGATCTAATTAAAGTGGTAGTGTTTTTGGGTAAATTATTTAACATTTTTTTAATTTTTTTTTCTTTTGGTTACGAAAAGAGGTTATGACTATTAATAGTAAAAGAAATTAAAGATCAACTTACCAACGATTTATATATACCAACAATATTGCAATAACGTTATCAAATTTTTTACAAATTCACATTAGTTTCAAGAGAGATGATATTAGGGGTCAATTTAATAAAGTTGTGGTTTCTAAAATAATATTTGCTAATTATGTAAAACTAATAATCATTTTGTTAAATAGAAACAGTTAACTAGTTAAGTGTTTTTTTTTTTTTGGTTAAATTTAAGCATTGTAAATTTAAAAACAATTCATAACGGTTTCGGAAATTTTGTGGTGAAATTGTTGTGACAATGCATCTGTCCCATGTGTATGTAATAATTATGAACAAAATTATATTTCATTAACGAGTATATAAAATTTCAAATTAATTTTTTTTTAATTCTTTTCGAGAAAATATTGCTTAAAAATTATTGCCCCCGGCCCCCGGCCCCCGGGCGGGCACTCTCATTATATCATTAATAATTGAAATCACAATTAAATTCCTCCGGAAGAAAAAGGTACCCATGGGGTCATTTCGTGTTATCAAAATTCAACGTGGACATGGACGGTGACGCAGGAATCACGCGGCTTGATTTAATTTCTTATCTTTTTTTAACTTTATTTACGTGGCCACCAAATTAAAAAAAAACACGTGGCCACTTTAAATCATTCGTTACTGGATTTTTGACTTGATCAGCATAAGAAAGTTCTAGTTTCCTCGACTGATTTATTCTTTATCTAAAGTTTAGACTTATTTAATTTGAACAATTAGCTAGATCTGAAAAAATGGCCGCTTATTGTTCATGACATGGCTGATCAGTGATCTGATCACGTCTGTATAAATTATTCAAAGTCGAGCGACATGATCCATCCGGCATTAACAAGACAAATTAATAATTCTTTTTAATCGTAGAAATTAGAGTTTGATCGTCTATCTTATATTGAATAAAGTATTTCCAAATTTCTATTGACTTATTTGACGATAATAAAATAATAATAATTTGAGATTAATGGATTGAGATTTTGTTTTTGAATCCATCCAAAATGCCTTATATTACTTAAGAAGAGGCTCATCATATACTTGCCAACAACCAATTTTAATTAGATAATGTGGAATTTTGGATTAATTTACAGTTTCTTTTCTCAACCATCATTATTTTACTTTAAAACTAGTGTCGAAATGAAGTGTGAAAAATGAATTGCGAAAATTTTAATATCAAGAATGAAGTGTGAAAAATGCATCCACCAGACCACCACCAACAAGGAGTGATTTGATTATGCTTTTAATTTAATAGCCTCAAATATACAACGTGGATTGGATCGGATAAGCAAAAACTAAACGATACAATTTCTTTTCTTTGGACACCTCACAAACTCTAAAATTTGAATAAACCAAGCTAAAGATAAGATCACATGACCTGACAGTAATTAATTCATCAAGCAAGCGGAGTCATTAAAATTGATTGATTAGATTATATAGTCCGGGGAAGGCGGTAGTTGATCTAGCTAGTCGAAAAGTTGTAGGTAAAAGAGTCGGTCGATCACGTTCAATACATTATAAAATTGAAAGGTGACACACCAATATCATTCGTAATCAACATGAAAAAGGAACAACAATTCATTTGCGTTGCTGCTAAATTTGGTTTTGAAAAAGGCAATCAAGGATGGCAAAGCAAGTGTGCACTCCAAGAGCAGGAACAGCGCTATTATTTATTCACACTGGAAATCGACGACAATAATCAAGGGCCGTTGGATCAATTCATTCGTAGTCATGGGGCCCCAGCAGCCGATTGTGATGAGTATTTCTTGTTCACGAAGAAATGAGATTGTGTGTGTCGAGTAATTTTCAATTCATTAGGCTTTGCTGCGTCGTGGGTTTTCTTTAAAAGTCTTAGCTACTAATTATTAATTACGATCATGCATTCATCTTAGCATCAGTGCTCAACTACCAGCTCAAATTTGCATAACCGAGATTCCCAACAAAGATGAATCCCTTGACATCTTAAAACAAGTGCAATTAACAACTTACACTACGACTTGCCAAAAAAAAAAAAACATAACTACTTATATCAATCCTTTAAAAACATTTCATTGAAAATCTGCTAAGATAGAGGTTCTTAATACCCTGATCATGTCTGTGAGAGAGACTAGACCGAGGAGTAAACGCTGTTGGTCAACAACCCAAACTCGGTGAACATGTTTGGTAAGAGCTTTACCGATGACTTCGGAGAGAGGAGAATCAACTTGGCATGTAAGAAGTTCTCTTTGTTGAGTGGTGTTGGATTCCGAAAACAAAGGGCTCGTTAAAACTTGCTGTGTAAATTCTAGTGCCGTTAGAGGCAACCATGTCTGCAGCACTGCATAATGGCAGCCCCTTAAATCTGATGCAGAAAATGTACCTATAAGTCGCCACCCGTTACCCTGAAAGAAGAGATCAAAGATATAGATATGCACTAGACTGAAAATCATGAATGGGATGCATATTATGAAAGAATTCATCAATCCCTGCGAAGTCAATAATAATGTAATAACTTGTTTGCCACATAGATCTATTTGATAGTTTGCAGCACTTCTGAGTGACAAGCTTACTTGCAAATATATCATCCTTTTTTTCAATTTCCTCCGTACTTCAAACTAGTCAATTTGATTTTTACTTAGCTAAGCTAGCGCAAAAGTCAAAGTTGATTGTTGCTCTATGTCTGGAGAATAGCCATTTCCATAATACCAGACAATTAATTTCCCCTATTTTGGTTGTTGAGATCCTTTTCTTACCAAACTAATTGAATTTCTCTCAACATTAGGTTTTTTGTACCAAAACATGCCCCCACAATTTTGCAATGTGATTAGGTTTCTTCTGAGCCACTTTTCATACACCACTGGTGATTCATGCCAAACTTTGCCCACACAAGAACATGTTAATCGGTCAGATGGTGCATTATACATGCACAGATCATTTAAAGTTAACGACATTTGTTCTAGATTTCAATCATTTGACATTGACTCGGACACAGTCATCTTTATCATGAAGTGGGTCTATCTACTCCATTTCTCGTGATATTGATTCCTTGCCAATCAGGATTTCTTACTAAAAACCTAATTAAGAAACAATATCATAGCAAGCAAAACAAAATAAAGTAATGTTTTTCACCGACAAGGAAAAAAAAAGAAAAGATAAATGCGTGTCACTTATTCTGTAATTTTATATTTAGCCAACTGTAATAGAAAAATGAAAAAATTGATTTAAGCCATAGCTAAAGAGAATTTAAATTAGATAACTTACATTTATGAGCTTCCTGGGATCTTATTCAGTGGCACCTGAGGATTTAACTATCGGAACGGCATGAAGCAGAGCAGCCCTCATGCACTTGATGGCATCAATAACTTTTGTTGATTCAGTAATCGCAAAAACATTTTCATTCAGGGCTCCTAATTCTCTGATAGAATGTGAAGTAATGTCCTTTAGTTCAGAGGCATGGTTCATCATGAATCTCAACAAGTCCATTTGTGTGAGCATTTGATAGCTAGATGCAGATTCCACAAGTTCAACTCCTGAAATGTTCTCCATTCGGCTGTCCATTGGTACCAAAGCTCGATGAATTCCCTTGCTGAACACTTCCATACAGTCAAGTATACTGCATATACATCAGCTTAAAGCAACGAATTGATTAATTGATTTCAGGAATTAATACATAGTGCTATCTAGACTGCGTGATCTCATACCTTAATTAGCTAGTCACTTGAATGAGGCCAATCAATCAAGCCAAATCACGGACTAACTAATTAAAGGCATGTTTGGTAGTGAGATGGGGCAATTGTAGCTTTAAGCTACAACACCAAAACGTTTGGTAAATATTAACTACTGTAGTAAAACTAAATTATTTCACCACTCGTACGATTATATGTATGTATGTATATATACACATATAATATCTTTATCATTTTTGTTAAAATATTATTTAAAACTGATATTCACTATACAATATTAACTTTTATGTTATAAATACAGTTTTTTTCCACTTAAAAGCTACAACAAATCAGTATAAAAAATGTCCTAACTCTTGCATCTTACAATTTTATGACTATAGAAAGAACAAAATGTTATATCGAATTAAAGAGAGAAGTTCACACACACACGCACCCTTACATGTGCTCACACACACACACTTTAAGGAGAAGATCCTCACTTCGATAGACAAAGGCATCCTCACTCCATTCAAGTAAAGATATCAATAAAATATAAAATAAAAATAATGATTTTAACACATTTTTATCTGTTAGTGTATCAAAATCTTTTTTTTTTCAGTGGCATCCTTGTTTCAAGGAAGTGAAAAAGAATTGATATATATAATGTTAACATATGAATCATTAATATAATCCATTTGCATTATATATATATAAACTAGACGCTAATTAAACTAATTATAGAGAGCGAAAAAGAATTGACTGATTTTGACTCATAGAAAATTGACGAGAATTGCCAAATATCGATCAAATGTTTAATAATTCATAGTATTCATGTGTACACCATCATGTTCAACTTGTTAAATTGATACGATAGGTCTGGAGTTCAAGTTCCGCTTATTAATTGAAGTAATGCAAACTTACCTAGTATTAGGACTTAAAGTCCACAAACTCAAGCCCTCGGGGCAATGCCCAATGATGGACGAAACAGGGGCTGACATTTTCTTATCAAGATCATCAGGGGCATCATCGCTACCGTTCATTTGATCATCACCAGCTATGTGAGCCAATATATCAAGCATAGTAAGCATCCCTATGTAGTGTTTCCTCACAGCCCCAGTCTGCTTATCCGACTCCATTATCATTGACCCGCCAGCGCCGATCCACTGCCCCGGTGGCGCCGCCACCGGTACCGCCACCACCTTGTTGGCCACCAATGCGTTCATTGTGTGAGCCAAAGACGCCGTATGCGGCACCTCAACTATCCGCCTCTTCTCCGCCGTCAAGTCCCTCACTTTAGCCTCCCTCAGCAGCCGCTGGTTTTCATCGGCTGCGTGTTTTCCAGCTGATGATATGGGGTCTTGCTCTTTCGTTTGCTGCATTCTTGAAGATGGGATTGAAAATTGAAGTGAAGTGCACTAATGGGTTCGCAAGTGATGTGTGTTATTATATGACGCGTATGATTTTGAGTACGTTTCGTGCATGCGCCGCACGTGGCGACGAAGGATTACGCATCATTGCATGGCTAAGCAGTGTCTGCCACGTTGAATAGTTGTAGTTCCTGTTTGGTATGGCTTATTTAAGAGGCATAAGTACTTATTTAATCGTATAAACACTTTTTAAAATTTTTTATGGTGTTTGGTTATTTTTTTAGTAGAGTTTTTTAAGCTTAAATAAGCTAATTTACATCTACTAGCAAAAGCCCAAAATTTGAGCTTTTAGGAGTAGAGGTTATAGAGCTTTTCTAAAAATATATAATATAAAAAATATCACATAGTTTAATGGTTCAAAAGTACTTTTTTTATTGCAACCAAACACCCAATGACTTTTTATCCAAAAACTCTATTGGTATAAGCTCTACTACTATAAGCTCTATTTAATAAGCTGTACCAAACAGAGCCGTAATGACAAAACGATAAGCTTGTTATCAAGCACGTACATGGCTCGTGGAGTGGCTCATTTATCTTCTCTTTCTCTAATTTTCTACTATTTTTGCTCATTCTTTTTCTTTTTTCTTTTTCTTTTTTGGGGTAAGGGCTAATGATAAAATGTTCAATAAGAGAAATTTATCGTCCCTTACAAAAGTAAAATAAAATATTGCAGCAACTTTTTAAATCACTGAAAAATTGAAAATTAACTTTAAAATATGAGAAATAGAATTATATTAGATGTCAAAAAATTTTAGAGTTAAACTATTGACACCTCCCACAATTCTCATAAAAATTATTGTACTCATCTTAATACTAAAAATACACAATTTAAAAAATAACCAATCTTCTTATGTTTAAATCTTTCGACTTTCAGAAATTTTATTATTATTAAACCTTGTTTACAATTTTGATATCTCTATTCTTTGCTTTAGACTTTCTATTTCTACAAAACTAAAAAAAATAGTAACTTCCCTAAAATAAAAATAATTAATATGAAAAAAAAGAAAGTAAAAGAAAGAGATGAAACTCCATACTAGTCTCACTTGATTTAAACCTAACTTACTGTGTATATGTATAATTTCTTTAATGAGTTGCTCCTTGAGCATCTTCATAGAAGGAGCTTCAAATATTTATAAAGTTTAGAGAAAACAAATTTATAATTTATTACATTGTTTAATTGTTAGCGCATGAGCTTAGTGTAAGATATATTTAGTGGCTTTTAATATGTCCTTTAAATTTAAGTACATAATTGATCATTGCTGAACCAACAAAAAAAAAAATTAATGTTTCAGGTTTGTGCATAGATGGGAGAGAGAAAAGAAAAGCTCATAAACATGTACAAGTAAAATAGATCGACAAGAGTGGAAAAAATTAAAATTTAATAAGTGTTTTACGAGATTAAAGAAAGGTGTCAATAGTCGAACCAAAATTTTTAGCTGTGCCCATTTGAGACATTAGCCCAATACAATGGTATTACAAGGCCCAATAAGAAACAAGATTGATCCACGACTATAACCCACCCGAGCAAACACCGACCCGATAGCTCCAACCCGACGTGGGCAAAAATCCCGTGAAACGCATTAATGCTGATGGCGTCACTAATGCATTAATTCCTAGCCCCCAATTCTCGTGAAGCCATAACTAGTTTCACTTCATTCCATGCCACAGCCGCTCTTTTTGTCACTGCATCTCATTAATACACTGACCCATTTCATTAACTCCACCGTCACCTCTATATAAATCAAATGCAAGCCCAGTTAAAAGGAAAACAAATGCGCGCTTACAAAAAATTAAAAAAATGGCACAACATTTCTCAAAACGAACACCTCTGGTTTTGGCCTTCATTTGTGTTTTACCATTTGCTAGGCCTTTCACGGTCATAATGCAAGATTCCGGCGGATCCTCGGGCCTTGTCGATGGGCCGCAGACTGGGTTCTCGATGAACAAGGATGGAGCCCGAACCGAGCCCAAGGAGCAAGAGGCTGTCTACGACATAATGCGGGCCACAGGAAACGATTGGGCCACCGAAATTCCCGACGTGTGTCGCGGCCGTTGGCACGGCATCGAGTGCATGCCGGATAAAGAAAACGTGTACCACGTGGTGTCGTTGATGTTTGGAGCTTTATCTGATGACACTGCTTTTCCGACTTGTGATCCGACCCGGTCTCATATCTCACGATCCATCACCAAGCTTCCTTACCTTAGAACTTTGTTCTTTTACCGTTGCTTCACTCACAATCCCCAGCCAATCCCAGCATTTTTAGGTCAATTGGGCCAAACGTTGCAAACTTTAGTGCTTAGAGAAAACGGGAACGTGGGTCCAATTCCTAGTGAATTAGCAAATCTCACCCGTTTAAAAGTCCTTGATCTTCACAAAAACAATCTCAACGGTTCGATTCCAGTTTCTTTAGGCAGGATCAACGGTCTGAGGTCGTTAGATTTGAGTGGGAACAAATTAACCGGTTCGATACCCAGTATAAGCTTCCCAGTTCTAAATGTTTTAGACTTGAACCAAAACCTTCTTATGGGTCTGATCCCATCTAGTCTCGGAACGTGCCATTCTTTAATCAAAATCGATTTTAGCCATAATCGCCTCACCGGCTCAATACCCGATTCGATTAGCAATCTAAGAGACCTCATTCTCTTGGATTTAAGCTATAATCATCTCTCGGGTCCATTTCCTATATCTATTCGAAATTTAAATTCTCTCCAAGCCTTGATTCTAAAAAGTAACTCAATGGGTCCAATAACAATTCCTAATTATAGTTTCATTGGCGTGAGAAACTTAATGATACTTATTTTATCAAACATGAATTTGCGCGGTCCAATCCCCGAGTCACTAGGCCAGTTACCAAATCTTCACGTACTTCATTTAGATGAAAATCACCTCAATGGCTCAATTCCCAGCAGTTTCAAAAACTTGAAGCATGTTAGTGAATTAAGACTAAACAATAATCAATTAACAGGGCCACTTCCATTCGAGAGAGAAATGGTATGGAAGATGAAGAGCAAGCTTAGACTTAATAACAACTCAGGTCTGTGTTACAATGCAGGTAGCGGTTTCGAAGACGGTTTAGATTCATCGATTGATTCGGGTATCGGTTTATGTGACTCGGGTAAACCGGGTTCAGCAAGATCAGTGCAACATCTCGGCACCCTGGAAGAAAATATAACGGGAACAATAAATACATCAGTTGGTACAGTGCATGATACTTCTAATTTTGTTAGGTCGCTTCAGTTAATATCAGTTGTTTTGATGATTTTATTTTCGTTGTAAGAAGCTAAATGAAGGGGTGTAAAGTAGTATAAAGTATAGTGCAATACTACGTCTTATAAATTTGTTCTTTCAAAGTAATTTATAACAAGCACCTGTAACGTTTTAAAGTAATTAAGATGAGCCACTTCGGCCTTGGTCGGAGTGGTGGGCTGCTGTTCAAGCCTCACAAAAGCATTTGTGGGGGCTAACGTGCTTATTTGTTTAATATTTCAAAAATTACCTCTCCCTCGTGCAATACGAGTGGAGTATGGACATTCCTCTTCTGTAAGGGATTATTTATCTAGGCATGTACTTCACAGAATTCAATGTAATAATATAAGTTCCAATCATGTATTTCTGATTGTAAATATCAGTGTAATATATCTGCTATAATAGCAGTTGTAAATATCTGTGTAATGCAGTAATATGATGATTAATCAGTATTAAAAAAAAAAAAAAGTAATTAAGATGAACTTGGTGGGATTCTCGCAAAGTATCGTTATCAGAATCAATATCTTAGCTTAGAGTGGCGATTGATCCAACTGAAAAGTAATTTCATATTAATTTATGGGGTAATTATCTTTTAGTGGGAGAAATTTTTTAAATTAATTTTTGTAGTGGGGTCAATTTTATAAACGACGAGCTGTGGAGCTGTGGGGTGATAAGATATAGCTAATGGAAGGTGTGTAGGTACTTTTTAATAGTGAGATATTTTTTAAAATGGAGTAAATTTGATGGTAATAACTGTAGAATGGAAATTGATGAATGTTTAATGATAAATAGTTGTAAGTCACATCATTTTTAAATGTTTAAGTAATTAAATTATTTTTTCCTATAGAGTTAAATCATTTTTTTTTAATTTCTATATTTGTATCCAAATTGACTGATGATTAGCATATGATTACTTTCACAAATGCGAGGTAACAAAAACAATCAATCAATTTAACCACAAAATTTAAATTTAGTCAACCAACACCTTTAAAGTAAAAGCATCTCCAAAAGGCTCTTTAAATTTTACTTTTTAAATATCTATTTGCTTACATATGAGACAAATAGAAGAGTGAAAAAATATTTATTCTTCAAAAGACTCTTTAAATATAAATGAGTTAATATTATTTTTTTTTTTAAAAAAAAGTCAATAGTAATTAAAGTATCTCTCTCTCTTTCTCCAATTAAAAGCTATAAAATATAAATTGAAGAGAAAAAAAGTAACTCTCCAAATTTGAAGAGAGAGAATCATTTCTTATTTGAAGAATTTTAATTAGAGTGTCTTTTGAAATTTTAAATATTGATATGACTTTTTAAATAAATAATAAAATTTTATTTGAAAAGTCTTTTAGTGGTGTTATAACAGGCCGGGAGCAGCCAAACTTAGTGCACGGCTAAAGAGAAACAAAAAGCAGCTGGGCTCCAAACACCTTGGCAGCCCAGCTGCCACACATCTGGCCGAACCAGGCAAAAATGAAAATGGGCTAGGTTGTAGGCCTGGTGTACTTGGGCTCTGGTTCAATAATCTAACCGACGTTGTATGTATATGTGTATGTGTGTATCCAAGATGAATTAATAATGCTGTAAAACTTTTTTTTTTTTCCCATAATGATGCTAAACAGTTTACAATTTTATAAAATTCTATTATCGACGTAGTCGACTCGTCCTAGATTTTATGTCAGGATAAAAAAAAAATTGTATATATAAATATTTAATATACATATCAATTGTTATATGGTGCGGAATCACCCATTTTAACAAAAGTATTAGGATTCCAATTGGAACCGCTGACTTTAAACTCAATGACTCATAAAATCTGTGCACCGTAAATCCTAGCATTTGCATTTTTATCCAACGTCCCGCTAAGTCTCACACTCTAATCCTAGCTAGTTAGTTTACTTTCAAATCATGCGTGTCTATGGCCTTCCCTTATTGTCATTACATGATTCCTAAATAAAAATTATATATAGTTTTGTCATTTTTAACATTTGGTTATACTTAAAGGCTAGTCAGCGTCGATAGTTTGACCAACTTAATTTGCATAAAAGCAAGTCAAATAAGTATGAGATTAAACTTAATCATATTGTTGAAGTTGTAACCGAATACATAAGTACGAGTTTCTTGCAACATAAGATGGCAAATTTAATCTCACCGACATTTTTATAGAAAAACATATATTATATTAAACTTTTATGAATATTAATTTCCAAACTAATTCAGTCATATAATGCACGGATGCACGTGCACCAGAGAGATGCAAGACAGCTTCCATTGAAATTCACTACAGGATAGAGAGAGAGAGCAGTCAGCAGATACAAAATAATACAAAATACATGCGTCCTACAATAACATAAAATGCATGCATCCTAATTATAAATTAAGGCGGTGAGCTTTTAGTATAATAAGACAACGATAAAATTTATTAAACATGTGAAGAATGGTTATATGCATAGGACATGGATAACGTAAGGAAGAATATCTATAGGATTTTGTATTATTGTTGTTCAATTAATTCCTTTTTATCTTAAGATATTAGAGAAAAATAGAATTGAGATCAATGCGTGAGACATAGTAGCCAATATTATTAGATGCTTAGGACTCATTTGGGAATCCTTTTGAGAGATTGAAAAGTGATTTTGAAACTAGAATTGAGATCAACGAGTTGGATACAATAGCCAATATTAGTGGATGCTTGTTGACCTACACGATTATACAGTCTTTTGATTTTGATGATAACAAACTATGTATTATATTCATGGGTAGAATAGAAAATGTGTGTATTTCAGATATATTGTATCCATGTGAAAATAAGCTCAAGGAATTCAAATGCACAAAACTTATCAAGATAAGAACAAGCATTAAGGGTACCAAGTTTAGATATCTTATTTTGTAAAGCTTATATGAACAAAAATGCACAAACAAAGATCTTAAAAGCTCAATTTTTTTTCATGGTATTTTCAAGAAAAATCTTTTGTAAGGAAATTTGATTTCATGAAATAAGTTACTTCAAAATTTATGAACTCAATAAAAAGTGATTTGATAATTCATATGTTTTAATCCTAAAAATTGAGCTATTTGTGTTTTGCAAAATTTTTGGACAAAAATGTGCTTTATGGACTCAAATGGCATATTGCCGGTCTTGAAGCGGCTAACCGACTTCGATCAAATAAGCCCCTAGAATCAAATGGCATATCGCCAGTCTTGAAGCGGCTAATCGACTTCAATTAGATAAGTCTCTGGAATCAATTGATAACTTCAAAATGGTAAACCGACTTCGGTCAGAAGAGTTTCTAAAAATAAAGTAAAATAACAACTTGCAACGAAAATCCGAGAGCGCAAAGAATTCAAATTCTACCATAAGAGTAACTTGCCACAAAAGCAAACACAAATTAGTTTCAATGCAAGGGGTAAATTGATAGTGCCCAAAGAGTCAATAACAGCTAATTTTCTTATTCAAACTACAAAAAACCAAGTCAACCTCATTTCAAATGTGCTTGCTCATCTTATTCATTGTCTTCTTCAATCTTTATCAAGCTTAATATGTTTCATACAAATCACCTCGAGCATTTTGCTTATTTATATACATTGATTTATCATTGTGCTACAACTTGCTATTATATTTCTTTGAGAGTGCAATCGTTGTGAACTTTAATTCCATATAAAAAACTGAGTGATTGTAAGTGTGGAAAACACTTGAGAAAGAGGTCGGTAATCATCTCAAATTTTAAAGGTCTATTATCACATTGAAAGTCAATTTTATACATCTTGAAGCCTTGGGTTGTGAGTCTTGTATAGTGGAATGCTCAAGTGCGGGTTGCTTGAAAGCGTTGATATAGGTAGGTTTTGTTGAACTACGTAAAAAATCTTGTGTTTGCTTTCCTTTCCCTTACCTCTTTAAATTTATTTATTGTTGTATATATTGTTGTTAGTTAGTTGAAGTATAAATTGGTACTAGACTATAATTTTATTGATTGATAATTTTTAGAAAATCAATTCATTCTCCCTTTTGGGTAGCTTAACTTGAATTTCGATGCTTGGGGTTTATTTAGAAACGCTTTTGAGAGGTTGAAAAGTGATTTTTAAAAATTAAAAATTAATTTTAATATTAGAATTTTTTTTAAATATGACTTTTAATAAAATCACTCTATTGTATAACGGATTTCGAAAAGCAAGAAAGAAGTGACTTTTTAAAATTTGAATTTGACAATTAATTTTATAGTTTAATGAAATTTTATTCATATATCCTCACATATATTATAAAAATTCAAAATTATCCTTATTATTATGAAATAAGAATATTAAATTTAACTAGATTATTGTTGCCAAATATATTAAGATAACAAAATAAAAAATAAAATTAATGATATAAAAATATTTCCTCTAGTTATCAATTATTATATATACATAATAAATAAATATTTTATATACATGTTTATAAAGGCCAAAGTAAATTTTATTCATGATTATATCTATTTTAGTTATCTGTATTCTTGCAACTGTTTAATAATAAAATTTATCAAACACATACATGAATTTTTAAAATAAATTTTACCAAATATTTAACTGATTACCTTCAAAACTAATTATTTAAATAACATAGTTAATATTAATTATTTTAAAAACCACACATACGCTATTGGGGATGTTTCAAAAAAATCGAACCACCAAAGCATATAAATATGAGAACAACGAGAGGGCATATTAGGCATAATTAAGTGAGCCACAATTTTACTTAAGGTTAAAATAGTAAATACAACAATGGGGTTTTGAGAGAATTATTGAGGAGGGCCAATAGCTCAAATTAAGAGTACAGAACTTGTGCAATGGTCTATGCACAAGTTTCCTCGAGGAAAACAGAAAATATAAATAAGAATAGGAACATTTTAAACACTTATAAAATAATGGAGTACAAAAAAAAATTCAAAAAGATATATCTAGAAAATCGACTTCTATAAAAAGAAATTTTCTATACTAGAAATTTGATTCCGCCATCGGAAGATATTTCAATAAAATCCTCCTTTTAAAATTATAAATTTAACCCTAATTAAGTTTAAAATATTATATATTTTAATTTAAGATGGGTGTTTCTAAAAATAGTATAACTTGTGTATACATTTAATGGGGGTAATTTTAGAAAAGATCAAAAGACGTTTAAGAATTAAGAGGTTTTCAAAAAGGGCACTCATAGTCCAACTCAATGGTTTTTGGATGTGGGCTTGGGCTGCTATTTATTCTTTAGCCCACGTCAATATTAGTAAATAGTCACATATTAAAGGGAGATACTGATCATGGCGATTATGGCATAATTTTCCCAATCTGATTATTTGCATGCCTGTTATTTTAAGTAATCCATCTTTTATAAAGTGTGCATTCAACATTTTATAATGCTGAAAAAAATTTTAGGATACTGTAAAATATTTTTATAATTTTGTAAAATAACAAATTATTTTATAATTTTGTAAAATATTAAGTTTATGCCGTATAAATTGCGAACGCGCACGTGTGTGTAGACACACGCACACTAGATACTCTAGTCAAGAGTGTAGAAAGATTTCTTTGTTTTGCTCTTTACTTCCATTTCAAATGTCCTTAAATGGAAATTACAAGATCAATGGATTTATTGTCTTTTTTCATCAATATATACATAGACAGAAACGAATAGAGACACTATTTATTTATTTTGTAGGGCTCACTTCACCACAGCACACAATTAGCTTTGGTATTCTTTTCTTCTCTGACATCAATCATTGGTAGGCCTTCCAACTCTATAATTAAATTGGATCATAGATTATTATTATTATTTTTTAAAACAAAAGAAGCATATAAATATAGGCAAATATAGCTATATATTTGCTGCTACAACGCCCTCCTTAAAATTATCAAATCAACTAATTATTATTATTATTATTTGTGGCCTTAAAAGATGCTTTCTAGATATTCAGTGATGAGATTGTGAAATAGATGTGAATTCGATGGATGTAACAACAGTATTTGAAAGTGAAGTCTAAAAAAAATTATAAAGTATAATGAATTATTTTATTTATTTATGAAATAAGAATACTACATTAATTATCGAACAATAAAATCAACAAATATTTTTAATAAACACTAACATAATATTCATTTAGTATTTTAATCATAAACTGTCGGATTCATTAATACAACGTCACGTAATAGTATCACTCATAAAGGTGAAATAATATATATATATATATATATATATATATATATATATATATATATATATATATCACTTTATTTTCCTCTTTTGAATCCCAAAAACATAACTTCTTAACGACTACTTGCTTTAATTTATCCTTACAAATTTTGGTTCTGACATATGAAGACCAATGATGCCAATTGAAACACACATCACAGCTGCTACATGAAGATTATGTAACAACGTTTTTGACTTTAAGCTAATGTTTTTTTGTCGCTTATTTTCAATCAAATGAAAGCACCGAAGCACACTAATTGTTTGTACTGTTAAACGCCGCAATCATTGCAACTAATTTTTTCTTTTTTTTATTTGTATTGTAATTGATTAAACAACCCACCCACATATTTTAATGCAAATTTAAATTCCGATACCCAATAGTTTTTCATCCAAATATTTTCATTTTCTTGGATTTTTCTTTAATGGGACTACTTTTACTTTTTGGGTACATATTTCTTGAAACAATTATGTTAAATTGTTTCAAGAGAAATGCGATGATAAATTTCAATATGTTGCAAATATTTTATGAATAATACATCCCCTAAAAGTCTTTTTCAGTTTCGTTAAATGTCTTATTAATACTGATTACCCTATTAACATATTATTTTAAAATTCACAATTCACGTAAAGAGACTGTTGGCAAATTAAATATTGACCTATTTTTAGTTACATTATATTTCAGCTTATCAAATTATGTTAAAAAAATAAATAAATTTATGTCTTCTTCTGGCTTCAAATAAATAATCAAATTGCATAACCAAGTAGCTTTCATCACTCAAACTCTCTTTTAATTTCTCATATTAAAAAAATAATAATTTTGATACCCCATCGTCAAATTAATACTTCAATGAAATAAATTTTATCCCTGTTAAGCTAATAGGTAAATAGACCAATAAAATTGAAATAATCGTTTTGCATGATGAAATTAAAAAAAAAAATCAAATATATATTATATATCTTGTACTTTTTATACTAATTATTACTTGAGAGAATTTTAAGAGTAAATTAAAGTAACCAAAAATGATGGTGATTGATCTTGTTGGGGTTAAGAGGATAAGATCTTAAGAATTTGCTGTAAAATGCTAAAGACAAGATCTAATTTTGGAGCATTTGTTACATAAAAGCTTCTTCCTTATAATACAACAAAAAAATGCTTACCTTATCAAAATAATAAAAATGAAATGCATAGATAACTGTTAAAGATTATGCCAAAACAGCATTAATACAACTGAGAAAGGCTCATCTTACCAAAAAAGAATCCCAAAAGAACTAAAGAAGAAGAATATTATTAAAAAAGAAATGGGATAATAATATGTATGGATCCCTAAATTTTGGAAATATCTTAAATAAGGACATATTTTGCATTCTTTTCGTATAAAATACTCAATCCTACTATGATGTTCTATGTTCTGTTAATGAGAGTATGGGATCTTGGTAGAAGCTATCTTCGAAAGCAATGCTTGCTTTTATCTAATTTGATGATATTCTTGAAAATGATATAAAATAATTATTTATATACTTATAAAGAAAAGAAAGAAAAAGAAGTTAACCAAAATTCAAGAATTCATATGAAAAAAAAAAAAAAAAATTGTCAAGAATGTATAATTTTGATGCAACTTGTTAACTTGACACAAGTGATTAGCCAGTTTGTGTTGACCTTCATACATATGTTTATTAAAAATAATATTATGCTTTCTAAATAATATCTCAACATTTTCATCCCAATAATTAATTTTATAACTAATAAAATTATTTATTACAACTTTTTATTAGATGAATACCATCTTACCTAAGATGGTAGTAATTAAAATAAATTAGTTAAAAAATTTAATTTCATTCATTTTTCAATCATGTCAAATTCAAATTCAGAGTTTTCAATACGTAAAAACATGAACAGATACGATTAGTAAACAAATTAGATTTCTATGATACAAACACGATATGCCAACCCAAATTGCATGGGTAAAATTCAAGGATTCGGACGTTATTAACCCAAAAAGAAATTCGAAAACATCCAACATACATGACTACATGGCTCACGATACAAAAACGACAACAAATATACTCAATAATTCTAACTTAAAAAATTAATATACAATTAATTGAATATTAGCAACTTAAGGTGGACCCCACGTGCGTTTTGAAAATTGATAAGAGAGAAAAAGTAAAGGAAACCGCTAGCTAATAGCTATTGCGTTTGCTGTGTTGTGTTATTTTGTTTTTGAGTTTGAGTGAGTAGACATTAAGACAATACAAACTACAAAGACTTGTCTTCGGTTACACACTTTCTTTCAATTTCTTTTCTCTCTTTTTTTTTTTTTTGTGGGTTTTTAATTTTTAATCTTTTCATTGTTTCTTCAGAGCTAAGCACCGCAGCAGTTGGCTGAAGAAAGAGCATAGATATAGGGGAGGAAAAAAAAAAGGAAAGAGAATAAAAGAACTGTGTGCTGGTCAAGCCAGAGCGTTATGCTTTATAATCTTAGCAGCAGCCATTCAGCAGCAAAAACGAACTCTGACACTGAAAGTAAAAACAACCCAGAAAAGATTAGCTAACGAGTATTTACAGAAGCAGAGAAAAATAGATTTTTTATTTTTATTTTTATTTTTCCCCTTTTCTGTGGGTTTTCAATTACTAGAGGTTGAAAGTTGAAATGGCGTTTGGCTCTATCTTTTGTTGTGGGAAAGTCTCAGATCGGTATGTTAGTTCAAATTATTTTTTCCTATTGGTTCATCCGTTCATGTCTAGTTATTATTTATTCATTTATTTATTTTTTATATTTGATGAGCTTGTTTTGATAGTGGAAATGTAAACTTAAGAGGATTTTAAGGTGTGGGTTTATTTTAGATTTTAGAAATGATTACATGGGAATTGAAATTTTTTTGCTTTATAATGCTAGAGGAGAAGAAGAAGCTGAAATTGTAATTTTTTAAGTTGATGGAATCTAAATAAAAAAAAAAGACAATCAACTGAGAGGTTCAACATAAGTAGTTTTGTTTCATTTTGGATTGGTTGTTGTATTTACTATAGAGCTTGATGTTGTATAGGAAAGAGAAAGGAAAGAAGCAGCCAACATGGAGAATCTTCTCATTGAAGGAATTACACTCTGCCACAAACAATTTCAATTACGATAACAAGCTTGGAGAAGGAGGATTTGGCAGTGTTTACTGGGGTCAGCTTTGGGATGGATCACAGGTAATCAATTCACTTTTCAGCTAACAGCTAACATTATTTTCTTGATTAATGATGTTATTGCAGTTTCAGTTATTTTAATTCATGTTTTGCTGAATTTTCATATGAGTTCAGCAGCATTCATATTGCTAAAAAATGGGTTTCAATTGCGGATAGTAATATTTTGCTAGTTACAGATGCTTTCAGCACCTATGGTCTTAATGCCGAGTTTTCAGTCTTATTGTTTAATAATGACATTATTGTTAGCGTTCTATTTAGATTTTTCAAATTAGTGGCTTTGTATATATGGTTGAGGTGAATAGCTTGTGCTTTTTCGTATAAAACTCAATACAGAAAGTGAGCCACGACGGTGATTGTTGCCTAAAGGTGGGAGGAGTTCAGAAGTTGTAGAGTTTGAAAATAGATTTGTGAGGGAATTTGTTGCATTGATAGTCCCCTAACCAAAATGTGCTTTATCTTGTGCATTTGATCAGTTTCCCTTTTTCTTTTTTTTTTTAAGAAAGAAAAAAAAAAAAAAAAAAGATCGTTGTGAAGTGTCAGTTGTTTACTTGAGCTTGTTTTGTCCTTGGGCTGACGAAAACTGAACATGCTTGCAAGCAACTAGAATACAATTGCTTCATGAGTGGCCTTTCTTCTGCTGGTGTGCTTGTATTTTTGTTAGTCAACCACACTGGATGTTACACATAGTCATCCGAATATCCCTCCTTTTTGCACGTATCTTTTTGTTTTATTTTTCTAATATATCTCCTGATACTATCGTATACAGCATTGCAAACTGTATTGCTTGAAATGTTTTAGCTAGTGGCTGGGAAAAATAGCAGAATAAAATCTATGAAGATAAATATCTTCCAGCATGCTTGTAAATCTCAGATCCATTTTTGAGAATTTCATTAAAGTCAATTCTACGCAAACAACAATTCTACCCAAACAATCTTTAGCTGATAGAAACTTAAAATTGTAAGGAATTCAGAGAGCTAAGACCTGCTCTTGAGTTTTTGGATAAGACTGTTGAAACCTTTTAAGTAAATCTTATGACTCGTATGCAGATTGCAGTGAAGAGATTAAAAGTTTGGAGCAATAAAGCAGAGATGGAATTTGCTGTTGAAGTTGAGATACTGGCACGGGTTAGGCACAAGAATTTGCTTAGTTTACGTGGCTACTGTGCTGAAGGACAAGAGCGCCTGATTGTATATGACTATATGCCAAATTTGAGCTTGCTGTCTCATCTACACGGACAGCACTCATCAGAATGCCTTCTCAATTGGAACAGAAGGATGGATATTGCCATAGGTTCTGCAGAGGGGATTGTGTAAGTATTAACCTAGCTTTTATCTAGTATTACTTTGATTGGTACGTGTGGTAACCTTTCTGTTGGATTGGTCTAGATATCTTCACCATCACGCTACACCACATATAATCCACAGAGACATCAAAGCTAGCAATGTGTTGCTGGATGCTGATTTTAAGGCTCAGGTTGCCGATTTTGGATTTGCTAAGCTAATCCCTGATGGTGCTACACATGTGACTACTAGAGTTAAGGGTACCCTAGGCTACCTTGCCCCTGAATATGCAATGTTAGGGAAAGCATCAGAGAGTTGTGATGTATACAGCTTTGGCATTCTCTTGTTAGAGCTGGCCAGTGGCAAGAAACCTATTGAAAAAGTGAATTCTGCAATTAAACGAACAATTACAGACTGGGCTTTGCCACTGGCTTGTGAAAGGAAGTTCAGCGAATTGGCAGATCCAAGGCTAAATGGAAACTTTGTGGAAGAAGAATTGAAAAGAGTCGTCCTTGTTGCGCTCACATGTGCTCACAGTAAGCCTGAGAAAAGACCCACGATGCTTGAGGTGTTGGACCTACTGAAGGGAGAATCAAAGGAGAAGCTGACTGAACTCGAAAATGATGAACTGTTCAAGAGCCATCAGGTTGCAGACTATAACGAT
Organism: Citrus x clementina; assembly: GCF_000493195.1. Taxonomy (NCBI): domain Eukaryota; kingdom Viridiplantae; phylum Streptophyta; class Magnoliopsida; order Sapindales; family Rutaceae; genus Citrus; species Citrus x clementina. The sequence continues at coordinate 11,535,645 of NW_006262075.1, forward strand.
GGAAAAGCAGTTGCAGAGGACAGCACGGAGAAGTTGGCTGAACTCGAAAATGATGAACTGTTCAAGAGCCATCAGGTTGCAGATTATAATGACGGAAAAGCAGTCGCAGAGGACAGCACAGACTCCATTTCAGAAGAGAAGGATCTTAAACAGGTGAAGGAGGAGATCGAACCTGAGAAAGCTCAATAGTTGAGCTACTCTGCAACTACCAGACTGTTAGATATAGAGTTTGAATCTTCTGCATATTTTGGTTTTTTGCTACTAAGCACAGGGTGGCGCCAGATGTGCATCTTATTAGAAAATGCAGAAAGCATGTTTTTTAAGAGTGCTGTGAGTTTGGTTTGTGGGTACCCCTTTCTTTAATGAATTTAATGTAAATGCATCTTCAGAACTCTGTTGTTTTTGCTGAACCTTTTGGCTGCTAGACCTTAAGAAGTGAAGCTGGAACCGTCGGGTGAAACTCATTGGGTACCCCTTTCTTTAATGAATTTAATGTAAATGCATCATCAGAACTCTGTTGTTGTTGCTGAACCTTTTGGCTGCTAGACCTTAAGAAGTGAAGCTGGAGCTGTCGGGTGAAACTCATTGGGTGTTGCCGATGGGCCGTGGAAAATGTAGCCGAAAGCTAAGTGTGTTACATCCATATATTCCACAGAATACATTTCACTAAATGTTTCTACTTATTTCAATTTTCAAGTCACATGATTTTAGAATGGCGTGAAGGCGCTCTCTTTTAATCTGTTGAGCAACTTTCAATAGATTTAGAAGCTGCTACAGAGTCGCATATAAAATAGTACAAATTAATCTGCAAGGCCACTCCTTAATACCACATAGAGGACTTTCAGATCCAGCATCAACAGAAAATTTATGAAACCTCGTTACCGTATATATTTACACCTCAAACTATCATTCTACAGAGAATTACAACTGTCCCATAAGTAAACACGTTTTTATAACGACCAAAAATGGGGCACTGCTTCATCCCCATGTTGGTAAAGTAAATCTACTCCAGTCTAGCAGTTTCCAAGCAAATGCTACAATTTAATTCACAAGAAAGATTACGACCTCAAAATAGCATCAATAGGCTTATGAGAATGTATCCTCACGATCTCCCTCTGCCATTTCACCCTCCTCCAAGTTGCTGAACTCCAAGAAATGAGTTGGCCTATGGTCCTCATGGTAGTATTCTCGAGGAGTCCCAAGCTTGACACCATATTTCATGCTCACTGTATGCTTCACTCCCATGAAGTTATAGTTCCATGGACCGTTGTCGGGAACCTAAAAGGACAAGGCAAAGACAAAATGATCAATACCTCTGCAAGAAAGCTTTGTACGAGTGACGACAGTTATAAGTTCAAACAGTTCCTAATTCCTTACCATGTAGAAACCAAGGAACCGGTCACTCAGAAGCATTTGGACCTTCTCATAGTGAGTTGGAAGATATCCATGGGGATTGCTTCCTGTGTCCTTGTTAACTCTTCCCCACTCATAACCACTTGGAGTAAGCTTGTATGCAGTTAACGAGCAGGAACCTGGGGTGAAACTACAAGTCAAGATAATGCATTTCTCTCCATCCCATTGTTTATTGTTTTCTAGAATCCGCGCATGAGAAGTGAGATCCTGAGGCGATAGCTGTGGAAGCTCATTTGGTTGAGTGTGCATCCATCCCAAAGGCTCCAGATCATTCAGGAAATCATGCTCAGGGAGTGCCGAAGGAAGATGAACTTGCTGATGAGTGCCCCATTGTGGTGGCATGGCAATACAACGAATTTCCTTGACCTGCGGGTTATCTGGCGGGCTTATACCATATAAGTACCCAGAAATTTGAGTTCGAAGATCTGCTATGCAGATGAATTTCTTTAAAATATTCTTTGGCATAATGTAAGTGTAGCCAGTCTCCTGCATCATTAAGAATAGTAAATGTCAGCAAATATACTGAAAGTTATCATGCTAAAGCTAAGAGAAAGTGGATTTGTACCTTTATGTCCTCTGAGTTGACATATATATGATTAACTCGAAGATAGAGATTGGTAGCTGATATTGCTCTCACACGCCAATCTGTTTTGGAACCAAATGCAGCTTGCTCATAAGGACTAGTGGTTGTAACAATGAGTTCATCACCATGGACATTTGTAGTCTTTGTAGTTACAGCTGTCAATTGACTTGCTTCTTTGGCCTGGCAACATAAGTTGAACATGAAGGAATACCCAAGTTAATAACTAAGCAAACAACAGCAAACTCCATGTAAACATCATTAAAAATTACTCATCCCAATCATAAGAGATGATAAAACGCACCTGTTTCTCAATCTCAGCTATCTGTTGCCTCTGTTGGGAAGGAGGTGTAATCTCAGCTCCAAGTATAATATCACGGATCTCAGACTGTGTCAAAGCAGATGTATTGACATTGTTCTTCTTGGCATAATCTGAAAGTATGAGATCTCTTAGGGCAACTTCAACCTGCACCATGCAATACCATGTAATACCTCATTAAGGATGGCAACACTCGTAAATTAAACAGAGGAATGAAGGAATAAGAGAAAGAAGAGTCAAAATGCCAAAAGAGACAACGGCAAATAATAAAAATATCCAGCTATGCCACATGCAAACAAACAAACCAACAATCAATCAATTGGTTGGAACAAACATGAGAAGAAAATTCTAAGCTAAACAAGAAACCAACCTTCATCCATTGATCATCAGAAAGAGAAGGCCATATGTGATGTGGCTCTGTGATGATTGTTTTGTCTGGCTTTAGCAACATCTTTGCCTTCTCATTATTCACATGAAGTGCACGAAGGATCAAAATAAGTCGGGAGAATGCAGTATACGATGAGATACTCTTCAACCAGTCATCATATATATTGAACAAAACCATTTGAGGCTCTGTAGCTTTCAGAATTAAATCTCCAAATTTCTCGATCTTCAAGCAGGCCTGGAAAGGGAGCTGCAACTCACTTCCTTTAATAACTATGTTCGGGAAATCCAGCAAGTGAACCTCCAATGGATCAAGCATTCCTTTACGGGTCACAATGATTTGCTTGGGTTGTTCTTCAACAGGCAGAGACCGCACAAGAGCAGCAACTTCTTCCGCTGTTTTCCATTTGGCTAGCTGACCAAGACGCTTTTGACCTGCCCATACACTTGTGTGGATCACCTGCAAGAACATCATTCAATGATGATGCTTAGAATTTAGAATCTAAACCAGAGATATCTTAGTTACAAAAATGCACTGAACAGAATACACACCTTAAGGAACAGCTGGCCAGTCCTTGGGTTGAATATAAAGATAGCACCATTAATGGGCTTAGTCGTTAGATTTCCTTCAAATGTCTTGTGGATTGTGACACGATACACATTGGTATCATCAACAAACCATATTATTTGATTGCTGAAAATCTCTCCATAGTTTTGAGAAGATAGATATGGTTCAGTAGGCTCCGAAGAATACAACTGCAGACCTTTCCTTATACGCTCCCTCAGAACATACAAAGCTGGATTCGACTGCCAAAACACGATAGACCATCAATTGAAGTCAGGCAAGAGATCCAGATCAAGAAATCAAATTGATAAAACAAAATTGATCAACAAATATACCATGCAAAACATTAAATTATTAAATTGAAGTACCTTCATTATCTTATTCATTGCCTGAGCAAGCAACGGTTTTGATCCCGGGAACCAGTTACCAAATGCAGAATGCAAATTATAGGCCAGGTCAAGCCCAATCATCACCCCTACATGAAAAGAAGCAATAAATCAAAATTCACACATACAACCAATTATCTAAGCGGATCGATAATGAAAAATAAGAAAAAATTTACCAGTAGGAGAAGGATATATGGACATGTTGTCTGTCGTATAATCCATAAATTTGGCCCTAGTATAACGCTCAATATCATGAGAATCATAATCTCCCCAACGGAGTTGTACATCTACCCAGTATTTATTGCTTGCTTTCTGGTCAAACATATCCTTTGACTCAGCCACAAGACTAGGCTTTGACATTGGCCATCGATGAGCAGCAAAGAGGAGGATATCTGCACAAGAGCTGTTCATTTTGTAACTCTTTCTTGGATGAATTGTTTCCTTCTGCACAGTTTCAATTTCCAAAGCATCCAACTCCTGATCTAAGACTTGACAAAGATCCATGACAACACTCTCATGAATTTTTTGCCACAAATGAGCACGAAAGATCTGAATCAACGATATCTTCAAGGTAGGAATCTTCCCATGCATGAAAATTCCTGTCAGATCCAACTGCACCTGGAAACCCACATAGACATTGGCCCGATTTATGGTAGGCGACCACCAAAGAGTAAATCGACGGTTAGGAATCTGGTTGAGACCAGATCTCTGTGCATTAGTCAGCTTCTTGTATTTCATAGACTCTTCAAAACCTGACGCCTTTTCCCAAAACAGACCTTCCCAAGTTGGAAAGCTGAAATTTCAAAATGAATGAAGTGAGAATTGTCAATTTTGACTTTCTTCAAAGTAGCCTAAGAATCACATAAAAACAGCAAAACTTCGCACAGCATTGCAGAATTTCGCTTCCAATGGAAATAAAGATCAAATTTATCTATAGAGGCATACCAAGCACAAGCTGAGGAAATATTCTTTGCATTAACTAACAATACAAAATCTACATTAGTTTTTTCAGGAGCATGCCATCATATTCCAACTTATAAAAAGAACAGTTAGAACCCCGATGCAGATGAAATTAGTGATGACCAGCGAAACATATAGATAGATTCAAAACCTTAAAGAATGTACTTACTATGTTCCTTTGAAAAGGGTGTGCTCGAGAATACCCTCCACACCTCCAAGAGCTTGGATGACATCAGTTCGATAGTTGTTCAGATTCCACAATTTCCCATCATGTCTCTGATGTGTCCACCAGAAAGGGTTCTGTTTCAGTACTTGGTACTGCTTAAAGTCTGTGCGCACTCTCCACCCTTTGTCATAGGCTAAAGTGTGCCTGTCCTTTTGAAACAAAGTATTTATACGTGGTATTCCTCTATCCCATGAATCCTATCAATATATATCAAGAAAATCCATTAGAATATACAAGACTTCAAGTTAGAGTTCAATAAAAATCACTATACCGTAGTATAAAACAAAAGAAGATAGTGGTAGAAAAATAGAACACTCAAAAATAGAACACTTACTTCTAGATCCTCAAGTGTTAAACGCCTGTTCTGCGCCTGAGCTTCCTGCCTCTTCAGTGCATACTCCGCCCAGACACGCTGTGAATCTATAAACTCACTCTCCCATGGCTGTGGAAAACATAGCATGATAATCAAACACCTGAACAGATAACAAAACCAGGAGGAAAAAGAAAAATTTTATTGCATGGGATGCATTAGTTTGTTTAATTTACCTGTATATAACGATAAAGATTTGGAATCAGCTGATCCTCCTCATGGCTCATTCCACTTCTAAAGTGGGTCACACCAACATCTGTCTGCTGACTGTATCGAAGGTCACTCTGAGGAATCAAGATATGACCCATTGATAACATGCCAAGCCCTCCAATTTCTTTCGGCGTATAGAAAATGACAGGAGGAAATCTGAAAGAAAGATAAAATCAGGAATACATTGATGCAAAAATTAAGGAATACATTGATGCAAAAATTAAAAATGTGTAACTCAACTAGAGGAATCTGGAGGTTGAGTGACCAAACAATATACCTGCTAGGCATTTTTGAGTTCAGCCCAATCTTGATGCGGGTTTGAATTTTATTTTCACATTTGACAAGCAAATCTAAAAGCTCTTGGGTATGAACAGTTGCTTCACGGAAGTAAGTCATGAGACCTATCAGGAGTTAAAAAAAAACATGAGAAAAGAGCACGTAGCAATTGTCAGAGACCTTAGTCAGTTATTAAAAAAGTTTTGACAAAAATTCAGAGCATATACCTATCAGTGCTGTATTCCATTTGTTAACAATTTTTGTAAAAGTTGTTGACCCTGAAGACATAAGAATTTGCCTAACACGATTCTCAAACACCTTCATGTGCTCATCGTCAACCCGTAAGAAAGCAACTGCAGTCCGCTCTTTGGTCTGTTCATTCTGCAAATTCCAGACCCCATCCCTTGTATTGCTAAATGCTTCTTGAGTCATTCTGATTTTTGGAAGTATTCGAACTTCAAACCCACACCTAGGAGTTAAAGACATGATGTTACAAAGTTGCATTTATTTTAATTATTGAGGAAACTAAAAAATAACAAGCAACATATGCAACTTCATGCCATATCAGTATTTCAGTAGAACTATTTCACCCACAAGCTAGACAAACAAATAACATGTTCAAACACACACATATAAGGTGCACTGTAACATAAATACTTACATGCTGAAAAGCAAATTGGGGTTGTCCTTGCTGTAAACTGAAACAAAACTGTTCTCCCACTCCAAAGTTGTAATGCTTCTAGGAAGACGGTTCTTCATATCCCAGAAAACACTCCTACCAAGATTGACTGAAAAGAAATAAAAAGAATAAAATAAGCATACTCAGACTCAAGAAAGCTGATTTATAAAGTAAAATTACAATAAAGATCAAAGCTTATACCATCGTGTTTCATGAGCCTCATTCTCGCGTCTCTAGGCCAGCACTTCTTGTTGTTGTATCCAACCATATTTTCATTGTTGGGATCAGGGTGCTCAGTGAGATAACGTTGGATAAGATCTCGAGCCTCCTCATGAGTGAATCGGAACAAAATATGCACCTTATCAATGTACCTAGAATACAGCCGTATGGGATGCCTGGTCTCAACTTTCGTGTCCCAGTATGTGATGAACTCATTTGGCATATGGGGCGGTCCAGCAATCTCACTGGCTCGTGTCAAACCAAGAAGCAAGAGATCCAACACAAGTCCATAATACTGGACCACAAAAGAAGCAAACTGAAGACCACGTATAAGGCCATAAGAGTTCGTATGACTCATGTCTTTGTAAGACAAGACAACGTTGTTCTTTGCGGTGACATAATCTGCTATGTTGTGGTCAAGGACCAATCGCAAAAGCCTACAAAAGGATATCAAAAGAAATGTAATTCAGAATACATAAAGTCTCATTGATTGATAGGCTAAAAATTTAAATGATAATGATTAATAAGTAAATATTTAAAAGATGTTTATCATTTACCTATTTAACATCGTCAAGTCAATTTTTTCAAAGAACTTTTCAAACTTGGTTTGAAGCATCACAACACACTGGCCGTCACTTGTGTCCCATATCCCTTGCAAATTATTTATACCTTGACACCATTTATACACCAAAAGCGGTGGTGGTTCTGAATCTGCAGGTTTAATCCAGTTTGGAAAGAGGTGACGCTTGTCACCTTCATACCATAAATATTGGTCAAGATAGGCATCTGTTATCTTCTCAAGTGGCTCAATTTCATAAACTGGAATCAGATAGCTGTATAAATCCATGAACTCAATACCAACCTGCAGAATAAGTAACCATCAATTTTCCAGCTCAAACTACAAGTTGGGAGTTAAAAAAGACATCATGAAATCATTTTTAATTATAAACTCACTTCTTTAAATGCACGCTGGGTAAGCAGGTGACGCTTAATCCTTGACAATGCCTCATGTGGATTATCATAAGCCTGTTCAATAAGACCCAACTCTTCTCTTTGCAATTGGTTTAATCTAACAGCCACACTATACGACTCTTTCAGTCTCTCCAGAGCAAGGATAAGTAACTTTGTATCATGCTTGTATGACAATGGAGGAAATGGAATGGGAGCAAACTTTCTCGATTCCAACCAGTGGACAGTTGTTGTATAAATGGCAACAGCTTCTTCTGGGGTGACATATGGACCGTCTTTCAAATAGTTGTGCTGTCGTTCCTGTAAAGAGGCAAAGACAATTGAAAAAATTGTATACAAAGAAAGCAAAGGGAAGATTAATTAAAACACAAAATGCAGTCGCATGTAAAAAGATTGCAGGAAGAAGATAGCAGAGTGAAACACACCTGTTCTGCCTTCAGCCAAAGGCGAGTCAATCTTCCAAGGTTCTTCCGACAGACTGTCTTATCAACTGTTGCTCCTCTTCTTATACGTTCACGATTGTAGTGAGCAACATTTGTCCACCAGTCAGCTTTTGACTTGACATACCGAAGAATCATGTTCTCAATGGGAACTGGCAGACCAGGAACCTATAACAAGATCACAGAAGTGAGTAAACAATCACAAATCAAAAAGCACAGGAAAATAAGTTGCCATCTAAGCACGTGCATTACTTTCCATGGTATATTTGCCTTCCAACAGCGCCATGCCTCACTCAGATGCTGCAGTATAGTTCTCGCCTTGTTTTGCTTAATGCCCTCTGCAGTTTAATTTACAAAATTAGCTAACCAATTAACATAAACTACAGAATTTAGAAAGCCATTAAATAACACTCGTATTTGAGAAACATACAATGTTAAAGAATTCTTACCTGGCATGGCATCAAGAACATCATGCATGACAGCAGCTCGAAGCTCCAAATCAAAGTGGCTTTCAACACGTTGCTTGGTAACAGTCTTGGCCACTCCTTTGGAATGGCGCCCTTCAAACTGTCGAGCCAGTAGATTTCCTAACCATCTTTCCAGAAGTGGCACTATACCGCGAAGGAAAAACAGCCACACCCTCCACATTGGAGCCCAGAATCCACAACCGGGCCCCTTCCCCACTGGACCAGTATTGAAACGGTAATAGATCAAGTGTTTTAAGTCCTTACACATCCTAATCTGCCGCATCAGCCTGTACTTGTAACGGTACATACCAGTCAACTGGCCAACATGGGAAAACGTATACTGCAGACCATCAGCCAACTGGAAAGCATCTACGTTACCCAGGCGGAACTGGATATTGGCATCAACTACAAGCTTTGTTAAACGCAGAATTTCACGACAAAGATGAAAAGCATTGCCAAACCGCGATTTTTTGCGTTCTTTTGTAGTGAGAGTTTTCACAGGCTTCAAGTTAAAGTTATAATCAAGGTGAAGGTAATTCAAATTTTTTCTATGTATCAATAGGTTCAGCATGTTGTAACCCTGCTTACAAACTTGCAGACCTGCTTCAGCCCAGTCAAGTTCAGTGGTTTGGAAGAATTTTGTCGCCTGGAGAGACCGGAACAAGTGCTTTTTCTTCTGAGCCTTTGGTGGTCTGTGATGCAGCTCATTCAGCACAAAACATTTCAACAATTTCTGATAGCTGACCCGAACTTTTACTGGATATGATGGAGGGCTGAAGTGGGAAAAAAAATCATTAAAGGGTCAGGCATCAACACTTGGTTTATAATTAAAAGACAAATATAAACAAAAATGAAAAAGAATCCTTACCAGTGCTCCTTATACCAGTCAGACACTAGGGGTATATCTTCTGCTCGTCGCATTCGACCAGATCTCATGTTAAAAGGGCGCGGAGCAAATAATAGGGAAATACCAGCAGCTGTGGTATCAGTATAAAGCTGAGTATCTTTAAGCAAAGGTTCCACCTGCTCCGGCAAAAAGAAGTCATCATCTTCATCCTCATCATCATAAGCTTTCTTTTCACGCCTCTCCTTGTTTGTGGAAGGTATGGGGTGTATCAAAGGATCATAATAAAATGCAGGCAAATCAGGATCCTCAGTTTTTATGTACATAACCATGGGAGTGTGGTATATACCAAGCCTCACTTTGCGAGGCCTGTTGTTATATAGGTGAGGGAAAGCGATCCTGTACTCGGTCCTCAAGGGTGACCGAATAATGAGTTTATTGATGTCATTGAATTCATTCCAATCCTCATCACCTTTCTCCATGTCACGGTACAAAGGCTCAAACTTAGGACCACCTGCAAAATGACAATTAAATGAGGGACTAAACAGCAGTAAAACAGAACAGAATGAGACTAAAACCTTCTATACACACACACACACACACAGAGATACAAGCCAGACAAAGACACGCAAAAAAACAGAAAAGTAGATATACCAGGTATGCACATATTCAATGCCTTGGCTGTAAAAAATGACTCCATGTCAAACAAGTAGAAATAGTTGCGGTCAATTAAATCAGAAAGGAGCTGCCCAGCAAGCCGATGAAGAGTCGCCATGATTGGAAGGGAAAGGTGCCATTTCCGGTAGCTTGGACCATTTATAAGCTTTGTTTTAACAAGAGGCTTATGGTCATAAAACCAAGTATATACAGCAGAATCTTCTTCTTCATCTAACTCTAGTTGAATTGGCTCCAGTGGATCAACATCTAACAGATTATCTGCATAATCTAATGGTGGTTCCTCGTCATCAAATGGTGGAAATCGCATTCTCTTGAAATGACGACGATCCCTCTTCTCTCTCCTCATCATGATCCACATGGTACCCCACTGTAACATTATGGAAATAGATGTTAATCATTTGACATGAGAAGAAAGTATAAAAGAAAGAAAGAATGTTTCATTTGAAGATACGAATATTAAGTTGAACAGAAAGAGGATCAACATACCTGAGCGAGGTATATAGGCTCAACAACCCATGGTATTTCATTCACAAATGTGATGGCTCCGGTAATATGATATAAAACCTTCACATCACGAACTTGTTCCCAAGGCATTGGCATATTCTCGAGGAGCTTGTAAACTGCATGTGGGATAAATTTAAGCGCTCCTAGATACACACGTTTATCGTGACGATATTTCTTCGAAGACATATCCCCATGGTCTCTGTTAAAGAAAACAAAACAAGACAAACTGAATACATTTTCCAATAGCAAAAACAATTTTCTAAAAGGTCAATGCATATAAAGAGTAACCACGCTTCTAATACTAACTTTTTTGCGGGATAAATTCCATTATAAGAAAATAGGTCATGGGATTAATGTTCCTGCATAATCAAAGTCTGGTACCCATATTAGCTTGATCATTCAAAAAGTCGTGTGGTCAGAAGTTTCTCAAACGCGCGCACAAATTCATGGGCAATCCAACTGATTTATCAAGTTATTTTTAACTTCTAATATTAATTACCATCTTCTTAACAGACACCAATACCGGTTTAAAACTCTGGATACCAATCAACACCCAACACCAAAAATAATTTAGAGCCATATATAAAGGGAAAAAACACCTAAATAATATTATTGTATTTTATTGACATTACCCAGACCAAAAAGGCAACAACAATAAAACACCGCCACAAAAAAGAAAAAGAAAAAGAATCCATTTCATAACAAACAAAACCCAATAACCAGAAGCAAGTAGAAACAGATACTAATTTCACCAAATTAAGCTCAAAACGAAATTTCACCAAGTAGTCCTCTAAATCCTAAGCTCCAGCTAAACCCCAAAGCAAAAAATAAATAAAAAGTAACAAAAAATAAAAAAAAGAGGTTACTCACCGAATAATCTTCCTCACGTGCTCCGGAGGCATGTCTTCTTTCTGAGCCTCGACGAACCCGAACTTCCTTTTGTCTCCATATCTCTTCGAGTTCAATTGCATCCATTTTCGAGCTTTCTCCTCCAGCCTGGCCTCCGCCTCCTGCGGGGACGGCGTCGTGGTCAACACAGTGTACGAAGGCTGTGACGGCGGAGGCGGTATCGGCACCGCCCCGCTCGTCCCTGGCGGTGCCAACGGCGGCCCTCCGTTGTTACCGTTGTTGTTGTACATCGCTTCTGATTCCAACTAACTCTCCCGATAAGATCTGCGTCGAAATAAACCCTAATAGTGATGCTAAAGACGTTCTCCGCAAATTTGAGTATTGGGGTTTTGAGTTGATGAGAAATGACAAAATGGAAAAAAGAAAATGTTATTAGGTTTTTGGGGTTTAGTTTCTCTTCTCTCTTACCCCACTCAGTGCCGAGACGAGAGAGTTCAAGTGAGAAATTAGAGCGACTGCTGCGATTTTGGTTTTATTTTATATTTGTTGCTGAAAAGATAGAAGGGCGGTGACACGTGACTGGCATGTGATGATATATGGACCGACATTTTTTATTATTTTCGGGCTCTGAAAAATGGGTTAGGCCAATGGCCCGTATTATATCTTGTAAGGCCCAAATGGTGGACCGACTTCAAACTTTAGAAGATAAGAAAACAAATGAGTGCATTAACAATAACGAAAATTTTGATATATATGAATTGTATGTTCGAACAGGCTTACCTTTTGATTTTTCTCAGGCAAATTGAACTTTCTCTTTCCGTATTTGTGTAACTGTTGAGCAAATCTTGTCGTCTTTTGGGTAGCATATTTAACTTCTGTTATAATCGTATCCAGAAGCCACACCGTTAGTGTCCTTCTGGGCCTCAATGATAAAGAAATTGGTTGTATCTCGGGGCCGAAATCCAAACAAAATATCAAAATCCAGGTCCAGCCCAGTAACCTGCGCCTTTGCGAATGACATTAAGGAAAGAGGAAATTAAGTCCTTGTGGTTTACAAAAATAACATATAGGTCCAAAAATTTACAATTTGTTTAACATTCATCTCCACTGACTACCGAGCACTCATTCATACAATTTTAGCATTATATGTGGAGGAAAAATGAAGAAGAAGACGAAAGAATATGACCAAACAAGTCCGTTAATAAAAGAGTCCCTCAAATTCTCTAAAGTGATGAATGCTACCTATTGGGGTTGATAATTTTTGTTATTGGATCATGTCTTATTTAAGTAGACACAGATACGACTCATTTATTAATTGTATAGACATATCAAAATATAGATATTATTCGTTTATTAATTGTGTTGATCAATTTAACATATTTAATATAAAAATTAAAATTAATTTAAAATATAAACATTATTCTTAAAAATATGTCGTAAATAAGTTAACACGATATTAAATATGACATTAATAAATTTATGACACAATATAAATAAAATTGTTAAATAATTAAATTATTTGAGATCGTACCTCCTATCATAATTATTCAAAATTTAAGTATTCTCTACATTCACTAAATTTTATAAAGGTGTCTTCTAACCTATTCCACTTTGTAGCATTTTTCTTGTGATAGAAAATAAATTCGTAGCAAACATAGATTCGGCTATATTAGATACTTTTTTATGGTAGTAATTCATAACTTAAAAAACTTTGCACTTTCTTCCATTAAAGAAGTGAGATTAATAATCTTTATCACTTTAATTATGAAAGTGTTTAATAAATTTTAACACTATGCTTTAAAGTAAGTGGGTTATTAATACGAGTTTATCTACTTATTTAAATAAGTGACTTATCATGTAGATCACATAGCGAAAATTCTTACATTATCCCGCTTAGTTCACATGTAAAATGTATGGATAGACTAACTCAATATAGCCATTAATTTATTAATCATCCATATACAAATAAAATTTTATAAAATTAAAAGAAAATCTCAATACACGAATCATGGTGGTTATATCTCCTCTTCCAGGTGGTGGTTATATCTCTCCTTCCATGCATTACTAGAATTAAACTTTCTTAAGTATAATGACTTTATAAATGAAATTCCATAAGTCATTCACGATCCAGCTTAGATAATCACAATGGACTGTTCAAAATTCTTTATGTGCACAAATAATATAACTATATCCTTCACTATAATTATAACACTAGCATAGAAGCCAATAATACAGCTGAAAAAAAACTCAAATTCAGCCAATAAACCATAAAATCCACATGACCATTAGACACTTTAGCTAGCAAAACTTAATTCATGGGATCTTTTAATATGAGCTTTGTTGCTACATATGATCAATAGTCAGCTCATTCTTATTAACGTGACCTCTTATAACTTAACTTTAGGTCGATAAATTCATTTTTGGCTACTTCAATAATTATTGGTCTTCATATCGATAATAATTTTCAAACCATTGATAAAATCTTCTTAACCAAAATGCTTGCATATTTCTTTCATAGCATGTAACTTTATGCTTTCATAATGGATAAAGTCATTCACTTTATGTATGACAACCTTAATTTTATTGCAAAATTACCATCTATGTATGAAATTAAAGCTTTATAACTCCCACTAGCTTTAAGATTTATATTTTGATAACATAGTCCTCTACAATCCAAATGAGATTAACATTATAAATATTATAAATCATAAATAAGACATTTATATTTACTCCATCGTTATAATTTGTAAATGAAATTAGGGTGATGGTCAATGTCTCATGAGAAGTTACAATTTTTTTTTATAACCTTTATAAAACTTTCACCCACTGAGTATAGAAGTACCATTACTATTTTCTTTTTTCTTTTTAATTTTCTCCCTACATGAAATTTAAGCTCAATACATTTAATACTTCGACTGCTTAAATCCATCTTGTTCGTGTGGAGTACTTGATTTTATAAGAACAAATAATTCATCCACATAAAACTCTATATATCAAGATCATGCAATCAATTAGGGGAAAAAAAAACATATGCATTTCAAGCTATGTAATCAAAGACTTCTAGTAAATATGAACTTAACATTAGAAAATTTCATACCTACAAGCCTAGGAAAATTCTCCTAAATTGATGCCTAAAAATTCACTATTTTGTTCCAATTAAAATCATTAATATAATTATCTCCCTGTGGGGCCAAATAACTGTTTAATGAATAATTGCAAACATTTGATGCCATATTTCATCTTATTTATCTTTATATGGTATTATATACTTCATCAAATATATATCATATATTGAAATGCTATGGCTACTTTTGAGATATAATATTATTTTAAGACTTCAGTGTCATCACAGAAATAGCACAAATAATAGGCTAGAATTTGATGTTAATGTTACTTTTAAGACAATCAAATCTTAAAGAGCAGATAAAAATATTGAATACATTTATGCAGCGGACACAACAAAACTATAATCCATAATAATAAAAATGTAATTTTTTATCTCTATGCATTATACTTTATATCAAAATGCCTTAAGATGCTATAGCTATTCTCAAGATATATATACCATATTTATTTTTGTCACCAATAAATCAAACAGTGTAATAATGACATTAAATATTTATCATGGTTAAACTCAACCAAACAAAAAATTGGATTTATAAATTGTATTTCTAAACCTTATAGTTAAAATAAATGTAAGTTACATATCAATACCCAAAATCTCAAAAGATGATTCTTATATTTTCCCACATATCAATATCCACAATCTCAAAAGATGATTCTTATATTTTCATGGACAATAAAAATGTGTATGAATCCATTACTAAAACCATGAATGAGAGGTTTATGATTTAACACAACTATTCACTTGTTTTTTAATCAATTAAAAGACTCTCACTTTTGATGGACCATTTATAGTCTTAATATATCATAAACCCAAAACAAATGGGGGCTAAACTTGATGAGCATTCTACAGCCATGACAAAACAAATCTTGGAATAAGCAAAAACTTTATCTTACTGGATATGTCCATCACAAATTTTGCTTAGATGTGCGTCGTATCACTGTCAACCCTCTCACAAAATTTACTAAAATTCATAAAGGTGTCTTCTAAGTTCTATCTTATTTTACTTTATAGTATTCTGATAGAAAACAAGCTCTTAGCAAACATAAATTTGGTTAAGCTAGGACCAGCGTTATAGTAGTAATTCATAACTTAAAAGACCCGACATTTCCTTCCATCAAATAAGTGAAATGAATAATCTTTATCACTTCTTATGAAAGTGGTTAAAAAACTTTAACACTATCCATTGAAATAAGTAAGTGGGTTATTACTATGAATTTATCTATTTTTTATTCAAACAAGTGACTTATCATTTGGACCATATAATGAAAATTCTTTAAAAAATTATATAATATAGATGTGGCATGAATAAATGTTTTAGTTATTTTTTAAATAATATTATCACATATTAATTTATATTTGTACCATAAATGGATAAATGTGTTGAGATGGTCTAACATGGATATGACACAATTATCACTTGTGTCCTATCAATCCATTAATTACTTGTATCAATTTATGTCAACATGAATATGAAAAAAAAATCACGTCGTACTTGTGTTGTGTGATCGTGTCGTAACCCATATTGCCACATCTACAACCTACATTGTTAATCTTTGTTCCATCTTCATTGCAAAAGATTTTATTCACAACGGAATCCTCTCTACCAATTATGTGCACAACTAAATTCATACGAATATTTGTGGTTTTAGGAACACTTAAAGAGAGAATAATATTTTCATACAAATTACAGCACACAATAATACATTTATTTAAACCAAACGATTCTTTTCATTTTAAGATTCAAATCCTTACCCAACGTTGCCTAAAAGCATCATTTTAATCTAGTTTGTAAAGGAAATAAAATATTTATATCATTATAGTATCTCAGTAGGTCCATCAAATTTGTATTTTGGGTTTTGGGTTAGGTTCAATTTATGTTTTAAATTTCATCGCCCACTCTTGCTAGTATGTATAATTGTTATAAATATTTTAATAAATAATGATTTAGTGGGATAACGATACTTAGGGAGTCCCTATGTTACAATTAATGTAACATACACAAGCCACAAGAACCACACAAATTATAGGACCCACATGTTTGTGTGGTTCTTATGGCTTGTGTATGTTACATTAATTGTAACGTAGCAAAATCCCGATACTTATCTTATGGTAACCCACATTGTCAAATCATGTATGTCTAAAATACACTGTGCACACAGGGATTTTATACATTGACTGATTGACACAATCTGAACTGATTTGTAGTTTTTAAGAAAAATTATTTTTTGCACACACCCACGCGGGGCTAAGCCCCGGGTAGAGTAAAGTGGTGTCGTTTTTGGACCTATTAATCTCAATGCGTTTGTTGGCGGGGGCAAACCGGCAAAGTGTCAGTCAGCCCACGCCTTCGTGCTATAAGTAATTCAACACACGTGACGCAATCCCAAGGAAAGTACATACCGTTGTCCACGTGGCATCATAATCACGCGAGTACAGTCAAACAACGCGTGCAGTCAAAACCCCGCCCATACCTCCCTGAAAGGAGCAAGAAAAATCCCGCCCCCAACGGTCTATTCCCCAAAACCAGCAAGCAAAACAAACTGAAGGAGAGAGAGAGAGGAGTCTGACAGCAAAATTAATTTGTACTTTCGTTGAATGAAAATAGAAACCCTAGCATTTCAAAATTGAACAACCAACACAAAAAAAAAAAAAAAGAGAAAAAAATTACTTTCTGTAAGATTTTTTTTTTTAACAAAACAAACAGTACTAAATAATCAATCCCTCTGGATTATTTTTTGATCGGTAGTAGTGATAAATAATGGTGAGGTTTTTGACAGAGAGACGGTGCGTGGCGCCACTGACACTCGACGATGTTGATGATGTTGGTGATTGCTATGAGGGTAATTCTGTACGGACAATGCCGTACCTTAAGCTTCCGCAGCCTCGAATCCGGCTCTCTGTTCTCAAGCTCGACGGTTCGCGCTTTGGTATTTATTTTTAACACTCTTTTTATCATTTATTTTATTTATGTCTTTATTTTTGTTTCTCATTGTCCACTGTTTTAATCAAGGGATTTATGAAACGGTAGCAGCTTGTGTTTGACGGCATTTTTGTTGAAATGGCAAACGGGTTTCTCATTTTTATTGATGCTATTTCAAAATTATCTTTGTTGCATATTTTAGTTATGATCAACAATGGTGGAAGTATACGAAGGAAGAGGATAATTTTTGCCTTTTTCGGTTTTTGTATGATGAGCTGTTTGGACTGAGGATAATGTGAATTGGTTTGGCAGATGTTTACATTGAGAGGAATGCTACGGTGGGAGAGCTCAGACAAGCAATAGAAGAAGTTTTTACTCTATCACCTACCGAGGGTCAAGGCAAGATTTCATGGTAAAATATGATATGTTTGATTGATTAATTTCCATGATCTATCTATAAGCTAGTGATTTATGTGAGGTTTGATGAATAATGATTACTTTTGTGAATTTGATGAACTCAGGACAAATGTTTGGGGACACTTTTGCTTGTGCTATGATGGCCGAAAGCTGGTTAATGACAAAACACACATTCGGGATTTTAGGATGAAGGATGGGGATGAGGTTTGTGACTCTTTTTCATGTTCTATGGAGTAAATTAGTCTATGGAGCACATAATGCTTATTATTTTGCAGCAGATCTTAATATTCCTTTTAGATGATAGCACATTTGCATATTTGAAGAAACCCCTGGTTGATTATTTTTAGCTGAAGTAAATTTACAGAATCAATTCTCAGTAGTTGATCTTTTTTAGAAATATATAGGTTTTGAAGCCCAAAAGCTGGCCATTGAGTTTGCTAGTAGCCCTGTTGATAAAGAGCTCCCCTTCTGTGTCATGTGTGTTTCTTCGTGAATGTGCTAACTTGGTCACATTAAATCCTTCTGTGATATGAGATTTGACTTGTTCACTTCGAGTTCTTATTGGGATACCATATTGAACAAACAATTAGTAACAAGGGGATGCGTTAGTTAAGTAACTAAGTTGGTAGCACGCTATGAAGTTCCAAGGTAATATGCTTTATCATTTGTAGCCTAGGCAGAATGCTCAAGGTTATATAAACTTGGGAAGAAGGGATCTGGGTGGAGAAGTAATGTGCATGGGTTTTGTTTCCATGTGAACAATAGCAATATGGTAAAGTTAATTTTTGTATATGTTACTATTCATGGTTTGGATCAGGAGTTTGCTTGAGTTTGAGTTTCAATTGAATGAATTGCAGTACATACTGGGTGGGGGCAATCTTAATGGCATCTGTTTTATTTATGCTATTCATGTTAATTTCCTTTCTGAGTAACTAATTGGCATTAGAAGTTCTGATTTTCCGTCTCACAAATTTTTAAGTGTTAATCTTCCATTACACAATAAGTTATCTAGTCTTTTCTCCCTTGCCAGCTATCACTCTCTAGACCCAATGTGTTTAATCTCTTTCGGCTTCAGCCTGCAGTTCATGATGTAGTAGTATGGGCCTTTTAACCGTTTTAGATATTTCAAATGTGAATGTGAAGGTTCTAGATCTGCATTGTTACTATATTCTTGGCTTTCCTGAGTTCTTCTTGGGAACCTAATGGAACCTAATGGAACCTAATGGAGTGATCTATTCCTGAATCTTTCTCTATTTCCAGCTTGCTTACTAGTTTCTCTACTTTCTCTGCTTGTGGTAAATACAGCTTCAATTCTCTAGGCACATGTCCCTTGACTACTTACATTCAAAAAGACGGTCTAAGACACAGAACGTTGCTTGCCAACAGTTCTCAAGGTAAGAATCACTGCTTGCTTGCATTTGCATACACTCAAAAACAGTGTTATGTTTTTATGATGCTATTGCATAACTCTTGGCATATTTTGAGCTTCTGCGCATACAGCATGCATACAATAATCAGGTTTGAAGACAATCACCTGATCAAAAAAACAAAAAAAAGGTTTGAGGACAATCATGGTTATTAATCTAGACATATAAAGGTTGCTTTGGGAGCATTCTAAATCTTTATACTGGAAAATTCTGAAGTGCTTACTGAAATCACATCTGATTAACGGTTCCAGAGTCAAACCTAACTTGAAAAAGTAATGTGACATGGGGTTAACTTAATGTGTGGAAAAAAATGTGGCGAGCATTTCATAGGTGATCAAAATGTATGCTAAGAAAATTGATATTTCTTTCATTTCTCTGGTTTCCCTGTGTTATTATTAGATGTCCATCCCAGTTGGAGCAGGGGCTACATATATAAGGATAGGCTCTGCCCTGCTCTATATATTTAGCTGACATAAAAATTAAGATTTTGAGTCGGAAAATTTTCTAGTTTAGGGTACTGTTATGTCATATACAGAGGAACAGAAATTGTGCAAGAAGTGAAATACGGATTTACCAAAATGCCTGATGCGTTTAGCTTAGCTTTGTGAGATGTAATGACAAAATCAAGATGCAATAAGAAAATCTAGATGACATAATCTTCCCTTCTAAAATTTTATGTGTAGCTCTTAAGTAAAGAACAAAATAATTTTTTTCGCTTATTCGATTGTTATATTTCTTCATATTTGTACTGTTTACGTTGAAGTGGAACTGAAAACTCTTGCTTTTAGATTGTCTGTGGAATCAGATACTTGCGAACAAGCTGTTCTTGCTAAAGACAATTTAGAAGATCAGCATAAAAGATTATCACCAGGATCAGATGCGGATGAAGAGAAAAAACATGATCTTGCTGACAGAGACAGTTTAGGAAATCAAGATGACAGCTACAAGTACTATCAACATCAAGATCATGAGGAAATTCCTGTGCCGGGGTTCAAGTTAGCTCACTTCCTAAAAGGATGGCTGTCGTATTCCAAATTGCGGGGTGTAACGAGGAAGACAACTGAAGGCAAGAGCCGTCCTTCCAGATTTGCCCTGCGTTGCCTTGCACCGCCTAGGATGATACAGCTTTGAGCTAATTACTTCTACTATTAGGCATGGATTTAGAATTACGTAGGCAAATAGTTTGGATGATTGATGTAATGTGTGGTGGCCTGCCTATACCAGCCATGGTTAGCCCCTTGCCTACATTTTGTTTTGAAAACTTCATAAATCAGATTCTCCTCACTAGGACCTTCAAGCTTACCTAAAGTAGAAATTTATTCAAACCCTTGAGGAATAGTCCATCGTATATGTTCTTTATTAATGGATTTATCCTGTCTTAGATGTTCGTCGCAATGATTTTTTAATGTGGTTCCATATTTGTTTTCCCCTTTCCACCAGATGAGATTTTCTGGTCTGGTGGCGCCAAGGAGATGCAATCCTCATCATTCTAGGGTTTGTGGCTGCTTCAGCTTTCTGGATCTGTTTAAATTTCCATGCTTTTACAACGCTAAGCATGTAATTTGATTTATTAATTGAATAGTTCTTGCTGGATGGTATTACAATTTAAATACTATCGTTTGACCTTATTTACCAATCCAGGACTTCGAGATTACTGCTTTTGCGTTTCCGTACAATGACATACATTAATACTATTCTAATTATGTGGCATAAGATGTGACCTTTAATTTAGTAAACTCTCTCATTCATAATTATATTGTACATTCTGATTCGTATGAGGGCTATGTGTATGTCAATTCAATTGGATTCACGATCGTTGTTTTTTATTAAAAAATTTGATGGTTGGAAGCAAAATTATCTTAGGTCTTCACCACCTTGGTAAAAAAAATAGTTATCTTGTCTAGTCTAAAATAAAAAGGGGAATGATAAAAGAAATTTATAATAATATTTTGATCAAGATAAATGGCAAATAAACCTACTCCGCTATTGATCATATCCATACATTAACAGCCGTTGATCATTCCTGAGAATCATGATAAAAAAAAAAAACAACCTTAAGTAGTTAAGTGAAATCACTTAACCACTTCAATGTTGGGCATTCTCGTAATTTACCCCAAAACAGACCTAACATACTTTCTGCTTGGAAGGGCATTTTTGTCCACGGGCAACATAATTTCCCGCCATTTTGTACTTCCACGCTCTACTTACAGCCCTCTCCAACGAACAACCATCTCTGAAACTCCTTTCAGGAAAAAAAAAATTCTGAAACCCCACACCAAAAAGCTCACAAACAGAAATCTCCCCCAAAAAGCAAACAAAACAAGAAAAAGAAATGCCGTATCAATCTTGGAACTAGCAACAATGCGAATAGTGATCAGCTTCCCGATCTCTTTCGAGAACCGAAACGCCGATACCAAGAAAGCCTTGAACATCAACTCCACCAGTAATTTCTTGCATTATGTTTGTTACGAGTATCCAGCGTCGGATCCTTCTCTCTTTCGGATAGCCGCCGGCGCTGGGGCCCTGTTCTTGTCCAATGGCGGGAAAATTGAAGAAGGCGACTGTGGCGAGCCTTATGATTCTTTGCAGTACGATTTCAACCGCGATTGGTGCCTACAAGCTGAGGGCCGTATTCGGGCCATGGTTTGGTATCTCCGAAAATCACGCTCCGGTGTAGCTCCTGCTTTCTTGCGCCTCGTTTTCCGGGATTGCTCCATTGAGGTCCATTTTTATTCAGTCAACTTCAGTCAAATATTATTTTGTGTGTGTGTGGGTGTGTTTTTTTTTTTTAATATTCTGAGTTTTGTTAAATCTTGAATTTCTTTTTACTTCTTGCTATTTCTAGTTATTTCATCCACTGATATACTCTCCAAACAATCTTGTTTATTCCGCTAATTTTTCACTAGGGTTATCTGATTTATTCACATTTTGATCTGGGTTAAGCAATTATTTTATGTGTAATTTTGTTAATTGGGTTCTTGCTATTTCAATCAGATTAATTTTGAGTTGAGTTTTCTGTAATTTGGAACTTGTTTAGGGTTGTGATTCTTCAGTTCTACTGGATGAAGCTGATGGAGTAGACTCAGAGAAAATGTCTCTTCCCAGTGAATCTCTCAATCGTTTCTATGTAATCAATATAATCAAAGAGGATCTCGAAGAAATTTTCCCTGGTGTGGTTTCTTATTCGGATACTCTTGCTTTGGCTGCCAGAGAAGGTGTTGTTCTGGTAAATTCCTGTATCATGTGACCATCCAAGTCTATGAAATCTGGCTTTCTATCTATGTTTGTACATTCTGTATAGATAATCATTGTGTCTTTGAATTTAGGCTGGTGGTCCATTCTATCCACTGCATACTGGCAGGAGAGACAGCAGGCTTGCTCTTGCAGATATAGCAACATTTGAGCTTCCTTTACCCAATGCTGATCTGCCTGAAACCCTTGCATCTTTTGCATCAAGGGGGTTTGATTTAAGAGAAACTGTTACATTTTTGGGTAGAGAGAAATCCTTATTTCATTTCACGTTCCTTTTTATTTTCATGGAAAAGAGAAATTTCTGATTTTGGTTTGTATTTAATTGCTGCTGCAACTTTTTGCAATTTCCCCGTTCCAGCTGATTGTCTGATAGTTTAGTTCTGATCTCTTTGGTTCAAAATTTGATACTTGAGCTTAGGAGATTTCTTAAGATTTCTAACTTTGTTATGGTTCAGTTTTGTGATAATAACAAGTACTGTTAGTCTGTGATTTTGTTCCCAGATGCTCATGGCATTGGAGTCATCCACTGCATATTCTTCAAGAGTCATCTCTGTAACTTTGGGAGGATTAATGAATCTCTGGATCCCGGTTTTTTGAATCTGTTGAGATCAAAATGCAGAAACGTGCATTCAGGGAGTGCTGTTCTGGTAAATTGCAGACTACGTACCCAAATTTTATAAATCAGGCTCACTCTTACCTGTGTAAAACCATTGTTTCTTTTGTCTCTTTGAATTTTAGGCTGGTCCATTCAATCCACTCTATATCGGAAGCAGAGACAGTATGCATATGCTTACTTTTGCTGTTATTGCAACGAATGCTGATCTGTCCACATTCGAATTAAGAGAAATGTCTTCCCTCTGCAGGCGTATGTATTTATCTTTTCTTTCCATTTTATGCATTATTCAATCTGATTATGATAGTGTAGTTCAACTAATCATTTATTCAATGTATTTAACCTTACAGAAGCTCTGAAAGCAGTTGTTGTAATAGCAATAATATACTACGCCCTTGGTTCTCAGCCACAACAAATTTATATGGGGCAGAATGGTGTACCAGCAGGAGACCAGGGACGTAAGAGGAAGACAGAGCCAACTCTCAGGGAACTACAGCAGCAGCTGCACACACAAAAGAGGCAGCGAATAACTCACCCCAGATCTAGAAGGTTTATAGGAGGGATGGATCAGCCGGTGCTGTTTGAATTGAAAATCACTTGTGAGATGATGCAATTTGTTTTGACATTATCGCCTGAAGATTCCCTAGATTATGGCACATTCACATATGACATGACGGTCTGTAAACTCACTCATTGTTATTTTCTTTATCTTTATCTTTTTTTTTTGGGACTGATTTTGAATGTTTCAATTACTAGGGATACTGTCGATTCTGCGGTTTTAGTCTACATGTTCCTTTGAATTTCGATACTAGAAGAGAGATCAACAGTACTGTAAGGAAAAAAAAAACTTTTAACTCTCTGGTAATAAAGCTACAGAAAATGTTGTTATCTAATTCGTTGTTCTTTAGTGTAGAGGTTGTGGATGCTATTGTTACGTTGAATTGCAAGGGATAGGAGATCCACTAACTGCTGAACAAGTTAGAAACCACAATTGGGCAACAATTCTCCAATTCTGGAGCTGTAATCTTCGACGTTTCAGAATTAACTTTGTGGAGACCTATTGGGCAGTTCGAGGTGTGCACCGTCAAGAATACATCATCCTGTTGGATTATCATAACCGCTATTTTCATCGTTATCCCAGGCGCTTTGATTCAGATCTGTACAGATTCCGTTATGAGGCTGGCGGAGGCTTGGTTTGCAAAGTAGTTGGGTTGAAGGCTAGAATCCGGGAGGTACGGCGTCAACTGATCCAATTGGATTTGATAGAGCTTCCAGTGAGTAATGTCGCAGCAGCAGCAGCCTAGTGCAATGCAAAGATTCGTGAGTTACAACATAGATTGTTTCCTAGCACTAGAACTTGTCAGATTTTGTACAGATTGTTAATATCATTTGTCTCGTCTGTTGTCATTGGTTTGACCGTCTGGGTTGTGTCATATTGTTTTGCGTTGTTGTGAAAGTAGAGCTGATGTACGAGGAGGATTTTTGATATTAAGATTCGAGGCTTATTTTGGTCACTTGCCCTGCTTCTTTAAGACGACCCATAATTGAAGCAGAGACTTTGTCCTTGTGATGCTGTACAGTGTACGCTCCTGGTCTGGAAGATACTCCCATGGACTGTTGCTATCATTCAAAACAAAGGTTAAGGCATCATCAATTGTGATACTTTCTACACCTTATCATGTCCCTTTTTTTTTTTTATTTTGAAAATCCTTAGCATGTCCTGTTAAATAGCGATTTTGTATGAAATTTGTTAAAGACATGTATGGTTAAGCTGTGCTAAACATTTTATAGCCTCCCAATGTATCATTAGCATTGGAGATGGACTTTCTAATTTTGAAGCCTATTATCTCTGAGGAATTGAATTAGAAATAAGAGACATGTCATCTTGCGAATGTTCATGAGGGCGTCCTTCCTGAGGGGTTCCTTCTTCAAGATTTCCAACACGAGGGGTCTCTTCTCGTGGCGCCTGAGATTTTGGAATGACCTCAAGCCCTTCGCCCATAAAAGTGTCTGGCAGTGCTAGCATCTGCACAAGGTATTCGGGAAAGAGTTCATGAAGGTCATCATCAACAGCCTTGATCCGAATGAGTTCATGAAGGCCATCATCATCTTCACAACTCATATAAAAAATCCCACGAGCCATGTCAACTTCCCCACACAAACAATACGTACTAATCAACGCATTTTGCACAAACACACTAGAATCAAACCCAAATTTCACCGCATGACAATGCAACTCTTTTCCAAACTCCCAGCAATGTCACGCGTAAAACCCTTAAACAAGAACGGAAATGTATAGTTATCACGCCTGACATCACTCTTCAACAAATCCAAATACATCAAAACACCGTTTTTATGAGAATCAATCCTAGAATAACCCTTGATCATAGTGTTCCAAAGAAACACACTTGGTTGGGTAATTTTCCTGAACACTTTACACTCATACTTCAGGTCACCTTTTTCACTACAACAAAAGGTAACGAGTTTGTTTTGGACAGTGGGGTTTTGTTAAAAGTCCAAGCTTGATAGTTTGAGAGTGGATTTGCTTAAGTTGGTGCATGGATTCGCAGGTTTCAAGCAGAGAGATGAGTGGGGTTTCTTGGGTGAGTGTAGATGGTGGTGATATAGAAGAATTAGAAAACATTTTGTTGAACATTGTTGGGGGTTTCTTGAGAATGTGAGTTTTGGAGGGAAATGAGAGTGTCATAAAAGATCAAGAGCAAATTGCTCAGCATTCCATTGAGATTAGAGTAGTAAACAGTAAATAAAAATTTTAATTCCCCAAAAAAGAAAAAAATTGAAGAGCTCAGTCGGCACTTGCATTCATCCAAAGATCAGATGATCGTGATGGACCCAGCCATCACTTGGTGAGTATTTTCATCGCTCCACGAGTTTTGCACCAGCCGGGAATCGAACCCGGGTCTGTACCGTGGCAGGGTACTATTCTACCACTAGACCACTGGTGCCCGATGACAAGTCTGATTCCGATAAATTTATTTTACGAAAGTAAGATGAGTAAAAGCACCAACCAAACGCGCTAAAAGTGCTAAAGTCGGTAAATGATGGTAACAACAATATAACCCAATTTTTGTACCTATTCACAAAGTTAACGAATGAAAGTATTACTTTCTCTAAAATAATAATAATAATAATATAACCTTTTGACCCACTGAATCCAAGAACGTTAAGAAGCAGTACCGTTTCCTAAGTACTGAAATAAAATTCATTACAGTAGGAAAATAATAGGCGGGGAAAGAAAAGGCTAATGACATTTGCTACTATCAAACACCTATAAAAAGAAAAAAGAAAAAAAATCTCCGGAGCAAAACCATCTTTGCACTAATTCTTTTGTTAGATGAAAATGAAACCTACACCTAAACCCCTTTTTCACAGTTGCATTACTGGGAATCAGACGACAGAGATTCATACTGGAGCCAGTCCTCGGCACAAATGAGCGCCTCCAGTGTAAGAGGACGCAATGAAAAGGCTAATGAAATTTGGCTCTTCAATATGGATATTACGGGTTTGCTTGGTTAGGAAATATTTTTAGGAATCATGTATTTAGGATTTGGGTGAGAGAAAATTATTTATGAGAGTGTGGTTGTAATAATTTTTCACATAGTGAATATTTTTTTTTTTTTGTCTCTCGACAATGGCTGTGATTTTTCTCCGAATTTAAAGTTTTCTACGTAAATTTTGTGTTGTGTGATTGATGTATTTTTTATTTAATTTTTCTGTTAATTTATTGCTTGACAAATTGCTTGGAGTGATGAAGCTAAATTTCCTAACAGGAATCAGACGACAGAGATCCATACTGAAGCCAGTCCTTGGCACAAATGAGCGCCTCCAGTTAGGGATGGCAATGGGGAGGGGAGGGGAGGGGAGGGGACCGATCTCCCCGTACCCATCCCCGATATTTTGCGTATGTCCCCGTCCCCTCCCCGTCCCCGTCAGAATTACTTGAGAGAATCCCCATCCCCTCCCCGAATAATAACAGGGGATCCCCGAGGATCCCCGATCCCCGAGGATCCCCGATCCCCGAATAACTAATACATTTTTTTTTCGATTTTGAGTTAATCATATTAAAATAAAAAATTTAAATAAAAGTAAAGTTCGAAATATATCTTACATTAATATCTATTACAAAAGTCACATACATTAAATTAGTAAGTAACGCAACATGCAAGGGATACAAACTTCTTTTACAAACTATCATGAACAAATTAATAGTCTAATACAAAATTGTTACAAATAAAATCGAATTTAGATTCAAGATTAACTTTTTCAATGGTGGCGTGGACACTTTATAAATGTGGACTATTCCCTTTACAACACAATAGTTAAATCGGAGCAAATCAAAAGCAAATATTAGATTAGATATTAAAATTGTGATTCATTGTGGGCAATTATAACATCTAAAAATAAATAAAAAATAGATTTAAGTTTAAAATATTTAAAGAATATTAAAATTTAAAAAAATGTTTGGCTATTAGAATATAGTCGGTCTTTTTAATGTCCTAAATAAAAATTTAGGACTTTAATTAGTTAATTAGACTTAAAAGTTTAATAATATAAATATTTTGATATTTTTTATTTTTACCAATATTTATAATTTTATAATTTAAATTTTATTATTTATTTACTACTAATTTTAAAAAATTAAATGGGGAAATGGGTAGGGGATGGGGATTCCACCTCATCCCCGTCCCCTCCCCGAATACGAAATTGGGTAAAAAAATTTCCCCGTCCCCTCCCCGAATAAGAAATTGGGTATGAAATTATCCCCATACCCTCCCCGAATAGGGAAAATCCCCGAGGGTACCCGTCCCCGTGGGAATTTTTGCCATCCCTACCTCCAGTGTAACAGAACGCAATGAACTCCGGTAACGATTTAAATGTTTGTGATTTCAATTATATCATATCAGTGTTTTAAAAAAAAAAATCTCTTCTCCACTCCCACCCAAATACCACGACTTTGTGCAATTTGTAAACCTAGTTTCTTTCTTTTTATACTTAAACAATGCAGAGAAATATTGCTTCTGTAAGTTTTTATTTTATTTTTTTATTTCATGTTCTTATTATGCGTTTTCAGCAGTTGTTCTGCTCGATCTTCCTGTCCCTTGAATATTTATCTTTCTATACTTATTTTATTTTGGAATCACTGGTACATAAGTTTCAAGTTGTTTCAAATCAGTTTTATTTTTGAGAATTTGATGGAGATTGTTAGTTATTCAAAAACGGGAACGTATAATTGTCAATCCCAAATTTTTTTAAGATAAATTTTTGTTCTGATGGAGTTTGTACAGACAACTCTTTCATTATGCTTTTGTCTAGGTCGTTATATGAAATGTGTCGTCTCAAGAAGAATCACAATGTGGACCGGATTTCTGCGTTACCACAACCAATTTTGCAACTCATCATGTCATTCCTTCCCTTCAAACAACTTGTTCAATTTTGTATGATATCTAAAGTATGGCTACAAGCTTGGCATACATTCTCAGATTTAGAAATTAATGAGGTTAAGTTTCTAGGACCGAGTAAGTAAAAAAGAATCCTGAAATCCCGCTGTTATTGGGAAAAATTTCTGCAAATCCGTCAAAGACATGGGGTGTCTATAAGGAAGTTAACAGTCAAGACCTATGGCAGCGAGGCAGCCTTAAATTTTGCAAACAGATGCATTTCCTATGCAATTGAGAGCAATGTTGAAGAGCTGGAAGTTGAACATCTACGGCGATTGGATACTTGGAACAGTCTGCCTCAAATGGTTGTGTGTTCAAAATCGTTAAAGGTGTTAACATTACAAAACTATAAGTTGGAGTCACTAAGGAATGATGATGTGAAGTTATTATCTTTAAGGAAATTGCACCTGTCAGATGTGTATGCGGATGATCAAGTAATGAACAATTTATTTGCTCAATGCCCTTTGCTACAGCATCCGGAATTTGTTCGTTATAACAGTCTGGTCAATGTAAGCTCCTGTAAGAATCTGAAACACTTGGATTTGTGCGATGGTTCCTATACAGATGAGTGGCTCAACAACCAAATTTCAGGTCTTTCGCTGCTCAAGCAGTTATATATAAGCCTTTGTAACAATATAGAAAGCATTACAATTTCAAGCCTCCGCCTTAAGAAATTGATCATTAATACTTGTGAAAGGTTGGTTGAAGTCAAGATTGACACTCCTAATTTAACGATATTTGCGTATGCTGGTGATTTAGTATCCTTGTCTTTAAGCGCCTTGACTCTGTTAGAAACTGAGCTCTGTGTTGCGGACTGCCCAAGTTGTTAGCCCAATTTGCCCACCAAGAGTCCAAGACAAGGCTAAGAATGCTAGCTTGGCCCAATTCCAGAAAGTTCTAGACAATTCTAGCACATTGAGCTTGTAAATACTCTAGAATTCTCTACACATCTCTAGTACATGCAAATATCTAGAATTCTAGGCACATGGTAGAATTTTTTAGAATCTCTAGAGCTTGGCAAGCCTCCCCTATAAATAGGGCATGCCATTTAGTATTTGCACAACAAGCATTGAGCAAGCAACTCAAGCATTGTAAAGCTCTCTTGTAATCTCTCTTGTTAGTAATACAATTTTCTCATTTGGCTCAATTACTCTCTTCTCTCTAGCACTTCGAAAACCTTTAGGCTTAGCTAGTCGAGAAGCTCAAGGCTTCTTAGCAACCTTAGACAAAGTTGTCTAAGTACCGCACGGGTTTGCTGCGCAAAACACTTATCCCGTGACATCTGTTTCGTTTCTCTTCTCCTTATGACATTTATCACTCTCAATGGTATGTAAAATACTGTGAGCTACTTGCAAGGTTCCATAAGTTGTCTAAAGTGTTGATTTTGCGAGCCTATAACTCTAAGGTATGTTTGATTTATCAAACATCTACTTAAGTTAGGAAAAATTTCCAATTCGGAAATCCCGAACTTTATAACGTCCAAAGTTTTACAATGTTGTAAACTGGTTTACAGTATTGTAAATGCGGGAAGCTATCTTGCAATGTTGCGAATGGATCCCAAACTTTATGGACTTTGGGATAATCGACTGGAAGCGGACTCTCTAAATTTGATCAAGTTTCTTATAAATGATATGTTATAACATTCTTGAGTTCTAACTGTTCAATTTGTTGATTTCATTTTTGAAGATTGTGCGTGTTATTGGAGAATTTAAGCAAATTCTACCTCACCCACTGTCTGGTGCCAAGCATTTGAACTTTACAGCAAGTATAGCGGAACCAAAAATTGCTGTTGCAATATTTATGGATTTTTTGCTCTGGATTTCACCTCACGTAGAGATCGTATGTTTAGATTACCTATACAGAAAGAAGTTTTATTTGAGGGAGCTGCTACCTTACATGCAATGTAAGGTACAGCCTCTCACAAACTCAGTTGTGGGTTCCACTTGGGCCCACCAGCCTTGTGAGAAGTTGTACTTTACATTGCATGTAAGGTAGCAAAAGCCTTTATTTGAAGGTACATTTGTTTGTCTATTTATTTATTTATTATTTTGCGAGTTTTGAACTTGATACATTTTCATTGGTCTGTTTTTACACAATTTTTATGCTTATCTTGCGAAGGGAGTGCTTATCTTGACTATACGGCAAGTGTTCTGGCATTGAATAATGCAACATACATGATTGGCATGACAGATAAGGAAAAACTGTTTGTTTTGATATCAGGATCTTAATTGAATGGCATAAAAGTTGATTTGTTGATGATTTATTGTCGATGAAAGCTAACATAAAATTCTGCCTCCATTGGATATTGCATGCTTGTTTGTTGATTCTCAGGCAAGGTGGAATAGGCATTATGATAATGAAATAAAAACCCAATGTTAATAGTTCAACGTTCACCATTAATTAAAATTCTAAAAATTACACATAAAAGATGATGAGCAATTTTTATAGTATTGCATTGCATCGGCCCAGCGAATTGATTTTTATAGTGATTCATCTATCAACTAGATCTTTTAGAGTAAACTCTCTAGGTATATCGATTTCTATGATGCACATGCAGAAAGCTTTTTTTTTTTTAGTATTTATTTGGGTGTTTACTCTTCCTTCCTTCCTTTTTCTTTCTAAAGAAGAGATAATGATAGATCATGGCCATGTTATTTGATTTACGTGTTTCATATCTTCTTGTATTTCAGTTCACATATAAACAACAGCCTGTTTATGAAGGAGGGACTGCACAATGTTGCAAATCTCTTCCCGTCTCGTGTTGGGAGCATTGCGTGAAGAGAGTTGAGATTAAGGTCATTACTACATATATGGAAAGGAATATTACTACTGAGGAAGTTGACAGGAGCAGCAAGGCAGAAAGTTTCATCTTCGAAGGGCAAAATATTTTGGAGAAGATTGATGGCCTTGCCGCAGGCTCTGAATTGGTGTTTTGACATGGGTGCTTACTGTTATTTTCCTTTCTTTTTTTTGGCTTTTCCTGAAGGATTTTTGTTTTGTTTATTTCTGCTCTTGCTGTTCTCAGCACTACATATGGAGTGAATTGGATTGCTCTTTATCACCCTGATGATTGTCCTTTGAATTTTTTATGTCACTTAGGGAATTGTCATGAATAATCATAATTTTATTGTCATGTAGGGGATTTTCACTAATAAAATGATCCGATCCCCATTATCTAAGTATAAATATGCCAAACCACAAGGGAGTAAAGTGAAAAATTACACATAGTGAGAGAAAATTAGATTTTATGTTCCATTTTTGAATCACAATTTTCAAACGACAACCTCTACCTCCCACGGCAATCTGAATGATTGTGTCTTGTGTGCAGAACCATCAGGCCAGTTCTCGAACTTTTTTGAGTTATTGTTGATATTTTTCAATTTATGTTATTATAGTAATTTTACCCAATTCTTTTATATTCTGATTCTGTCATTTAATTGGATGATTTTTTTCAGGATAATTGTTATATACTCTGTGATTATAACGAAATTATTGATTTCTTTCCCCAAAAAAAAAAAAGAAAAAATCTCTCCCAGCACACCAATCGATCACTCTCCAGGAATATTTAATATGTCATGGTGGTCATAGTGGACACGTGTCGGAATTAGGATGTTCTTTGGTGACGTGGCTTACGTGACACAGACAACAGCGAGTATTGTATATTCCCCCACGTAATGGTGATTCTCAATTTTTTGTCTGTTCATTATCAACTTTCCCAAATTTCCGTTAAAAAAAAAAAAGGAAAAATAAATAAAATGAACCCAGTTACTCATTTCTAGGGTTCAGTTCCAAACTTCACTTTCAAGTTTCAGAGCTCCACAATTTCTCCTCACTCTACGGTAAGTTTCTCTCTCTCTGTCTGTTTCTTTGCTTGGTCCCCAGAAACTGAAAGAAAATAAAAGAAACAATTTTTTGGTTAAGAATCTATAATAAGTGTTAAAAGTGGTAAAGATGAAGAGGGTTGATGGGAATTATAGATTTTGAATTGTATAGATTTCTTTTTAATTTAAAGTTGATTAATTATTGATTGATCAAAATTGTTTTTGACTTTTTGGTTTCTTTGACCCCCCTTTTAAAACAAATTGTTTTAAGTTCTGTAGATTCTGATAAAAGTGGGTCTTAGCTTTTTGAAAGAGGTAAGCTTGTGTTTGAATTAGAAAGAATTTGGGTTCCTAATGGTTTAGTTTTTGCTTCTTCTTGTATGATAGTTGATCGAAATTAGTGGTGGTGTTGATTTTTTTTTTTTTTTTGGTTGGTTTGTTCTCTCTGTGATATTGGTTTTAGGAGAAATGGCTGAACAGATTAGAGCTCCCAAGCCAGCCGCTTCCTTTGAGTATGAGCTATTTGAAGGAGATCCAGACCACCTTAGAACCGTTGTAGCTACACCTACTCAGACAAGGCCTTGGATTGATCCTACTTCATTGAAACTCAAGCACAGAATTGGAAGGGGTCCCTTTGGTGATGTTTGGTTAGCTACGCATCATCAGTCAGCTGATGATTTTGATGAGTATCATGAATTAGCTGTGAAGATGTTGCTTCCACTGAAGGAGGACTGTGCAAAAGTGTTTGTCAATAAGTTTGAAGAGTTGTTTCCAAAGTTCAGAGAAAGCCAAAGTGTTTGTTGGTTGCATGGTATTTCAGTCATTAATGGAAAGGTACTCCCTTTGAAATTTGATTTTTATTTTTTTTATTTTTGGGTCCATGTGTATTTTTATGGTTTCATTCTTGTTTATCGGATGTTTTAGCTTTCCTTTTAATGATCTTTCAGTTACAAGAATTGGATTTATTACTTTCTCTTCTTATTAGTCTGCTATATGACTTCTTGGCAGATTTGTATTGCCATGAAATTTTACGAGGGATCGGTGGGCGATCGAATAGCTCAGCAGAGAGGAGGCAAGCTTCCTTTGCCTGATATCTTGAGGTGACATATTTGGGATATATTTTTATCTTTGGAAGCATGCAGTTCTTTTGCTTCTTCTTTTGTACCCTTATACTTGCTGAGTCTAAAATTGGAATAGCATGTGGCTGCTTACTACACCCACCCACCTGCTATAACTATGCAGCTGCAGTTCCATCTAGTCTGATAGAGCTGAGGCTGTACAATATGAATGTTTGACCCCTGCTAATATAGTTGAAAAAACATTGCTTATTTTCTGAAGATTTTAATGTTTACAGGTATGGGATCCAATTAGCAAAAGGAATCTCGGACTTGCATTCCATTGGGCTGTTGGTGTTGAACTTGAAACCTTCCAACTTACTTCTTAGTGAGCATGACCAACTGGTCCTTGGAGATTTTGGGATCCCTTATCTGCTGCTTGGGAGGTCATTGTCTGATTCAGATATGGCTCTCAGACTGGGAACTCCAAACTACATGGCCCCAGAACAGTGGGAACCGGAAGTGAGGGGTCCTATATCTTTTGAGACAGATACGTGGGGCTTTGGATGTAGTATAATGGAGATGTTGACAGGTATTCAACCCTGGTTTGGTAAATCAGTTGAAGAAATTTATCATTCAGTTGTTATAAAGAAAGAAAAGCCACGTATTCCCAGTGGCCTGCCTCCTGCTGTGGAGAATGTTATTATTGGTTGCTTCGAGTATGATCTCAGAAACCGTCCTCTAATGGCAGATATCTTGCATGCTTTTGAAAGGTAAGCTTTTACATATATTTTTCATCATGCCTTATCATAAAAGTGAAAAACATTTTCATGGTGGTAACCTTTTGTTGTATATTGTTTTAGGAAGAGCTTTTGTAAATTGACATGCTATTGATCTTCCCTTGACTTCTGGTAACTTGCATCTTTTGGTTGTAGGCCTGTGGTATCGACTACAGTAATTCCTTTTAGATCCAAGTAATATGATGAGCTACTAAATTGCTCTGTTGTTGCACAGTGTGAAACCTGCTCACCTTTCACTACTTTAAAAGAAATGAATCTTGTGTCAGATAATGCATACATGCTGACACATCCCATTAGGTGTTGCCCTTCCTAAAACCAGCATTTTCTTACAATAATACACAATATAATGCATTTTTTGTCACGTTTGGTATGCATGAAGCTGACAACTCATACCTTACTTCTAGGTACTTGATATGAATAACTTTTGCTTGTGTAGAGAGGGATGATTGGAAAAGTATTCAATACAATATCTAGTTAACAATATTATTCATATCCTTGCTAGATACTGGCTCTATTTTGTCATGTCTACATATCTTTCTGTCCATCAAAGGGAAAATAATTATTCAAAGCAATTCAACTCAAGTTTGGGGGTTTTCCCTTGCATTTTCTTTTGCTTTGTTTTGGGTTTACATCATGAAAATTTTCAATCCTTGTAGCTCGCAAAATGCTGTTTACAATGATGGAGAATGGACTGGTTTAGGAAGCAGAGCTCTTACTGATACATCTAGCGTAAAAGGTTACACTGCCTGGTATCCTTTGAAGGATCATCTCCAAGTGGGTGACACAGTCCGTTCAAGAAAGCCACTAAATGCACGGAAACCGCAGACAGTGGATGTCCCAGCAGGAACCGTGGTTGGTCTGGATGCTGACACCGATAGAAACAGTTCTGTTCTAGTGAAAATTCCTGGGCTGCACAATCCTCTCAGAGTACAGGAGTCCTCACTTGAGAGGGTCACATTTGGCTTGGCAGCAGGAGATTGGGTTAGCTTAAAGGATGAAAATAGCAGACACTCTTCTGTTGGAGTTCTACACTCTGTGCAGCGTGATGGAAGTGTATCTGTTGGATTTATAGGGTTAGAGACTCTCTGGAGAGGAAATTATTCCGAGATTCAAATGGCCAAGGCTTATTATGTTGGCCAGTTTGTTAGAGTCGGAGCAAATGTGTTCACTCCTCGGTTTGAGTGGCCTCGTAAGAGAGGAGGAGAATGGGCCACTGGGAAGATTTTGCAAGTGCTTCCAAATGGGTGCCTTGTTGTTGGGTTTCCAGGGAGATTCCCATTAGGGCATGGATCTGGCAGCTCTTTGGCGGATCCATCCGAAGTGGAACTTGTTTCTTTTGATACTTGTCCTGGTGTAGTGGAGAAGTATAAACATATCGAGGATTACCACTGGTCTGTGAGACCACTTGCAATTGCACTGGGTTTATTTGCAGCCATGAAACTGGGCTGGTTAGTTGGACGAAGCGTGGGTGGTAGACTGAAGAAGGGCCACGGGAATTCCAAGAGGGGTGGCAACAATTGTCAGGATGGCCAGGCTGCTGGTGGCAATGGAGCTTGGCTTCCCTCACCAGTTGCAAATATTATCTTCAGAGAAGGGGTTCCTGCAACTGCAGCTGCCAGATAATTCCACCTGGATAGGTTTGGTGTATCTCCTAAAACACTAACAGATTGCAGATCATGTGAATTACACTGATATTTAAACTAATAGGGCAGTGTTTTCACATGAAGTGGGCAAGGTTGACTGTAATCTGATACTTTGCTAAACAAATTCTGTCCATGATTAGGAGACAGAGTTGTACATATATATATGTAAATAATCTGAAAATAATGGCTTTATTGTATTTGTACCCTTCTCCGCTTCACAATTCGTTTTTCTCCCAGCACAAACCTTGGACTGGAGCTGGTATGTGGTAACCTTTCAAGCTGGCGCAAACTAATGCATTAAGAGATGCTTGATGCTCTCGACGTGGATGATTCTCACATCTTCCATTAGCAATTTGTATAATTTGTCTCTTTGGTTTTCATTAGAAGTCAAGATTTTACACGCGCGCACGCGCAAATATATATAAAATTCACAACTTGTGGGAAAAAAAAAAATTCACAAACATTTATAGTTATTGAACATTTACATATAGGTCTCAACATTTTGGAAAGGGGGCATGCAAACTCCGGATGGTACGTTCGATATTCTCAAAAAATAAAATGATGGTATGCTCGATATTCTCAAATAAATAAAATGAGTAATTAAATTCGAAATGAGCATCGATAAAAAGAAAAAAAAAGATTGTGTCGATTTATCTGTGTTTATGTAACTAATGTATATTTGGTATTTTCCGAATGGGAAACATTAACTTCAGAAATTTTAGCTTATAAGCAATTTCCCCCCCCCCCCCCCCCCCCCTCAATTTTACTTGGCAATGTTTACTTTATTCTTCCCCATTAAAAGTTAATTTGCAAATTAGGCCGGCCACCAGAGGTGGTCCAAAGTAATGTGTACTTGCATTTCCATTAAACGATGGAACATTTTCACTTGACGCAAAAGCAAAAGAAAGAGAATCAGAGAAAAAATTCAAGAAAATGAACGTCATGGGAGAAGAAAGCTCTGAAAGAAGAAAGGCAATGAAGGGTCTCTTGTAAGCTTTCGTTAACTTCTCTAATCTCTGCTTTTGTTATTGTTGTTTACTTGATGTCCTAAACATGAAAACAAACATGCACTAAAATCCTGTTGTGTTTGTTTCTCGAGAAAACGACAGAAAAAAGTAAGAAAATGATGGGTTCATAGCGAAATCCACAACGATTCTATATTTTTGGAGGAATCCCCATTTTCTTTTCTTTTCTTTTCTGTTTCAAAAGACTTGCACATAAGCACTGGATTTCGCTTTTGTTTGGTTCCGGAGAAAACAATGAAAGAAAAAGAATAGAAAGTGTGGGGCTTGTGACAAACTAACAATAATCTCTTTCAGACAATATCTATGGTATCGGTATCAGACTCAGATGTCCCAATTCTTGTTTTGGTTTCTTGCTGAGAAAATGGATGTGAAAGCATTAGATATGTTCTGTTTGAATGATGAGAAAATTAAGAAAAGATAACAAGAAATGGATCAATAGTGGTTACTTAATCGACAAATTGTGTAGATCCAATTGTAAAGTTTTAGTTTGCCCTGCACCGATAAATTGATTTATGAGAAGCACTTTATTCTCACAATTAAGCCACAGAATCTTTTGGTCAAGTGAGTTTATCTTGGAAGCTTCAATTTGTAAGAAACAGTCCAACTAATGGTAGCTAAACTCTAATCCAAGCAATTTTTGTAATTTATTGTGAAAGCACTACGGAAGTATTGGAATTTCAAGAAAATTGTAGGATTTTACGAATGCATTTTTGACATTTCTAAGTAGTTTATATCTCTGAAGTATGCTTTCACTACTTTTTGAGATACAGAACCACCGGGAGAAAAAAAATCCATGAGCTAATAACAAACGACGACAAATTTAACCATGACATTATCCAAATTTCTTTCTCCCTTTTTTGATGAAATGATAGACGATGTCTGTCTCAATGTGTGATAAAAAATATATTAGGGAAGTTACAATGAGAGGTTTTGGATTATAGTTTGGGCAAATGTTAATTACCTGAAAAATTACAGTTTGTGTATTTTTTTTTTCTTTTCTGTTTCTAGGTTTCTTGCTTATAAAAAGGGTAATTTTCTTTCTAGTGACTTGGAAGGTCAGGAAAAGGATGAAAGAAGAGTGAGAACAGGCACTCAAAGAGAAGATGCTGGTGAGATTGATAACATAGTTGAGAGGGTTGAAAACATAGTTGAGAGGGTTCAGTGCACAACCATCCACAAGTCTGAATCAAGCAAAAGAGGTGAAGATCTGAAAGAATATTTACCTCTTTTTTGTCGAAATTTCATTTCTTGGCATGAAATGGCATTTTTGTGGAACCCTGAAAGCTCTTGACAGCTTGAGGCGATAGCAAGATCTTTGAATCATTATGGAGTTCATTTATGTAACAGTTCTATTGCCAAGCTTCTGTATTATCTTTTTAAAGTTTAACCAATTTCCTTTCAGGAATGAAGTTTATGGGTGGTTCAGTGCTTTCAATATTTAGAAAAAAAGTTACGAAACATTTTAACAGAGTTCTTTTAAGTAGCATAATTGTGGTGCAGTGGTTGATCTTGATGCATCCTCTTTCCAGCGAAGAAGCTGACTATTTTGGATGGTACCTGCTTTGGGAATAGTGGTGCATTTGAAAAACACTTCAATTATAGAT
The DNA here is from genome assembly GCF_000493195.1 of Citrus x clementina. NCBI lineage: Eukaryota > Viridiplantae > Streptophyta > Magnoliopsida > Sapindales > Rutaceae > Citrus > Citrus x clementina. The sequence continues at coordinate 11,574,146 of NW_006262075.1, forward strand.
GTTGAGTTCATAGGACATAAAAAATGTTGTTACATTGATGTACAGTCTATTGTTGTGCTCAAATTCTCTGTCCGATCCATTCTCCTTTTAATCTCAAAGTTGATGTGGTAACCAGGTGAAGACATTTCCAGGGAAAAGTATAGTCACTGGAGGCAAGAGCAGAAAACTAGAGCAGTAAGTCTTGAGAAACAGCTCAATTCAAGGTGGGAGCTTGAGGAGCTAATTAAGGAACAGCTGAACAGGTTCAATACCCACTATAACCATTCCAGCATCCCAACATATCTCAAGGATGTGGCCAGCTTCCTCATGCCTAGATGGACTCCACCTCATGAGTTGGCTGCCCTATATTGGATAGGAGATTGGCGGCCCTCTGCCATTCTGGACCTTGCTCGTGGTTTGGTTCGATCCCCATCCTCAATATCATCATCATCCAAATCAGAGTCAAGTGATACTGAACGGCTCCTATCACAGGTCATGCATGAGATACGGATTGAGGAGGCAATAATTGATGAGGAAATGGCTGAGATTCAAGCAACATGTGTCCTTCACCTTCCCTTTGCTTCACTGAACAAAAAGCGGTTAGATGGTTCTGCATTGGGTTTTATTCAGAAAGAATTTAAGAAGATTGAACGAGTCATAATTAAGGCCCAACAGCTCAGGTTGGATTTCTATCTTGATTAAGAAAACTGCTATTACCTGATATATCTAATCTTATTGTGATGCCTACAAAAAATGTCATGCATTGGCTGTTAAATCTGTTTAGCATAGGTGAATTTTACACATTCCATTCACTGGTGGAAGTTTTAAGGCCATTACACCCAAAAAGATAAACACGTCAACTGAAATAACTACCACAAAATGAGAGTTATTGATTGCTAATGTGAAAATTTTCATAACAGGTTGAAGGCATTAGAATTGGTGGTGAAGAAGGTTTTAAGTCCAACTGATGCGGCCAAGTTCTTTGTGGCATTTGAAAGAATTCAAAATGCCATCCATCAGGTTTCTGAGCAGCAGAAATTAGGCAAAGTTCTGGTCACCGTGCCCACCAAGGCCTTCAAAACCAGCTGAGGGCAAACAGTGACAGGGATTCATAAACAAGAGTTGGTTAATGGAGATTCTCCAGGATATAAAAGTCTAGTAGTTGTGTGGAGTATTAAATGTACATTCTTATCTCTTTTGTAATGGTCATAGGCTGTTTCATAAGTGCATTTTTGTAGTGTTATTATGGTTATATAAATATGATGATTTTTTTTAACCCATTATAGCTGTTTTACTTCTTGTAATTCTTGTAATATGTGCATTAGCATTTGGATACTCAATAGCAAAATTAGACGTCCTGAAGATGTAAAAAAATAACTGGTTCCATTGTAGTTCTGTCTTCTGTGCATCTGAGACGACATTTTGTCTTGCTTCTAAATAAATAAACGATAAGTCATGCAAGTTATAATTTGAAAGATCAGTCAGTCTCAAATCATAATTTTTTCACTTGCAACTGGAAGCTCAAGTATATCCGCGAATTATTTATGATCAATTAATATCTGCATGTTTCTCTTAAAATTAAGTGTGTATATGTATAAGTTACATTGTGTGATAGGTTAGGTAATGCCATAGGTATGATTTATTAATACGCTATAACCACATAATATCTTAACTATTCATATCATGTTATTGAATTTTGAAATATTATTAGAGATATTTACATAATTATGGAAAATATGATAACAATCAAGATATTAGAGGATACTAAAATCCATAATGAAAATTTTATTAAATGAATTTAAAAAGGCAAAATATTTTTCTTTCCCCTAACACCTCAAATACCTTTAAGCCACCCATGCTATGCAAGTCTCAAATTCATTTCATGGTGTATTTTGAATTGCAACTCCTCAAGTTCATTTCATGGTTTAATTTGGATAAAAGCAAAACATTCCGTATCGATTGATAGGAGATTGAATCTATCCAAGCACCGATCAAACAATAAGATTTCTGAGTCAAATTTATAAGTCTATATTTCTCTTTCATATTTTCATGCTACCCATTCATCATAACTCAATAAGATAATTTAAGAAGGAAAATGAGAAAAAGTTATCATAGATTTCTTGAAACGATCACAAAATTTAAAGCTAGTTAGGGATAGATTTTACTTATTAAGGTTCCATGTAATACCAACTATAGGTATTGCTGCTGAAAATATAAACTACATAAATTATCAGCCATATACCCTTAAACAACACCCGTATCAAACTTGTGTGAACACTTTTCAAATGTATCACTCATATATCCTAAATTGACAAAATACTTCTGTCGTCCACCAATCCGTTAACTTCCGTTAGAAAGTTAACAGAATTGTGATAAATTGACTATTTTGCCCTTAAAACTTAAAATGAGGTAAAAATATAAATTTACCCCAAAAATTAACGTAAATTTTCATTACATAATTTTTTTATTTTGTTATTAACAATACATTTTTTTATTAAAAAAATGAATTATTAATGGTACATAATATTAACAATTATCTATAAAAAATATTCATATTATACCATAAAAGATTATTAACAACATATTATTTACAATTATACATATTATATCATAAAAATTTCTAGTTGGAACTTGGAGGAGTAGATCTTAAAAAATTTTGGTTAAATTTTGGAGGAGTAGATTTGTTTGTAAAGTAGTTTTTTTTAGCAATTATTAACAATTATCCGATAAATGGGATGGCATTTCATTTTTTTTAATCAAAGTTTCGTCACTCTTATGATGTCAGCGCTTGCAAACGGAAGTTAACGAATTGGTGGACGGCAGAAGTGTTTTGTCAACTTAGATTATACGAGTGATATACTTGAAAAGTGTTCACACACCTTTGATACGGGTGTCATTTAAGGGTATATGGCTGATAATTTCCCTATTAAATAACAAAATCAAATTGTATGATTTGTGGTTATTTTTATTTGACTCCTTATACAATGCCACGCCAATTTGTATAAAATAATTTGTAAAAAAAAAATGAATATATCATTTCGTTTCCTTGAATTTGTGTGAAACAGTTTATTAAAGTCATTGGTAGAGAATCTTGTAACCAATAGTGAGATCCTTAAGATTTGTTATAGTTGTAGTCAATTGTGAAAGCATTAGGGTCTGCTTGCATGTCAAGCAGTTACTGGAACCTCATCAAGAAAAACGGGTTTTTGAAATAATTCATTAATTAACATTTCCTAATAATTGAAAGCTCTCTAGTTTTATTTTATCTACTTATTGAGATTATGTATCCAGAAGCTTGTTAATTAGTATATGTACTGTTCTCTCAACTAGTCTGGTGAAACAAAAGGATCGATATTCAGCTGAAACTGGGATTTTATAAATGTTTAATTTAACTAAATACCATTAATTTGATATTGGTCCAAAGCTAAGATTAATTTGCTATTGGTCCAAAGCTAAGTATACATATATAAAGAAATGGGTAAACTTCAATTTGTTCCAAGATAAAAAGATTTTACTTGTTAAAGGGTGAAAATTTCAATTTACCCCGAAAGATTATTATAAGTACTAATGATTTTTTTTTTTTTGTCTGCTTAACAATAAATGATGATTTTTTAAAAAATTTTTTGGAGTTAAATTGAAGATTGTCACTCTAACTGAGGGATGAACTAAAGTTCACCAGAGAAATGGATGGAATACATAAAATAAAATGATTGACAACAGATGAAATATCGTCAATTATTTAGAGTTTTTGATCGAAATTTGATCTCCAAATACATTGGTAATGACAAGATCAAACAGTTCATGAAGCTTTGAACATGTCCAAGCGACACTCAGCTGCAAGTCCCCTGTTCCAAAATTTCTCGTAATATTCAGCATATGTAAAATCTCTATAGACAGCTGGGTGATCTTGGTCAATCAACCCTTAGCAGGATCTATCACAGCATCAGGCGATGGACAATAGAACGTTGGAATGGATATGCCGCGAAACGGCCGCACTTTAGAGGATTAGTGCTAACCCCGATGATTCATTTGTCGACACTTGACAGGGAAGATGTGGGTGACTACTGTACGAGTGCTAGAGGGCTGGTGCTAAGGCTGATTGAGGCCATATCTGAGAGCTTGGGGCTTCCGAGTGATTATATAGACAAGGAGGCATTGGGCAAACACGGGCAACACATGGCTTTGAACTACTATCCACCATGTCCTCAGCCTGAGCTTACATGTGGACTGCCAGGACACACTGATCCAAATCTAATAACTATTCTTCTTCAGGATGATGTCCCTGGATTGCAGGTCCTCAGAGACGGCAAATGTGTTCCTGTAAATCCTATTCCCAGCACCTTCATTGTCAACATCGGCGATCAAATGCAGGTTCTCGGCAATGATCGGTACAAGAGTGCGCTCCTTGTCGCGGCTCACCACCGCTCGATGGATAGTTATTAGATTTGGATCAGTGTGTCCTGGCAGTCCATATGTAAGCTCAGGCGGAGGACATGGTGGATAGTAGTTCAAAGCCATGTGTTGCCCGTGTTTGCCCAATGCCTCCTTGTCTATATAATCACTCGGAAGCCTCAAGCTCTCAGATATGGCCTCAATCAGCCTTAGCACCAACCCTCTAACACTTGTACAGTAGTCACCCACATCTTCCCTGTCACAAACCCTCTAGCACTAGTACAGTAGTCACCCACATCTTCCCTGTCAAGTGTCAACAAATGAATCATCGGGGTTAGCATTAATCCTGTAAAATGCAGACGTCTACACATAAGAATGAATACAATAATTATTAATTATATGTACCTGAAGGATGGAGGATTCAAAGGCCAGTCGTGCACGTAATCTTGAAGTGGATAACAATGAAGCCTTAAGAAATCTCTCCTGTTGGACGCCTTTTCAGTCTTGACATTAAAACTGGTGGACAGTCTTGTCGGCTTTAAAGGGTCATCGGAGTAATTCTTCAACCTCTCCCTCTCTGGCAATTTGAAAAATGTTCTTGCAATGCTCAACATGTTATTGATCATTGCCTCCGAAATTCCATGGTTCTTCACCTGGAAATTGTTATTTCATAGCATGTAATTAATATGAAAGATAACTAATTAATGAAACATATAGCAATGAGACAAAAAAATTTTGACAGATTGCTGATAAAAACAACAGGTGCCAGTTTAATTCTTTAATTAAAAAAGAAGGTAGACTAGCTCTAATGTACAAGTTGTTATAATTATTCTAAGGTGTGTATGTCCGCTTCTTTTAATTCTCTATACATACTATATGATGCAATTTTAAAAGATGCAATCATCCTCACAAGAAACAGATTATAAGTTGCTATATATGTATATATAACCTGAAAGAAGCCACCATGCTGGCATGCTTGGCCAATTTGTTTAATGATATCAGAGCGGCGAGGACCATAAAGGCCCTGGAGATCGATAAGCGGAATTGAACCGTCTGATATGTGAGCTTGATCGGTGAGATTTGGGCGGTCGGAAATGGGCCGGATATAATCCGAGGGAACATTTTGAAGAGTAGACGCAAGGTCGGATAGTAGAAGCTTGATGTGGGTGGTGGCTGCTGCAGCCATCTTCGACGAGTAAGAGCTTGTATAGTATATAATTTGCCAATCATAAAATATATAATTTGTCAGCAGTTTCTTGATGAATTGAATCAAGGTGCTGGTGAGTGGTGATATAATGCCTTCCTTCTATTTGTACAGAGCCTGGTGGGAGGGAAATGATGGAAACTGCTGACACGTACCGACAGCATTACATATCAAGTAAAAAGGGGGAAGATACCTTTTTGTATGATATGAAGAATATTGTTAGTATAAAAGTCGGTTGAGTCAGATGGATATTATCTAAATTCTCGCCGACTACCGACCATTGACAAAGTTCCCAAGAATACACAAAACAAAAGAATCCAAACCCAACTTAGTTGTAATATTATTAATCGCTTAGCTAGCCAGCAATGTCTATTGAGGATAACCAGATAACAGAAGAGGATCCACATCCCACTTAAATAATTAATTGATATGACAACACAGTACATATTTGGCATTTGATGGGATAATTTTGGCAATCCAATCAAACGGGAGTGACAGTGAACAACTTGGCCAAGTATCTAATAGACTCTAATCTAATCAATCAAAAATACTAACTAATTAATTTACCATCACTGCTAATCCACCAGCTTAGGTAGCAGAATACTGTTAGGAATTTGGATATGTAAATTAAGCATAAATAGTAAACTATGTTGTCTATCGATCTACTCTTGCCACATGGGTCTGTTCCAAGGTCCCTACTTGGTGAAAGGTCACAAAATGATATCTGACCCCAAAAAAAAAATTTGATAAATTATTTGTAGAAACAGTAATAAATTAGCAACGATTTATTTACTTGATAAAAAAAAAAGTAGACCAGTATTAGTTTATCATTATTTTTGTCAGCATTTTATCTCTTTAGGTTGGCATATGTGTATATATAATCAGTGGAATAGCTAGAAAATTATATCTATGTGGGCAAAATTTTTGACGGACTAAAGAAAAAATTATTTTGACTTCTGTAAGAGAAGATGCAAGATCAGATAGTAGAAGCTCGGTAGTGATTTCTGTTTAATTATCATTGCTCCTGTTGTACAAGTCTAAGTCACGTGGATATTATCTAAATAAATTCTTACCGACTGCCACAACCTGGAAAAAAAAAAAACCAATTAAATTGATTTAAATTAATAGTTGTTTAAATTATTTGATTCATTTTCAAAATGGGTCGGTAGATTGAACCGTAGGCCCTGTGGTATATGCATGCGATGACGCAGCAGGGGCAACGTCATTCGAACAACCTCATGTGATTGAGATATGTCGCCAGACTCGCCGCCAATTATGGTGATGCCGCAGAGCACCAAACAAAAGAATTGGGTTTTTTTACACATGGAGCAGGTTGAAATGTTTCAAAATTATTGGGCGTTTTCATATTTTCAAAAACTCAAACGGGACATTTTAATAAAATTTAAAGAAAGTAAAGTCTTTTACAAAATCATCCTTTGAAATTTTCCTATTCTGTATCCGTCCTTGTTGACCACTGTCTTTTCATCCTTCGTCCGTGAAATTGTACATTGCACATACAGAATTAAATTGCTTTCTAAAAATGTCTGCACATGTACATTGTACGGGCATTGAATCAAATTGTTAGATCAGTGATTTAATTGGGCTGAATTTGTAATATTGGACCAAAATCCAGCTTTAATTGCAAGTCAACAATGGTCAAGTATATGATGAAATTTTGTTGAAATGGTTTAAGGACCACTTGGTTTATTTCATGTATTTTTCCTTTTCATGTATTACATTTGGAAGCAACTAGAAAAGAAAATTAAAAATATGGTGCTAGCACTTTGGCCTAATTCAATTGCTGGCATGTCATACCAAAATTTAATAGTGTAAATTTTGGATTACCTTTCATTTTTCTTCAAATCATCCCTTTTACTTTTGAAACCATGAACTTATCTCATTTTTATTTAAAAGATAAGAAAAAAAATGAAAGTGGGTCAAAGAATTTTTTCTTTATTTTTTGTCTTCTTAAAAAAATAAGAAGTAGATTGAGATTTTCAAAAATAAGAGGGATGATTGAAGATAGATAATTCACGAGAAGTAATTTGAAACTAATCTTTTTACATGTAAATATGTAATGAGTATGATACCTTTGTAATGTTGTATGTATATTTGGTGTCACCTTTGTCTCGCTAACAAGAGGGGTGAAAATAGTTAAAGATGAAAATTAAATTATCGTGTTGGATAAGACGCAGTGGCAGATCTAGAAAAATAATTTATCGGGGGCTAGATTCTATAATAGTAAAATTTTAAAACTAAAACTTTGAATGTATAAAATATTTGCTAATACATTTATAATTGTTCTTGACGCATTTTCAAGAATAGAAAAATATTTGTGGTGATGAGCTATCATTATTTTTAATTATAGTGTAGGCTTTTATAATTCTAAAAGTTAAAGTTTAAATTTTGTGAGTTTATAAATTTTTAGGGTCAATTTTAATAGATTTAATGGGGGCTAATTAGAAATCTTAATTTTTTTCTTTTATTCCTAGAATTTTTTTTTTACCCCGCTGGTCACATATTGCATAAGACATAACTTAGCAAAAACTAAATACATTAAAAGTTTGTTTGGATTTTTCCATACTTTAAAATCATGGATTGGAAAATTTATATATATATTCATTAACTAAGGTAGGTGCCCTCACTTTTTTTTTAAAAAAATACGGATATATTATTAAACTATGCGATCTAACATAATCCTTTTAATTAATTATTAAACTATATAATTTAATAACGTGTCCGTATAGAAAAAATAAAGATTCCTATCATTATATATATAAAATAAATGCAACTTACCTTCTTCATTCATTGTCAAATATTGCTTCAAACCATTAATTTTTTAAATCGTCATCACATCTCATGTTGTTAACTTGGTATAATAACTATTAAAGTCGATTTTTAAAACTTGGTCATCATCATGTACTTTTTCATCGATTGGAAAAGAAAAAATTTGTAACATTACAAACAAATGACAACATGACAACAACACAAGGGTTTGTCCCACTGCTACCACAAGTCAATTCAAAATTTCGCACCAAGATCTCTGATTAACAGCTGGTTTAAAGCAAGAAAGAAAAGCATCTTGAGTGTCTTGATCCTCCCACTGTAGCTTTTTCCACCAGTTTTCTTCTCCCTTGATAACGACTTTACACCCTTTCGCGCTGTTAGAATCGAGAGGAAGCTTGAAAAGCATGGGGCATCCTTCAACTCTAATTTCCTTTAAATTTGGAAAGGCCAAGGCCTCCCAATTGATACAACACAAATTTCTTAGATTTTCCAGGCTAAGAAATTGGAGTTTTGCAAAAACACTCTTCCTCCTCTCTTGATGACGATGATGAAGTTGACTCAATTTGTTGGCTTTGATTATTTGCTCCATGTCACAGCAGCTTAATACAACGATGGACTTGAGGCTTGGAGCAAAAACGAGCCATGTCAAGTCCTTCAACTTGAAGCAAAAGCCTACTTTGACTGTGTGAAGGCTGTGGAAACCATGGGCTAATTGGTTTACTGATGATCTTTGTATAATCATCTGAAAATCTTCCAAATGTTTACAACCAGCAACGTAAAGTTTATTGAGATTGTGTAGGCATGCTAAACAGAAAATATCGAGTGACTTTGAATCGTTAAAGCATCGGAGGAAAAGAAATTGAGTACATCTTTGCAATTCCTGGGAGATCAAAAGTTCCTGGAGAGCTTGCAACCTTTTCAAGGTGATGGTCACCGCCATTAAATATTTCATGCCGATCAATTCCTCCACCAAAACTTGATGACCCCCAAACAGAACATTGCTTTTCAATCTTTCAATTTTGGAACCACCGCAATCAAACATTCTCAATACCTGTAACTTTGAAAATGCAGAAATCACCAGCCTTGGAAATTGATTGAGATTATACATGTACTGCAAGTTCAGGCATTTCAAATTTACTAATTTTTGTAGATCAATTGGTAAATGTGTAATGGCCGTACTGGATAAATCAAGATGTTCGAGTGAAACCAATGTTGAAATTCCTAACGGTAATTTCCATAGCAAATGATTATTTGACATATTGAAAACTCTGAGAGAAGGCGTAAATTAAAAGAAGTCACCTGCGATCATCTTCAAACTATTGTCGCTAAGAAACAAAGAAAGAATGTGAGGGCAGGTTGGAGTTCTGATAGATTCTCAATTTTGTTTTTCATCAAGGACATTCTTCTAACATTTCTCCAGTTTTGTATCTCCGGTGCTTCTGTTAATCCAAAACCTGCGTGAACTAAGAAGTTTTCCTTCTCCTTCTCGATTTTACAAGCTATCCATAACACCATGTCACGGATCACATCGTGCATCTTTACAACATGTTATCCACTTTCCTCTTCTCCTATGTCTCCCCATTCTTCCTCCAGGAGACATGCATGAAGAAGAATACCAATAATGTAATATCCTTCATCGTATGCTCCACTTCTATCATATTGATCTAAAAATCCTTCGCCAATCCAACAATCTATCAATTCACTTTTACGAGTTCTATAGTCTTCAGGAAATAAACCACAGTATAAGAGACAAGATCGTATTGTTTCATCAGGTAAGCTGTCATAACTATATTTTAGAAGAGGATACACTTCTTTTCCCATACCTGGAAATTCTGAGGCTGATATTCTTAAAACTTGAATCGCATAGTGCCACTCTTGAGGTGTCTTTTTGCAAGCCATTACGCGACCGATGGTAATGAGTGCAAGTGGCAAACCAGCACACTCTTGAGCCACACTTCTGGCTAGTTCAGGAATGTTTGGATGGTTTTTGAGAACATCTCTTCAGAGATTCTCACGAAACAATCTCCATGCATCCTCAGGTCCCAAACACTCTACTTTTAAGAACTCGTGAGCTTGCATTGCACTACAGATTTCAAGAAAACGAGTTGTGAAGTCTATCCTGGATTTATTTTCAGGGTCGGGAAAAGGAACACCCACTTTAGTTAAATCAACGCGCTCCCAAATATCATCCAATAACAATAAAAGCTTCTTCTTGCTCAAAATTCTGAAGATATCCGATGCTTTGTCTTCAAGACTTCCATTCTTCCATGATTCGTCAAGAAAACCAATTCTTCTCCCAATTCTCTCTTGAATCTTTTCAAGCTGTAAATCTTTAGACACCACCATCCAAATCACAACATCAAAATCATTTGGTGCACCGAGAAGCTTGTTGTTGATTTTGTTAACAGAGTAGTCTTTCCGACTCCCCCCATGCCATATAGGCCAATGATTCCCACTTGTTCTTCTCTAAGACATCTCCTGACTTTATCAAATGTTGATTCCAAACCCACTGTTGGTTCACAAGGCCTCTGGTCCACTGCAGGCGGCGGTACCTTCTCAGCGACCGCATCAAAAGCTCCTTCACCCATTAAATTATTCACAAGCTGCAGCGTCTTAGCCACTCGTTTCCCGAACTCGAAGCTTGACTTGCAGTTCTTGGAACAGCAGCCTCCCGGACATAATTTATCAACTTCTTGAGAGCTATCCCTCATCAGTTCACCAACTTTAGTTTCCACAGCTTCCACTCTTGAAATTTTTGTCATAAAAGTCTGACTAATGAAATTACTCTTGGCTCAATTCCTACATCAGATATGAGCCACTGACTGCTTCCTTTATTTCATGTATTTGAAGCAACTAGAGGAAGAGAAGAAGGAAAAAAGGAAAAAAGAACCTTAATATGTGGTGGTACCTTTTTAAAATCATTCAGTTGCTTAACACGTATATCCAAATTAATGTAACAAGTTGTGCTGCATGCATTTTGTGTCTCCTTTTGTCTCCTGAAAGAGGGTTTAAAACTTGAAGTAATTAAGAGTGGAAATTAAACTATCATGTTAGGGAAGACATAATGATTAAGCAAAAACTTTGCTGTTTTATATAGATGTCGGTAAAATGACCGTTTGATTATAGTTGTTGATTGGTAATCTCACTCGGAAATGTTATGTTATTATTACATTAACATTGAGCATGATTTGCACCACTTTCTGCCGAGTACCCACCATTAATTCTCGGAATGAAATGGCATTTTTACAGAAACCACGAAAGCTCTTCATGGTTTCTGATGATTGGGCTCCCCAATTGGGTTTGGTCTCGTGCACTTGGGCTTCTAGTCCATTATTGATCATTCAATTGCACTAGGGCATCTATTGCATGTTCTAGTAATTAATTAGTGTAACATTCACATTATAATGCATTACTTGTTATTTTTTGCATGTAGATAATTTCAAATTTCGATCAAAGAACCTCAGATTCTTTGAATTTTACGGTGTATATTTCTGATCAAGATGGCGAATCAGCTAATGCCAACGAAAATGATTTTGAGACTGCATTGGAAGTAGTTAACCAATTTATATTCAGTCAAGGTTTCAAACCTATTGCAAAACTTAATTTGGTTGAAATTGAGAGATATTTTGCGAATGACTGGGATTCTAGCCTATTTAGATCATTTCACTAATTGGAGCTGCATCTATGCAATTTTACGCCTTCGAAGGGAATATTATGTCTCAAACGTCTTTAATTATATTCTCTGAAGCATGAAGAGACGATGAACAATAATTCTAGCATAAGATATGTATGAACTCGCTGATTCAAAAATTTAAGGCAGGTGAAAAAGATTTTGCAGAAAACCCAATAGCTAGAATGGACAGAACAATACTAATATTTTTTGTTTAGACATAATCTATTCAATTTCTTCATTTTCTTACCTTTTGCAGCAAGTTCATATGTGAAAAGAATTTAGATCTATCACAAATAAATGTAGGCAATTAAAAATAAAAAATTAATTACTTAATTAATTTTTCAGAAGTACTGTTCATTGTACCATTCACCGTTACTGTTCGCCCGCAACTGTTCACATCCGCTTCAAAAAAATTAATTTTTCAAAAACACAATAAAATGCAGAAAATAAATGACACATAGATTTTAAAGTGGTTCGGATTAATCAATCATACATCAACGAGACCACACCCAGATGAAAATCAATTCACTAAGTTGAGATGTTACAACCTATGAATTTACCAAACTTAGGACTCTCACTTACAGTTTATCACTATATAATTTACTCTACCTTAGACTAAATCTGGTTCTCATGAATAATTGATTGAATCTGGTTCTCATGAATAATTGCTACCCCTCTTGATCCACGATCCTCAAAGCACTTCGCAAATTGTTCAATAGCAATTCTTCAACGTCTAGTAATCCAAGATCCACATAAATTCTCCACAGAAATTAAAAAAAAAAAGATAAGAAAACAAATCAACACAACATTATGCGCCAAATCTGAATTCTCTAGGGAGGAGGCCGAATTTTGGTTCTCTGCTTTATGCTCTGTGTTGTGCGTTCCTCCAATTGTGAAATACTTCTCTTTATATAGGCACTAAGGTTTCACCAAAATAGCAAGTCTTAAAAGACTTAGATACTTTCCAAATAAGAGTTTTTTTCCTCTTATAATTCCTATGAATCTGAATATGAATAAATATGATCTTCTTGCCTTACTTGTCTCCTAAAAAATATCTAAAACATTTAATAAACTTCCTATTTGAACCAACTTCTTGCTCTAAATAGATCTCATGAGCCAACTATAGAATCTCATCATTAATTGACTTACTAAATTAGACATCTAATTAAATTAGGAAATAAATATTCCTAATAAATTGGAATCTCAATAAATTAGGGGATTAATAAATTAATTCTATTACAAGATATGCAATAAATAAACTTCCAATTTAACTAAACTTGCCATAAGATACCAACTCTAAAAATAATAGACTTAACAATATGTGTATTATTTATGGTAAGCTAGAAGCCAGAATCTTGAGTCAAAACTGATGATTGGATATTAGGGAAAACTAAATAGATTGTCATTGAACAAAGTGAATCTATTTTGTTTCTTCCAATTTTCGACCTTCAATTGCCAGTATTTATCACAAAAGCTCCATCTATTATGTATAAACAAGTGAAGGGCGGACATGAAATATTGGAGGAAATTAAACAATAACAAGAGAGTATGTTAATGTGTTTGTTTAATTCCCTCCAATTTTCACATACAGCATTCACAGTGATAGAGTTGAAAACGAGTAGCAAAAGATACTCGAAACAATGTGGCGATGGCCAGTATAATTTATAGACCTTCTTAAGCAGCAAGGCAGGACAGAAACAGAATCACAAGAATTGCATGAACACTAAGCAACAAACTCATTCGGCACTCCCCCATGGAGGGACGCCAAATTGATGGGCTGGGTAGGTTTTTCCCAAGCCCAGGCCCAAGCCCACGACATGGCTATTTGGATTGTACCCTTTATAATTGTTGAATTGTTAAAGAGCGAAGCTCCAAACACCTCTTTAAAACTCGGAAAATTATTATTATACCACATATATTTTATCTTATATTCATCTAACCACTACAAAACTCTAACATATTTTTTGCACCATTTTTCTTTTTAAATTTGTATCAATTAGCCACTTTTACAATAACACCGTTGAATAATTTAAATAAAATATCAATTTTATCCCTAAATAAATTAAAAGACCATTTTATTTATAAAAACTTTGAAAAATAAAAAAATTATAATTACAAAGATACCCCTAAATTTAATTAAAAATAAATCCCAAAATTATAGTTTTTATTTTTAATAAAAATTATTTTTAATAAAAAATTGTAATTATAAAAATAACTACAAAATTTTGGGATTTAATAAAAATTCCCTTAATTACTAAGATTTTTGGATTTATTTTTTAATAATAAATTCAGTTATTTTGATAAAATTTTGTAAAATTATAATTTTTAACAAACAATAATTATTAAAATTTTGAAAAATCTAAATGTAATAAAAATTAGCTAGGCACCTCTACTTGGGATTTATTTTTTATTAAATTTTGGGGTATTTTTATAATATAATTTTTTATTTTTTAAGCTTTTATAAAATAAAACGATTTTTTAATTTATTTAGAGGTAAAATTATTATTTCATTTAAATTATTTAACGGTGTTAGTGCAAAAGTGGCTAATTGATATAAATTAAAAAAGAAAAGTGGTGCAAAGATCACGTTAGAATTTTGTGGTGGTTAGGTTAACATAGCGCAAAATAGAGGTGATACAATGATAATTTCCTTTAAAACTCTTATGAAACCCCACTTGTTATATACATAACTCTTACTTGAATGAAAATGACAGAAAAATGACAAAAGGTTATAATAGAGTTTAATTAAATTTTAAAAATAATCTTTTTTTTCATAAAAATCTTATCATGGTATATACTTTATTATTTATTTCCTCAAAATTATTTTATTTAAAAAAAATTAATTATATCATTTAATGACGGAGGGTTCATGATTTGTAGCTGTAAAATACATTAATTTAATTGAATTTATATTTTGTGTTTTTTATGTAATTTCCTCAAGTAATAGAACTGTAATTCCAAATTTAGAGTTTTATAAGGATTTTAAATGGGTGTGAGGACTAAATATTAAATTGTGAACCCATAAGTAGTTTAGTTGGGCTGAGTTTGGAAAATTGGACCAAAATCTAGCTTGAAATGAAATATCATGGCCCAATTATGTGAGATTTGAATAAAGTGGTTGACTTTAAAAATAATCTTACAAGTGATTTACACAATTAGCGTAGGCTATAAATAGGCAACTATTCTAGTTACAAACGATCGTGTAATATTATGTCACACTTTTAAATTATGCCAGTTATAAAATGGCTGGCTTATTGTTTATTTTATGTATTTGAAATCATCTAATTAATCTTCGATCTCATTTATTTCCTTCGTAAGAGTCTAAAAGATTTAAAAAAAAACCGCAGCGGTATTATGATTAGATTCAATAATCAAACACATAATAAACACTTCTGCTTAATATACACAAGAGTGGTGTTATACTTATTCAATTGGGATATGTATTCCAATTAATAAGCCACTAATAGAATTTCACTATTTGGATTATAAATCATCATTTACCACATCAATTGCGATAAAAACTAAGGGCCAATTTGGTGTATTTTATGGTGTATTTTGAATTGCAACCCCTCAAGTTCATTTCATGGTTTTGTTTGGATAAAACCAAAACATTCCGTGTCCATTGGTAGGAGATTGAATCTATTCAAATACCAATCAAACAATAAATTTTATGAGCCAAAGTTATAGCTCTATATTTATCTTATATATTTTCATGCCACCCATTCATCGTAACTCAATAACATAATTCAAGAAGGAAAATAAGAAAAAGCTATTTAAGATTTCTTGAAACGATCACAAAATTCGAAGCTAGATAGGGATAGATTCAAACCCTAATCAAACAATGAATTTTCTGAGCCAAAGTTATAGGTCTATATTTATCTTACATATTTTCATGCTACCCATCCATCGTAACTCACTAAGATAATTCAAGAAGGGAAATGAGAAAAAACTATCTAAGATTTCTTGAAACAATCACAAAATTCGAAGCTAGTGAAGGATAGATTTTGCTTGTTAAGGTTTCATGTAATACCAACTATAGGTATTGCTGCCGAAAATATAAAATAACAAAATCAAATTGTATGATTTGTGTTATTTTTGGTTAACTTCTTATACGATGCCACACTAATTTGTATAAAATAATTTGTAAAAAAAGTGAATATATCATTTCTCTTTCAAATTAAAATTATTAAATCTCTATTTTAAAAGGCAGATGCAAATAAATTAATTTTTTTTAAATTATAATTTCATAAGCAATATCTTTTTCTAATTACAAATGCAATGAGCAAAGTACTTTTTTTTTCATTCTCATTCTAATAAGAGATTCATCATTAATATCAGAAATGGTGGAATGAAAATATTGGTTATTGTTTTAATAATTAAAACTAGCATCAAATTTAATGGAAGAACCACATTTCATTTTCCCTTCTTTAGAATTATGCACGACTATGAGTACTAAATTTTGCCTGGTTAGATTATATATATCTCCTTTCCTTGAATTTGTGTGAAACAGTTTATTAAAGTCATTGGTAAAGAATCTTGTAACCAATAGTGAAATCCTCAAGATTTGTTATAGTTGTAGACAATTCTGAAAGCATTAGGATCTACTTATTGAGCAAAACGGGTTTTTGGAATAATTCATTAATTAACATTTCCTAATAATTGAAAGCTCTCTAGTTTTATTTTAGGGAAATTATCATTTGTATACCCTTAGTTTACTCAATTATCAAAAATACTACAACACTTTGAGGGTGTATCAATCGTCCACCTTAAGTTGACAAAATATATCAGATGACCACCAAACCATTAGTTGCCGTTTAAGTATGATGACCTCAAAAGGGTAATTTGGTCTTTCATATAATACAAGCGATAAAAAGAGAATTTAAGGGTATACAAGTGATAATTTTCAAGGGTAAAATTATCAATTCACTGTAATTCCGTTAACTTTCAAACGGCAATTAACGGTTTGGTGGTTGGCTGATACATTTTGTCAACTAAGGATGGACGATTGATACACCCTTAAAGTGTTGTAGTATTTTTGATAACAGAGCAAATATAGGGTATACAAATGATAATTTCCCTTTATTTTATCCACTTATTGAGATTATGTATCCAGAAGCTTGTCAATTAGTATGTACTATTCTCTCAACTAGTCTGGTGAAACAAAAGGATCGATATTCAGTTAAAACTGGAATTTTATAAATGTTTATTTAATTTAGCTACACACCATTAGTTTTATATTGGTCCAAATCTAAGTATACATATATAAATAAATAAACTTCAATTCGTTCCAAGATAAAAAGATGATCTTTATTTTACTTGTAATAGTGTGAAAATTTCAATTTATTCTAAAAGATTATGACAAGTACCAATAATTTTTTTTTTCTGGTCTGCTTAATAATAAATGATGACAAATTATTTTTTTTAATACTTTTAGAGGTAGATTGAAGATTGTCATTCTAAGTAAGGGGTGAACTGAAGTTTACCAAAGAAATGGATGTAATACATAAAATAAAATAAAATGATTGATAACAGATAAAATATCGTCATTTGTTTAGACTTTTTGATCAAAATTTGATCTCCAAATTCATTGATCAAGATCAAACAGTACTTGAAGCTTTGAACATTTCCAAGCAGCACTCAGTTGCAAGTCCCCTGTTCCAAAATTTCTTGTAATATTCAGCATAAGTAAAATCTCTATAGACAGCTGGGTGATCTTGGTCAACCAAACCCTTAGCAGGACCTATCACAGCATCAGGCGATGAACAATAGAACGTTGGAATGGATATGCGCTCCTTGTCGCGGCTCACCACCGCTCGATGGAGCACACTCTTGTACCGATCATTGCTGAGAACCTGCATTTGATCGCCGATGTTGACAATGAAGGTGCTGGGAATAGGATTTACAGGAACCCAGTTGCCATCTCTGAGGACCTGCAATCCAGGGACATCATCCTGAAGAAGAAGAGTTATTAGATTTGGATCAGTGTGCCCTGGCAGTCCATATGTAAGCTCAGGCTGAGGACATGGTGGATAGTAGTTCAAAGCCATGTGCTGCCCGTGTTTGCCCAAAGCCTCCTTGTCTATATAATCACTTGGAAGCCCCAAGCTCTCAGATATGGCCTGAATCAGCCGTAGCACCAACCCTCTAACACTCGTACAGTAGTCACCCACATCTTCCCTGTCAAGTGTCAACAAATGAATCATCGGGGTTAGCACTAATCCTCTAAAATGCGGACGTCATACACATGAGAATGAATACAATAATTATTAATTATATATACCTGAAGGATGGAGGATTCAAAGGCCAGTCGTGCACGTAATCTTGAAGTGGATAACAATGCAGCCTTAAGAAATCTCTCCAGTTGGATACCTTTTCAGTCTTGACATTAAAACTGGTGGACAGTCTTGTTGGCTTTGAAGGGTCATCGGAGTAAATCTTCAACCTCTCGCTCTCTGGCAATTTGAAAAATGTTCTTGCAATGCTTAACATGTTATTGATCATTGCCTCCGAAATTCCATGGTTCTTCACCTGGACATTGGTATTTCATAGCATGTAATTAATATGAAAGATAACTAATTAATGAAAACATATAGCAATGAGACAAAATTTTTTTTGACAGATTGCTGATAAAAACAACAGGAGCCAGTTTAGTTCTTAAGTTAAAAAATAAGATAGACCAGCTCTAACATACAAATTGTTATAATTATTTTTAGGCTGGATGCCCGCATCTTTTAATTCTCTGTACATACTATATGATGTATTAATTAATTAAAAAAATAAAAGTACTGATACAAAATATAGTATATACAATAAATTAAATCTGCATTTTAAAAGATGTGATCATTCGCACGAGGGACATATTATAAGTTGCTACATATGTATATATATAACCTGAAAGAAGCCACAATGCTGGCATGCCTGGCCAATCTGTTTGATGATATCAGAGCGGCGAGGACCATTAAGGCCCTGGAGATCGATAAGCGGAATTGAACCGTCTGATATGTGAGTTTGATCGGTGAGACTTGGACGGTCAGAAATGGGCCGGATATAATCAGAGGGAACATTTGTAAGTGTAGGTGCAAGGTCGGATAGCAGAAGCTTGGTGGCGGTGGTTGCTGCTGCAGACATTTTCAAAGAGTAAGAACTTATATAATATACAATTTACCGATTATATAATTTATAATTTATCAGCAGTTTCTTGATGAATTGAATTAAGGTGCTGGTGAGGGGCGACCAAAGCCTTCTATTTATACAGAGACCGCAGGGAGGGAAATGATAGGAGCTGCTGACACGTACCGACAGCATTACATATCAAGTGAAAAAGGGGAAGATACCTTTGTATGATACGAAGAATGTTGTTAGTTTGAAAGTCGGTTCAGTCACGTGGATATTATCTAAATTCTTGCCGACTACCTAATATTACCTAAGTAAATTGAGATACTGGTTGGGACTAAAGAATTCTATCTTTTAAGTTACAACTATTATAAAAAAAAATTATAATTATAAAATAAAAATAAATAGTATGTAATAAATATAAATTTTAAATAATAACTTTCATAAAATTATTAAAAATATAATAGATTTTTCTTCATAAGAGTAAAAAATTATATCAAAATATCTTATAAGATAGAGCAGTTTGTATTTATCAAACAGTTTAGTGCTATAACTTTTAAATTACAGTTGTCCAACTTCAATTTTAAACGAATCTTGAATTGAATTTTTTTAGATATATTATTTTTTTGATAAATTGAATCGAATTAAAAGTTGTTTAATTAATGAGTATTAATGTTTTAACTAAAGGCTGACAAAAGACTCACATCCAAAACAAGTTATTTTAGGTGAGCTTAATTTTTTTTTTCAAACAAATTCAAAATAATATGTTTGAGCGTATTTTTATCACTCTTTTATCAGATTTTAGTTTGGTAATAATTTTTCTTAATTAATTGACCTTGTTAATTGATTAAAGTCAAGTGGGTGGCTACTAATTAGGTAGACTGAACTGGTGGCCCTGTGGCCAACCCTGCATGGCATGATGTCACTATGATGACGTAGAACGGGCAACGTCGTTGGAATACTCTAAGGCGATTGATATTGACTTATTTAAATCCTCTTGTTGTTTGACACAAGTCACCCAGCTGGATGCCAAGTGTACACAAAACAGAAGAATCCAAACCCAACTTAGGTAGCGTTTGTTTTTTAACTTAATGACTTAAAGTGACTTAACTTAATTAATTAAGTTAATTAGAAGTGTTTGTTTTTATAATTTAATGAGACTTTTTAGATAATTTTGACTTAATAAAATAAACCAATTTTTTTGGCTTTTTACTTAATGGAGAAATCTGAATTAAGTTAATTACTTGCTAATGTCAAAAATATCCTTACTTTATAATTTATTTTCCATGTATATCCCAAACTCACCCATAGACATTTACCCTACATAAAAATATCCTTATTTTTTCTTTCTTATATTATATACGATAAAATTTAAAATTTATGGTATTTTATATATTAAAATTCCAAAATAATTATGTATTCACTTAAATATAGTTTTACTTATAAATGTTAAAATATTGTGGTATTTAATATATTATTTATTTGACATTCAAATTTAATAAGGATACAAATGTAAAAGTACATATTTTTAACTTTTTAAGTTGAAAAAAAATAAACAACTTAATACTTATTTTCTGAGATTCAGACGAAAAAACAAACATATTATTCAGATTCAGACATTCAGATCTATTCAGAATTCAGACTAATTCAGGTTTATTCAGATTTCAGACAAAAAAACAAACGTCATCTTAGTGTAATATTATTAATCGCTTAGCTTTTATGGGCCTTTTTTTTTTTTTGCTTTTATAATCTTATCAATAAGTTTTAAATAAAGCAGCCAAATTTTGAAGAT
Source organism: Citrus x clementina (assembly GCF_000493195.1). Classification (NCBI taxonomy): domain Eukaryota; kingdom Viridiplantae; phylum Streptophyta; class Magnoliopsida; order Sapindales; family Rutaceae; genus Citrus; species Citrus x clementina. The sequence continues at coordinate 11,595,086 of NW_006262075.1, forward strand.
TGAAAAACAGCAAATGTATGGTGTTAGATATTTTTGTTTTGTTTTTTTTTTTGGGTAATATATTTAATTTCGGATAGTTTTTATTATCAAGTTGTACATTTGGGCCCTACGAGAAAAAAAATGTGCACTTAGGCTAAATCAGACCAAATTTCAAATTGGAACTTAGGCCTTGATTTAATAAATTTAATTGGGTTTTGAACAGCTAATTACGCAACTGGACTAATAAAATTAAAAAAAATGAGATTTTCGTTATTTTAAAATAAATTTTGAATTTAAATTTGATGTATTTAATTAATTTAACGAGAATAAATTTATAATTTCAGCTAACTAGTTAGAGAACATCATTTAGAATTTTTAGACTGAGCAAGGGTGCAGTTGTCCCCAGTTGACCCTTAGCGACTTTGCCACTGCATATGGTTACCTGAAAGAAGCCACCATGCCGGCATGCCTAGCCAATCTGTTTGATGAGATTAGAGTGACAAGGATCGTAAAGACCCAGGCGACTGATAACATGACTGAACTATTTGATATACGAACCTTGGTAGATTTGGAATTTTGGATACTCAGAAGTGAGCCGGATCGGATTTAGTAATGAGAAACAATTGTAAGAGCAGATGCAAGATCAGAGAGTAGGAGCTAGGGGGCGATTTCTGTTTAATTATCATTGCTCTTGTTTGAAGTAAGTCTTAATTCACGTGGATATTATCTAAATAAATTCTTACCGACTGCTACAACTTGAAAAAAAAAAAGGGCAATTAAATTGATTTAAACTAATAGTTGTTTAAATTATTTGATTCAAGTTCAGAATGGGTCGGTAGATTGAACTGTAGGCCCTGCGGTATACGCATGCGACGGCGCAGCAGGGGCAGCGTCATTCGAATGACCTCATATGATTGAAATCTGTCACCGGACTCACCGCCAATTATGGTGACGCCGCAAAGCACCAAACTAAAGAATTTGGCCTTTTACACATGGAGCAGGTTGAAAATTTTCAAAATTATTGGGCGTTTTCATCGTTTCAAAAAGTCAAACGAGACGTTCTAATAAAATTTAAAGGTGTAAAGTCTTTTATAAAAGAGAAATGATATAATCACAAATTTTTATATAAATTTATCTTATATAAATTGATGTAATACAATAAAATTGGTAAATTAAATACCATTAATTTGATATTGGTCCAAATCTAAGTATACATATATAAATAAATGGGTAAACTTCAATTCGTTCCAAGATAAAAAGACAAATTTTATTTTACTTGTAATATAGTGAAAATTTCAATTTATTCTAAAAGATTATGACAAGCACCAATATATTTTTTTTCTGGTCTGCTTAATAATAAATGAGGATAAATTATTTTTTTTAATACTTTTAATTGTAGGTTGAAGGGTAGATTGAACAGGAGGCCCTGCGGGCGCCATGCATGCCATGATGTCACCAAGATGACGTAGAACGCGCAACGTTGACGCTGGAATATTGATTATGCAAGGACTTATTTAAAACCTCTTGTTGTTTTTACACAAGTCACCCAGCTGATGATGCCGGTTGCCAAGAGTACACAAAACCGAAGAATCGAAACCCAACGTAGTTGTAACATTATCGATCGCTTGGCTGTTGGCTCGCTAGCAATATCTATTGAGAATAAGCACATAACAGAAGAGGACCTAAGATATGACAACACAGTACATGTTTTGGCATTTGATGGGATAGTTTTGACAATCCAATCAAACGGGAGTGACAGTGAACAACTTCGTCAAGTGTCTAACAAATTGTCTAAAGCCTAACTTAATGAATGATAGATCTTCTAGCTCCAATCTAATTAATCAAAAATACCAACTAATTAATTAACCATCACTGCTTATCCACCAGCTTAGGTAGCAGAATGCTGTTAGGAACTTGGATATATAAATTAAGCATAAATAATAAATTACTATGTTGTTAATCGATCTACTTTTGCCGCATGTGTCTGTTCCAAGGTCCCTGCTTAGTGACAGATCGCAAATACCAGACCAGTGCGCTTTTTCTTCGTCAAAATGTAAAATAGCTTATTAATGAAACAAGTATATATAATTAGGGATGATAATGGGGTGGGGTGGGGAGGCCTACTCCATTCCCTATCCCATTAAAAATTTTTGTTGTTATTCCACACCTCATTCTTCAAGAAATTTAGTGGGGTCGAGATGAGGAATCTCCATGTGGTGAATGATTTCTCAATTCCCACTCCATTCCTCATTTACCTATTTTATAGTAGGTATAGATACATGATTTCAATAAATTAAAAATTAGAGACTTAAAATAAAATTATCACCATATTATAAAATAATCAAATTATTTTAAAAAAATCTCTAAATGTTTGAAAAATATCTTAAAATGATATTAAAGTGAAAAATATTTAAAGAGGGTAGTATTTTAAAAGAGAAAAGAAAATATAACAATGCTTTAGAGTTGAAAAATATTGTAGGATTTTCTTTTATTCATATCATGTTTATATTACAAAAAAATTATTAATTGACATTATAGTTGATAAAATAAAAATTATTAAATAAGAATTAAAAACATATTTATATATAATGGGGATTGGGTTGGGGTTGGGGATGGGGTGGGGTGAGGAATGCAAAATCAAATCTCACCCCATTAAGAATTTGAAGATTATTTTTCCCTCACTCCCCCACCTTATTCCTCAAAATTTTCTTCATTTGAGGTGGGACTCGTGGAGGATTTTTGTCATCCCTATATATAATATGTGTGTGTGCGCCCGTGAGTAATAATATTCTGACCAAAAAAATGATAAATTATTTGTAGAAACAATGATAAACTAGTATCGATTTATTTACTTGATAAAAAAAAAAGATAAATAAAATAGACCAGTACTAGTTTATCATTATTTTTGTCAGCATTTTTTCTCTTTAGGTTGGTATCTGTGTATATATAATCGGTGGAGTAGGCAGAAAATTATATCGGTGTTTGCAACATTTTTTACAAACCGAAGAAAATAATTTATACCTTATTTCATTGCTTTCATAATCTTATCGATAAGTTTTAAATAAAGCTGCCAAATTTTGAAGATTAAAAAATAAATATATAGCGTTAGATATTTTCTTTTTTTTTTTGGTAATATATTTAATTTTGATTAGTTTTTAATATCAAGTTGTACATTTGGGATAAATCAGACCACATTTCAAATTGGATCTTAGACCTTGTTTTAATAAATTTAATTGGGTTTAATTTGAACATCTAATTATGCAACTTGAACATCTAAGTTTTAAACATGACTGAACTATTTGATATATGAACCTTAGTAGATTTGGAATTTTGGATATTCAGAAATGAGCGGGATATTAGTAATAAGAAACAATTGTGAGAGCAGATGCAAGATCAGAGAGTAGAAGCTAGGGGGCAATTTCTATTTAAGAATAATGATACAGCCACAAACTCTTGTACAAATTTATTTTGTACAAACTGATATGGCATGATAAGATTAGTTGAATTAAATATCACTTGGCCCACATGATTTGATTTTATTAATTTATATTTTTATTCAACCAATGAATTAATGCTACATCAGTTTGTACAAAATAAATTTGTACAAGAGTTTGTGGCTGTATCATTACTCTTCTGTTTAATTATCATTGCTCTTGTTTGTATTAAGTCTTAACTCACGTGGATATTATCTAAATAAATTCTTACCAACTGCTACAACTCAAAAAAAAAAAAATGCCAATTAAATTGATTTAAATTAATAGCTGTTTAAATTATTTGATTCAAGTTCAAAATGGGTCGGTAGATTGAACTGTAGGCCCTGCGGTATACGCATGCGACGACGTAGCAGGGGCAGCGTCATTCAGAATGACCTCATATGATTGAGATCTGTCACCAGACTCACCGCCAATTATGGTGACGCCGCAAAGCACCAAACAAAAGAAAATCACCGCCAATTATGATTTTACACATGGAGCAGGTTGAAAATTTTCAAAATTATTGGGCATTTTCATAGTTTCAAAAACTCAAACGGGACGTTTTAATAAAATTTAAAGAAAGTAAAGTCTTTTACAAAATCATCCTTTGAAATTTTCCTATACTGTATCCATCCATGTTGACCACTGTCTTTTCATCTTTCGTCCGTGAAATTGTACATTGCACATGCAGAATCAAATGGCTTTTCTAAAAGTGTGTTCTGCACCTGTTCATTGCATAGGTATTGAATCAAATTGTTGGATCAGTGATTTAATTGGGCTGAATTTGTAACATTGGGCCAAAATCCAGCTTTAATTGCAAGTCAATAATGGTGAAGTATATGTTGAAATTTTGTTGAGAGGGTTTAAGGACCACTTGGTTTATTTCATGTATTACATTTGGAAGCAAGTAGAAAAGAAAATTAAAAATATGCTGCTAGCTTTTGATCTAATTCAATTGCTGGCATGTCAATCCAAAATTTAATGGGGTAAATTTTGGATTACTTTTCATGAATTGATTATATTCAAATCGTCCTTTTTATTTTTGAAATACTCAAGTTATCCCATTTTCATTTAAAAGATAAGAAAAAATGGGGAGTGGGTTGATGAATATTTTTTTTTTTTTTTGTCTTCTTAAAGAAATAAGGAGTAGATTGAAGTTTTAAAAAATAAGAGGGGTGATCAAAGATAGACAATTCACAAGTAGTAATTTGAAATTAATCCTTTTACATGTAAATATGTAGTGAGTACAATACCTTTCTAATGTTGTGCTATGTATACTTGGTGTCTCCTTTGTCTTGGGAACAAGAGGGTTGAAAATAGTTAAAGATAAAAATTAAATTATCATGTTGAATAAGAGTAACCCAACAAAAACTAAATACATTAGTAATAAGAGTAATATTATTTGCACCTGCCATATATATATGGTTTTCTAATCGAGGATCCTGGATCAAATTAATAGTCTGGGAGAGTGCTTGTGGTCGTTGGATTTGATCCAACAGTCATTTCATTTTTTTTTTTGTAGTATACTCCTTAACGACACATGGGCCCACATTGCAGAGTTTTTATAATTTTTGAAAACTGAAAAAATAAAAGAGGAAGCTCAATAGTCGCAGTTCTAGAGAGAGAAACTAAAAAAAAATTACACAGCATGATTTAAGCAATTTGCAACTTAAAATAAAAAATTCCAAATTGAACAAATTAAATTTATTTTTGCAAATTTAACAAATGAAATTCTTTATTCAAGTGAGTTGCATAATGATTCATATTCATCCTTTTTAATTATTTATTTTAAATCCCTAAATTTGTGTTTGAATTTGTCTTTTAGATCACAGATTGAACTACTTAACCCAGAACCGAAGTGAAAATGCAGCTTTTTGATCAGCAAGAGAGAAATGAAGGTTCATCGTAGCAGCGCCGCAATTGAGTTTCTTTATTAAAGTGCAAATATAGTTAAAATAATATTCAATATTGTCAATCAATTTGATTTTAAAGTTTTCATGTTTATTGAATTTTAACTTTATCTTAGAAACTTTTGGATCAGTTCAAATATGTGACATTTTTTAATGGGATTTTCCTTCATGCTGGATTGCAGATGGAATTGTTGGTGCATATATTGTATTTTTCGTTGTACATTTGGCTTTTACGATGAGTGCATAATTTTATGCATTTTACAGTAGGTGCTTCAACTGTTCAACAGCCAAGTGCTTCCAGAGTTCCACTATCTTTTAGGCTAGTAATGTAAATGAAAACGCAATTTGGATTACTATTTGTTCGTAGTTTGGTCACTTTTGTTAGAGCACCAATGCTGTTGTAGTGGCATCTACCAAGAAGTTCCCATTTTATCGAACTAGAGTACATATCACAAGGTTTGATATCAAAATTTTCATAAATTAAAATCTAAAGCCAATGAGTTCTCACGTACATATGACAGGCTTTAACATCAAATTACATCCTCAAAAAGTTAAATTGAAGGAATTCTCCTAGTTGACAAATAAGAGTATCACGCAATATAACATAAAAAATATACAAACTGCTACAGCAATTGAAGCAGCATTACTTCTCCTGATTCATTTTGACCCCCAACTATTTTGACGGTTCCAAAAGTGACAGAGATGCAGAGATCTTGGCTAGGCTCTTTAATTTATAGGGAGCGATCTAGAGGAAAAGGAATAAGAAAGAAGAGGAACCTATTCGGAAAATTAAGGTCATGGGTAATATGTACAATGAGTTAAAAAAGAAAAGAAAAGTTAATGATAGATTTATTCAATTACTTTTAATACAAAAAAATCAAATTTTATAATGAAGGCACGCTTGAATGAAATCAAATTACCCGTAAAAGCGTAGCTTCCATCATCTGAATCAGACGAATCTATGTTTCTTTCTGTATTCAACTCCAACATAAATCATATAACACAACGTCTTATTAAAAAATTGAAAAAGTGAAAGTTGTGATAAACTTAATACAAAATAAATATTAAGAGACACGTTTACCTCTTTATGAGCAAGGGGCATTTACCTCTTTAATTGTGACTGGCCAACTGTACCACATCCATTGCAACATCTTCCTTTGTCTTTCCCTTTTGCTTTGTCTTTGCTTTTTCTTTTTTGCCTTTAAGTCTTTTTCCACACCCTTTAGCCCTGACTTAAAGTGGTTCATTAAAGTGTGGTTGTTGCACATCACTATTCTTTTCTGAATCTCTGATACTCCCTCACTTCTACAACTTTCAATGACTAAATTAACCTTTTTCAAGGTATCTTTTAAGTTCTCAATAACAATTTTAGATGCTGCTTCACTCAAAACAGCTTTATCAATCACATTTTATCCTCCTTAATAAAATTGATTTGTCTGAACAATCATTTATTTCAACACCACTCCATCCATAATCCTCTCAAGTTTGGCAGCTTTAGTCCTTTTTTAGAATATAAATATTAGGCATAAAACAAATTTGCAATTTCTTGAACAAAGCTAGCATATGTGTACACGGATACTTTCACTTTCAAATTTCTTACAAATTCATGAAACAAAATTTAACTTTTTGGCATAAAGTATTTCAAAGACTTTTGAAACACCATCTTCTTGATTCACAATATTTTACACCAAACAATCTTCATTTTCTCTAACAAGCGATTGCATGTAACAGGCTATTCCATAATTCATCTTGAAACATATAAAAAATCTCATATGTATAAATTTCACACATTTGCTTTTCAATTTGTAATCGTAATCTCAATATTGGTCTTTCATTCAAATATTTGCTATCAGCAATTAACTCTTCATGACGTTGTTGTGAAAGTGCTTTATTAACTCGAAAAACAAAGTCGAGAAGTGAATTATTTTTTTATACACACCTCTTGAAGATTGCATGATTACTTTTAGCTCGTTGGCTACTTGACATCCCAACTGAAAACACATGGTTCACATATGTAGGCACCCACTTTGATCTGATTTCATACACCCCTTATAGCCACTCATTCTCTGTTAATTTTGTCTTATCTATAACATCCTTCCACATTGCATCAAACTCTTCCATAGTTTTGCTTAGTCTCTCCGAAATTTTGTTCAATATATGCCACATGCAAAATCCATGAAAAATGAGTGGAAAGGCTAGAGATATGCCATTGCCGGATCCAGATCAGTAATAATCATTTTTAGGTCATCACCGGCATGGCCTCCTTAAATTGCTCAAACAACTAAAGAAATTATTATGTTGTCTCATCACTTAGAAAACCGCAACCAAAAACAATAGTTTGAACATGTTTATTAACCCCAACAAAAGGTGCAAAAATCATACTAGATCAATTGGTGTTGTACGTAGTATCAAACACAATCACATCACCATAAAACTTGTGTGCCCGCCTACAACATATCTGCATCATGACACTTTATTTCATTTCGTAAATTTCTATCATTATTATAAATGTCTCTTTGTACACATCCCATATTTTCAAGCCTTCTGTTTGTAATTCAAAAAGATTGATTTGCTGACATGTTGGTATATTCATTGTAACTAATTGTTGACTTAATCTTTTTCTGAATAGCTGACATTAAACGATGAGACCTCTATAGATGAACTCTTCGAGGTGAAGATAATGCATCATTATGCTCTTCAACAAATATACAAACCATATATTTACCCAATTCGGATTTAAACACTACTAATTTTGCACTACAACCACCTCGTATTATGTCGTGTCGCCTCTTATGATTAACAACTTTGGATTGTCTTGCTTGTCCTTCTTTAAAGCACACATATTACTTCCTTATTATGTCATTACTCTCTTTGCATATCTTACTAGAATTAATTTGGATAATAAAACCAGCCTCTTTAGCGTATTTGTTGTAAAATTCATAAGCGTCATCTAAAGTATCAAATTCTCGACCTTTATGTGGCTTACAGTCAAGTGCTACTTCTGGTACGTAGAGACTATCCTCATAGTTTGACTGGCCAACCACAATTTGAGCATTCATTTTAGTACAAATGAAATAAAGGGATAAAAAGAAGAAAAAACACAAATTTAGGATCTAAAATAAATAATTAAAGATGATGGATATGAATTAGTTTGCAACTCACTTGAAAAAAGAAACTCGATGGCGATGCTGCAATGACGAAGCTCCGGTAGCTGTAAATTTCAAACGGTGATTCAATTTGACAATGAACAGGTCGCTGCAAAGTCCAAACTAAATTTAATTTGTTATTTCAAGTTACAAATTGCTTAAATCGTGCCGGGTAAAAGGTTTTTTTAGTTTTCTCTCTCTAGAACTATGACTATTGAGCTTTCTCTTTTATTTTTTCAATCTTAAAAAAGAGTGGTGCTTGGGGGAGAGAAAGATGAGAGAAAGTATAAAGTGGGCTCATATGTCGTGAAGCAGTATACTGTAAACAAAATAGGAACTAACCATTGGATCATATCTAACGGCCACTTGCACTCTCTCAGACTATATATATATATATATATATACACATTGTAATTTTCTGATTCGGTATTTTAAAGTGTGGGAAAATTTAAAAAAATTTTAAAACCACACAATTTTAAAGTATTATGAAATTAAAACATTAAAACTGCAGGGTTTTAAAACTTTCTCAAACTTTCTCACATTTTAAAATTCTTATTATTCATTCTCTAATGCAATACCTTCATTTTTTTTAATACGAATATACTATTAAAGCATATGATTTAATAGTCATTGCTTTTTTCATTGTCAAATATTGCTTCAAACCATTAAATTTTTAAATCGTCATCACATCTTATGTTGTTAACTTGGTATAATAACTATTAAAGTCGATTTTTAAAACTTGGTCATCATCATGTACTTTTCATCGATTGGAAAAGAAAAAAATTGTAACATTACAAACAAATGACAACATGACAACAACACAAGGGTTTGTTCCACTGCTACCACAAGTCAATTCAAAATTTCGCACCAAGATCTCTGATTAACAGCTGGTTTAAAGCAAGAAAGAAAAGCATCTTGAGTGTCTTGATCCTCCCACTGTAGTTTTTTCCACCAGTTTTCTTCTCCCTTGATAACGACTTTACACCCTTTTGCGCTGTTAGAATCGAGAGGAAGCTTGAAAAGCTTGGGGCATCCTTCAACTCTAATTTCCTTTAAATTTGGAAAGGCCAAGGCCTCCCAATTGATACAACACAAATTTCTTAGATTTTCCAGGCTAAGAAATTGGAGTTTTGCAAAAACGCTCTTCTTCCTCTCTGGATGATGATGAAGTTGACTCAATTTTTCGGCTTTGATTATTTGCTCCATGTTGCAGCAGCTTAATACAACCATGGACTTGAGGCTTGGAGCAAAAACGAGCCATGTCAAGTCCTTCAACTTGAAGCAAAAGCCTACTTTGACTGTGTGAAGGCTGTGGAAACCACGGGCTAATTGGTTCACTGATGATCTTTGTACAGTCATCTGAAAATCTTCCAAATGTTTACGACCAGCAACGTATAGTTTATTGAGATTGTGTAGGCATGCTAAACAGAAAATGTCGAGTGACTTTGAATCGTTGAAGCATCGGAGGAAAAGAGATTGAGTACATCTTTGCAATTCCTGGGAGATCAAAAGTTCCTGGAGAGCTTCCCAACTTTTCAAGGTGATGGTCAACGCCATTAAATGTTTCATGCCCATCAATTCCTCCACCAAAAATTGATGACCCCCAAACAGAACATTGCTTTTCAATCTTTCAATTTTGGAGCCACCGCAATCAAACATTCTCAATACCTGTAACTTTGAAAATGCAGACATCACCAGCCTTGGAAATTGATTGAGATTATACATGTACTCCAAGTTCAGGCATTTCAAATTTACCAATTTTTGTAGCTCAATTGGTAAATGGGTAATGGCTGTACCGGATAAATCAAGATGTTCGAGTGAAACTAATGTTGAAATTCCTGATGGTAATTTCCATAGCAAATGATTATTTGACATATTGAAAACTCTGAGAGAAGGCATAAATTGAAAGAAGTCACCTGCGATCATCTTCAAACTATTGTCGCTAAGAAACAAGGAAAGAAGGTGAGGGCAGGTTGGAGTTTCTGATAGATTCTCAATTTTGTTTTTCATCAAGGACATTCTTCTAACGTTTCTCCAGTTTTGAATCTCCGGTGCTTCTGTTAATCCAAGACCTGCGTGAACTAAGAAGTTTTCCTTCTCCTTCTCGATTTTACAAGCTATCCATAACACCATGTCACGGATCACATCGTGCATCTTTACAACATGTTCTCCACTTTTCTCTTCTGCTATGTCTCCTTCTTCTTCTTCCAGTAGACATGCATGAAGAAGAATACCAATAATGTAATATCCTTCATTATATGCTCCACTTCTATCATATTGATCTAAAAATCCTTCACCAATCCAACAATCTATCAATTCACTTTTACGAATTCTATAATCTTCAGGAAATAAACCACAGTATAAGAGACAAGATCGTATTGTGTCGTCAGGCAAGCTGTCATGACTAAATTTTAGAAGAGGATACACCTCTTTTCCCATACCTGGAAATTCTGAGGATGATCTTCTTAAAACTTGAATTGCGTGGTGCCATTCGTGAGGCGTCTTCTTGCAAGCCATTGCGCGACCGATGGTAATGAGTGCAAGTGGCAAACCAGCACACTCTTTAGCTACACTTCTGGCTAGTTCAGGAATGTCTGGATGGTTGTCAAGAACATCTCTTCGGAGATTCTCACGAAACAATCTCCATGCATCCTCAGGTCCCAAACACTCAACTTTTAAGAACTCGTGAGCTTTCATTGCACCACAGATTTCAAGAAAACGAGTTGTGAAGACTATCTTGGATTTATTTTCTGGGTCGGGAAAAGGAACACCCACTTTAGTTAAATCAACGCGCTCCCAAATATCATCCAATAACAATAAAAACTTCTTCTTGCTCAAAATTCTCAAGATATCCGATGCTTTGTCTTCAAGACTTCCATTCTTCCATGATTCGTCAAGAAAACCGATTCTTCTTCCAATTTTCTCTTGAATCTTTTCAAGCTGTAAATCTTTAGACACCACCACCCAGATCACAACATCAAAATCATTTGGTGCACCAAGAAGCTTGTTGTTGATTTTGGTTAACAGAGTAGTCTTTCCGACTCCCCCCATGCCATATAGGCCAATGATTCCCACTTGTTCTTCTCCAAGACATCTCCATACTTTATCAAACATTGATTCCAAACCCACCGTTGGTTCACAAGGCCTCTGGTCCACTGCAGGCGGCCGTACCTTCTCGGCGACCGCATCAAAAGCTCCTTCACCCATTAAATTATTCACAAGCTGCAGCGTCTTAGCCACTCGTTTCCCGAACTTGAAGCTTGACTTGCAGTTCTTGGAACAGCAGCCTCCCGGACATAATTTATCAACTTCTTGAGAGCTATCCCTCATCAGTTCACCAACTTCAGTTTCCACAGCTTCCACTCTTGAAAGCCACCCTTGCACGGTGTTGAGCTGTCTCATTTGCTGGTTCTCAGCATTGGCGACTCTTGCCATCACATCGTTCTCAGATTCAATTAATTTTTGCAATTGAGCCTGCAAAGCGGGAAGATTGTCTTCAAGCTGGCTTATATATGCTGCTTTATTGAATTTAGGCAACGAGAGAAAATGGCATCACATGAGAATTGGATCCCGATAACGTTGCCCATTTTTCGTGTTAAGATTCCACCGATATGAGTAATATGGAAAGAATTATTCGTATGAGGTAATATAAGAATTTGTGTGGTACTATATATAGAAATGGGGGGGGGGGGGGGGGGATCTCCCCACATCACAACTTTTCCAATAAAAATTTAAGTGAATGATTGTGTGCTTGTGAACAAAATTTTTGACTCATAAGAATTGTTTTTTATTTTTTTTTTGTGTAAAATAAAGAAGAATCCTATGTTATAAGTGTTGAAAAAGTGGGCTAAATGAATAATGTCTTCTTTTTTTTCATTTTTCTTCGCGATGAGTCATTCGAAAAAGGGGGGGAGTTGTTTTTTTTTCATTTTCCACATTAATAAATGCCCGGTGATAACTTAAAATTTGGTGGCAGATGAACTGATGTAAATGCCGACGGTAGTAAGGAATTGTCGAAAACATAATAATATTTCTGACTACTTTGAATTCAATTTATCATAACTATAGCATTAGTTTTAACCTTATTGGTTTTGTAAAAGAAAATAACAAGCGTTTTCAGAAAAATACCTTATTTGCGAAATTAAAAATTTTAAGAGGTAGAATCATAATTTATTTGCGAAAATTTTAGAATAATTTTGGTGTGAGAGTTTGAGAGGTAGAATCATAAATTAGTATTTAAAAATAGATAAAATTATTATATAGTCTAATTTTATTTAAGATAGAGGTGTGCAAAGTATTATTCACCACATTCAAACTCCAGTGCTAAAAAAAAACTTGAAAATCACAAGATCGAGTTTTTGGAAATTATACAATCTAACTTCCTTTTAGTAGTTGGAATTTAGCATTTTTTATATTACTTTAGAATTTAGTTTACTAAATAGAGAATTAGAAATATATTATATGTGTTTGCTAAGATATTTGATAGTTAACTGAACACGATACAAAGTCATGTATCGTGTATAAGGCGCTTTTGACTATAAGGCTCTTTAAATTATATCACTTTTTGACTTTATACCAAAAAAAAAAAATCCAAGTGGTTTCCTGGTAGGACGCCACTTCAGATGCAAATCAAGAGACAAAAAGAAAACCCAAGTCTTCAATGAAATTTTAAAAATCGTGGAAGTTTCCTAGTAGAAACTAGAAAGCCACTTCAAATGCAAATTTGGGCTAAAAATAGAGATCATAACATTAGTAGTGAGTTAGTATCGACCCCCATTAGTGATAGTTTTCGAACAGTATATTATACGTCTAAATTTAAATGTCAAAAGTTAAAGTTAGGTTTATTTGAAAGTGCGTTTGTCATTTATGCAATGCAATTTCATATTTGGACAAACCCGGTAATTTGCTACATTAATTTTTTTCTTTTTTTATATTATAATAGATAAACATAAATTTGTAATTTAATGTCATATCATTTGGTAATATTAAAATTTTATTTTACTTTATATTATAATAATAAAATATAAAAATTAACTATTTAATAATTAATTTATATAACCAATAATGAATATTTGTATATTTGTGTAGAATATAGTTCACACTACACTAAACATGATATTGCATTATACTTTAATGAACTTTTATACAATGAATCAAAATATAATAGAACTAATATAAATGAATCACACTGCGCCAGACGCATTATTTGGAGTAATATGGTAAGTTTAGGCATTGCCTTGCAGAGCATTATTCTGTTTTCCTATACGTGGAGGAACTGAAATACCACAATTATGGTGCCTTTCCTTGTTTTTCGTCGGTTTTTTTCACTTTTACAAATTCAATAGAAAGAACTTTTATATGGTTCGCCTTCTTGAGTTATCCAATATTAGCAAATATATGTAACGTGCTCTTTCAGTAACTCGGAATTCTTGTCACAAAAGATCTGAACCATTGACTGCTTCCTTTCTTTCGTGTATTTGAAGCAACTAGAGGAAGAGAAAAATAAAAATAAAGGAAAAAAGAACCTTAAAATGTGGTGCTAGCTTTCTGAAATCATTCAATTGCTTAACATGTAGTATATCCAAATTACACGTAACAAGTTGTGCTACATGCACTGGGTGTCTCCTTTGCCTCCTAAAAATTAAAGAGTTTAAAACTTGAAGTAAGTAAGAGTGGAAATTAAATTATCATGTTAGGAAAGACACAGTGATTGAGCAAAAACTTTGCTATTTAAAAACTTTGCATAAGATATATATATATATGAACTCACTGATTCAAAATTTTAAGGCAGGTGAAAAGATTTTGCAGAAAACCCAATAGCTAGAACGGACAGAACAATACTAATTTTTTTTTTAGACATAATCTATTCAATTTCTTCCTTTTCTTACCTTTTGCAGCAAGTTTCTATGCGTATTATTTGTGGTAAGCTAGAATCTTGAGTCAAAACTAGTGATGGGATATTGGGGAAAACCAACTAGATTGTCATTGACCGAAGTCAATCTATTTCGTTTCCTTCTTTTTTTTATTTAGACATAATCTATTCAATTTCTTCCTTTTTCTTACCTTTTGCAGCAAGTTTCTATGCGTATTATTTGTGCTAAGCTAGAATCTTGAGTCAAAACTAGTGATGGGATATTGGGGAAAACTAAATAGATTGTCATTGACCGAAGTCAATCTATTTCGTTTCCTCCAATTCTCGCCTTCAATTGCCAGTATTTTTCACAAAAGCTTCATCCATTATGTATAAACGAGTGAAGGGTGGACATGAAATATTGGAGGAAATTAAACAATAACAAGAGAGTATGTTAATGTGTTTGTTTAATTCCCTCCAATTTTCACATACAGCATTCACAGTGACAGACTTGAAAACAAGACACCCGAAACAATGTGGCGATGGCCAGTATAATTTATAGACCTTCTTACGCAGCAAGGCAGCACAGAAACAGAATCCACAAGACTTGCATGAACATTGAGCAACAAACTCATGAAGTACTCTCAAATGGAATGGAAGGATGCCAAATTGATGGGCCGGTCCGGTTTTTCCCAAGCCCGGACCCAACCCATTATATGGCCATTCAGATTGTGCACTGTATAGTCATTGAATTATTGGAGAGCAAAGCTCCAAACACTTCTTTAAAACTCTTATGAAACCCCACTTGTTATATATATAACCCTTACTTCAATGAAAGTTACAGAAAAAATGACAAAAGGTTATAATAGAGTTTAATAAATTTTTAAAAAATAATCTTTTTTTAATAAAAATCTTATCATTGTATATAATTTATTGCTTTATTTCCTCAAAATTATTTGATTTAAAAAAAAATAATTATATCATTTAATGATGGGAGGGTTCATGATTTGTAGCTGTAAAATACATTAATTGAATTTAATTCATGTTTTGTCTTTTTATGTAATTTTCTTGAGTAATAGAACTGTAGTTGCAAATTTAGAGTTTTATAAGGATTTTAAATATGTGTGAAGATTTTTTTTTTTTTTGGAAGAAAATACGTGTGAAGACTAAGTATTAAAATTGTGAACCCATAAGTGGTTTAGTTGGGCCTAGGGATGGCAATTTCCGGGTCCGGGTTTGGGTTTGGCTGTTCCAGATCCGGACCCGGACACAAAATTCTCATAACCGGACCTGCATTAAACCCGGTTTTTTTTTAATCCGGGTTCAACCCGGAAAAATCCAAGTTTCCAGATTCTGAGTTTTGAACCCGGATTGCTTTATTATTATTATTTTTTTGAGAGACCAGATTGCTTAATTTAACAGGGCACAGGGGATGTTTTAATGTTTTAATGTTTTCCCCAACAACACATTACAGTATTCTTCCTAGAATTGATTCAACAAAATTTGCTGGATAAAAGGCCAAAAACAGAAGATATAACACATCTAGAACCACCAGACTACTAGAACCAAATTGTTTAACTTTGGTTCAACAAAATTTGCTGGACAAAGGGCAAAAAAACAGAACATATAACACATCCAGGTTATAAACAAATACAACACAATATAGAATCTAAAATTCAAAGTTTTAAAGTAATAAACATCCACAAATACAAATCCATAACATAATTCTACAATTTAAAGCTCAAATTTCCAGCCACTAGTGCTAAAGACTAAACTCTGAATCATCCACTTCATTTGACTGTTGCTCACTCATCCAACTCTCATCAATCAAATGCTCTGCAGAAAGTATTGCTTCCTCTGGAATTCCATCGACAAAAAATGTGTAAATCATAAACATAATGAACAAGACAACCAATTAGTGATAAATTGATAATAAGAACAATACAATAAACTATAAATAATAAAATTGAAGCATAACAGAGTATAGATACTAAAAATCACAGAGTTTAGCTATTAAAGTCACAAAGTATAGATATTAAAATTACAAACAAAGCAAAACAACACATAAATTGCAAACACAGTCTAATTAAATTGCGAAGACAGTCACAGTGAGTATCCTAACCGAATTTCGTTAATCTATATGAAGAGAACATTTCTTATGCTGATGAAGAAAATTACAGGACATTATTAATCAAGAATTCATAAGATTAAGATTTTAATCAAGACATTATTGATCAAGAATTCATAAGACTATATGAAGAGACATTATTAATCAAGAAAATTATAGAACATTAACTTTGAATTCTTAACAAGAACATTATTAATCATGAATTCAAGAAAACCGTAGGACTGCAGCAAATCAAAACAAATTTGGTTGTTTTTGTTTTGTTTTTATTTATTTTTCTATTCAGCTCAAAATAACCCAGCCGAAGCTCAACTAAGCAAAGCAAAACAAAATATCCTCAGCCCTCGAATGTCCAAAAGATAAGATGAATAATGAATCAAAAGGGATGAGGCCAAAGCAGAAAGATGCAGTTTTTTTTTTCCTCCAGTAGTCAGTACCACCTTTTTATTAACACAACCCCACAACCACAAACTAAAACATAATTAATTAATACCCAGCCGAAGCTCATAAAAGTACCTAAATGCATCAGTAACAAGAAAAGTTGCAAACTTTTGATGAATTAAATAAATAACAAAGAACCAACTTTTTGCTTACCAGAAGAAATGGATCCAAGAAACCACAAAACCAACTACAACCCACACTAAATACAGAGACAAGGTCAAGCTATAAGCTAGGCAGCAACCCTTTGGCTAGTTATACTTCAAATTCAATTATGAGCTTACTCACTAACCAACTCTTAATGCACAAAACCAACAATGCGCTTTAGAAGAAAAATGGCATCTGTTCTGTTTTAGACAACAGTTTCTAGATTTTTGGTCACATCAAAGGAGAGAAAAAAGTCTCCTTGTGCCAGAAAAACAAAGAACAAAACGAGGCAAATAATTCAGAAAACAAAAAGCTTATAATTAGTCAAGTGCTCTCATATATACAAAGAAAACCATGTCTGAGGGAAAATCACATTGTGCCAGAAGCAATACAAGCTCAAAGCATAAAAGCACGAAAATTGCAAAGAGGGAAAATCAAAGTGTAATAGAGCATAAATTGTAAAGAGAAAAGCCGAAACTCACAAATATTCACAGCGACAGCTGAAGTATATGCTGATGAACACAGAACACAGCCACTACTGAGGTGGATTTCAACCCCTTTTGCTGGCCGCGACAGAGTGAGAGATGAGACGAGTGATGCTTGCTGATGAGTGATGAAACGAACAAAGCCTCACCGTGAAGGTGATGACAGGCCAAGCCGCGAAGAACTGATCTGATCCTTCGAAGAAGAGATTACAGGAGAGTTGAAGAGAGAGTGTGAAAGATTAAGTGAGGACTGAGGATTGAGGAACGAGTCACGACTCACGGGTGAGAGAGATTGAGAGAGGAACAGATTACGGATGAGACTTGAGAGATTGAGAGGAGAAATTACAGATTTACAGTAGAGTTCAGAGTTGAAGGAGAAATTTCGAGAGAGGAACGAGAGAGATCTAGGGTTCACTTTTGTTTTTTTTTTCTATTTATATTTACGAATAAAAATTAATATTAAAATAAATAATATCCGGGTCCGAGTTTCGGATTTGCCGGTTCACCTGAAACGGGATCCGGACTTGGAAATATGCGGGTTGTCAAAAATTGATCTGGATTCCGGATAAAAATTATTTCGGTGCGGGTTGAACTCGGACCGAATTTTTCGGGTTCAGTCCGGGTCTGATCCAGGTCCGGGTTTGGTTGCCATCCCTAGAGTTTTGAAGGTTGGACCAAAATCTAGCTTCAAATGAAATATCATGACCCAATTATGTGAGATTTGAATAAGGTGGTAGACTTTAAAATAATCATACAAGTGATTTACGCAATTAGCATAGGCTATAAATAGGAAACTATTCTAGTTATAAACGATTGTGTAATATTATGTCACACTTTTAAATTATATCAGTCATAAAATGGCTGTCTTATTGCTTATTTTATGTATTAAATATCATCTAATTAATCTTCGATCTCGTTTATTTCCTCCGTAAGATTCTCATAGATTTTAAAAAATATTGTAGCGATATTATGATTAGATTCAATAATTAAACACATAATAAACAGTTCTGCTTAACATATATAAGAGTGGTGTTATACTTATTCAAATGGAATATGCATTCCAGCTGATGTGTGACTAATCGAATTTCACCATTTGAATTATGAATCATCATTTACCTCGTCAATTGCAATAAAAACTAAGGGCCGGTTTGGTAAAGTCATAGTTTTTAAAATAATTGTTGTTAGCTATATTATAGAAATAATCATATGTAGAAAGAATCAGTTAGACGTTTAGTGAAATTTATTTTTGAAAGTATTATGAATTTTAAAAGTAGTAGTATGTATTTGGTAAATTTACAATTAAATTATTGTATGAATGTAAATGATTAAATTGGACATAATGTCAGAATAAATTTATTTACATATTTATAAATACGTGTACAAAATATTTTTTTATTGAGTATAAATAATAATTAATAATTAAAATAAATATTTTATATTATTAATGTTATTTTTATTTTGTTATCTCAATATAATTGATAATAATAATAATAATCTCTTTAAAATTAATGATTTTATTTCCAATTAATAAGGATAATTTTATATTTTTATAATACATATGAGGATATATAAGAAATTGTATTAAGTATAAAGCTAAATCTGATTTTGAAAAACAACTCATTCCTTACTTTTCAAAATCTGCTGTAAGATGAGCAGATTTTATCAAAAGCAATTTTTTTAAAAAATTTACCGAACACTAAATTTAGATTTTACTTTTTCTAAATCACTTTTAAATCTCTCAAAACCAATCCCAAATAAGCTCTAAGTATCTCGACTAAATAAGATGTATACATAATATCTGTTCTTTGAAATACTTAATACAATAGATTGCAACATTATGAAAAGAAAATTATCGAGTACCTAAATCGTTAACTAATTAAGTGAATAGAAATTCTATAAATTATGGTATTTACTTGTTTTTTTAATTTGTAATTGATAGTTGCATTCGCTATTGAATATACCAATTGTTTTATTTTTAATTTTTTTTGAAAAAAAATGGAATACAATGAAAAAAAAACTCAAACTTAGTTTAATCCTTCTTAATTGAGATACATTTATTTAAAGTTTGTTAACAAGCAACACTAAATTAGTTTTCATCAAATTTTTATTCAGTTACTTGTCATAAATTTATCATTTTGTGAAATACACATAGTTAATGTGATTTTCTATCTCTCAAAATGTCTTCATTGTATGAAAGCTCGTGTTCTCATTTCCATCCTTTTATTTGTTATGTTTTTATTTTTTTCATTTGACTTTTTGTTAGAGATTCGGGTGCGGGTAAGTTAAAATTAACTTTTTACTATTTTCCTAAGATTTATGTAAGTATAAGTAGTACAACAAAGGAAAAAAAATTATAAATATTCTTAAGGTATTCGGGGAAACTAAATAACTTTTTGGTTGAGTTCTAAACTAATTTTCTTGATGTTGAAGGATTAGGTAACTTGTGCGACGATTTTTTTTATTCTGAATTGACACAATCAAATAAACATTAAAATTGGGGTTGATTGTTGAAGTGCTAAAAAGTAATGGTGTGCTTAATTATAGGATCAAGAAATTAAATTATGGAATCGGAATTATTAATGTTGTCCATTTGTTATAGTAGAAGGGAGAATATGAATAAAATATATGGTATCCACATATTTTTTTAGATTAAGGAGTGAGAGCTTAATTTTCAATAGTGTTGGGACTTGGGAATCAAGTTATCATTTCTGAGATTGACCCTTTAATCCCGTTCAATTTCGAAAATATTCAAATTGCATTACGTGAGCTATTTGAACTTACTAAGATACTCTTTAAATCCATTTTCTTAACAGACTCCTTTTACAATCTAAAGAATCAAAGTTTTATTTCCACCTTACTACCCAATATATCCTTATTAAATTAATTTCATCAATGGCTTACATATCTCGCATGGTTTTACAATCTAAAGAATCAAAGTTTTATTTCCACCTTACTACCCAATATATCCTTATTAAATTAATTTCATCAATGGCTTACATATCTCGCATGGTTTGTTTTCCTTGGGCTCGGGTATATGACTTTTATTTTTAATTTGTTCTCTAATCCATGTCAAGATTCATAACTTGTAAACGAATTCAATCAAACTCAATTTCTAATTAGTCTTATGGAACTCATTGCATGATTGGATCATAAATGTAAGAAAAGCCATAAAAATATTCAAACTTTTTATTTTCTCTTTGCTTCATAATTGATTCAAAAAATAAATATGTCTCTAGTTGAGAAACATATTTGAGTTGAAAGGAGATTGAATCTCAGAGATAAAAGTTTACTAATCAACAATATCATATATTAAAAGACAGGATAGCTATAAAAATGTATATGGAGAGCAAAAGCAAAAAGGTAAAAGGAAAATGAGATGGAATTAAAACTTTGCTCTCTTTTACTCTTTTTATAGAAAAATCAATTTAAGCTAATCGGGTTCATGGATGGTGGAGGGTAGGCTAATTTCATTAAATTATATTTTATTGTCTATAATAGTAATTTAACTCATGGACATTTTAGTAATTAAACTTTTTTAATGAAAAAATTGGTGACTGGAGTATTATGGTGAGTTGAAATAGCCTCACCATTTTGCATTTGGCTTTTTTTTAACAATACTTTTTAGAATTTATAGAAATATCCATAAGTTTTGAATATTTACAAATAGGTCATTTTTAAATTATTATTATCATTTTTTTATTTTTTATTTTTATTTATTTATTTTATCACTATTGTTACTATTATTGCTGTTTTTTTGTTATTTTCATTATTATTATTATTGTCATAATAATAATAATAATAATTATTATTATTATGATTCTCAATATTATTATTATTTAATTATTTTTAGTATTATTGTTTATTACTATTATTATTATCGTTGTTATTGTTGTTGTTACTACTGCTGCTGCCACTACTGTTGTTGTTGATTGTAATGAAAATAAAGTGGCATAATTCTAATTGTCCAATTTCTTCCTTGATCTTTAAAAAAAGGGGCTCTTCCTTCTCTTATCCTTTATATTGTTGTTGTTGTTATTGTATTTTCATTATTATTACTATTATTATTGTCATCCTTATTATTTAATTTATGAATACTATTACTATTGTTATTGTTATTATTATTATTAAGGTTATTGTCGTGGTGGTTGTTGTTGTTGTTATAGTTATTAATATTATCGTCGTCGTCGTCAACATTATTGTTTCTATTATAATATATAAAATAAATATTAAGGACAATAATTAATTAAGGACATTTTTGTAACTTGTAGCTTATTTCAATTCTCAACAAAGTAAATACACCAATGAAAATATAATCTATTCTAATTTTGACTGTTATAACGCAAGTAAATAATTTATTCTGATTCTTATTCCTTATTCCAATTCTTTTTCATTTTAATTTTAGCTTATTTGTATCCCAATCCATTCTGATTAATTATTGGTTAAAAAATAATTGTTCAACCAAAATAATATTAAAATCCAAATTCTTATTCATCATGACCAACCAAATTACCTCATTATCTTGAATTTTTAGTGTTAATGTAAATTAGAGATGAAGGGTATAAATCATTTAACTAAAAGTTAAAGGTCAATTTAACAAAAAAAAAAAAATAATATAACCACAAATATTTTATAAATTCAATATGACATATTTATATAGTTAATTAAATTAAACCACATCAATTTATACGAATATTGTTTTCAATTTGTGCAATATTATTTATACGCTTGTGGCTTTAATTATTCTAATGAAAATGAACAAGCTACCATCTTCACCTACGAAAAAAATAAAAATAAAGATTTTTCTTTTAGACCGTTGATGTTTAAAAAACAAACCCTAAAGATTTTTGTTCTCTTTTATTTTTCCTTTTCTTTTTTTAAAAAACCACCGCCTTTTCTTCCATGTGGGGCTATAAATACAAGCGGAAGAACGCATCGAAGATTAAACCCTCAGAGAAAAGAAAACCAAAACCTCTTGCCCAAGAAAATTTAAAGGCAAAAGCACCCACGAGGAAAAAATATAAAATTTCAATTGTTATTTTGGGTTTCTGTTAATTATCAATTTATCTTTTGGATTTTTTTTTTGGGTTCTAAATTATCAATCGAAAGTTCTCGAGAATCAAAGTTGTAACTATGGCCGTGGCTGTTTGCGGAAACAAACGATCGTTCTTTGAAGATCTTCCTTCTTCGCCTCCGGTTTCCAAGCGCGTCCGATGCGGCTCGGCTTCGCCGTCTAAGTTCACGCCGCCGCCGCCGCCGACGACGACTGCGCCGCAACTCCTCGATCGGCTTCGAGCCTTTTTTCCTCAGCTCGAACCCCAGGTTCTTTTTTTTTCTGTGAATAAATAAATTTATGATTTTTTTCTTCTTCAATAAATTTTATGTGTTTATATGTGTATTCTTTTTTGTATTTACTGATTTATTGATTTTATTCTTAAAAAACGGTAAATTTTTTCTTGGGTTTTTGAGAAACGAATTTATATAAAATATTTTGGAAAGTAATTATGTTAGAAACTAGTTTAAAATTTAGGAATAATGAGAATTAACCAAATTGTATATCAAAGCTCTGAATTTTGTTCAAATTATTAATTTCAACAAAATCCTGAAGATATGAATTTTAGTTCTTTTTTTTGGTGGGGGGGGGGGTACATTGATTTAAGAAGAAGAGTAAAGATGAAGTGAATCATATCGAATGTATGATCGAGAGATTTTATGTTTTTATCATACTACCTTGCAGCTTCTCGAGAGAGCTCTGGAAGAATGTAATGCTGATCTGGATTCTACAATCAAGAAGCTGAATGAACTTTGTTCACGGTCAGATCAGGAAAGGTTGGGCTTTAAGGAAGAATTGGGTACAAATTCTGCTGCAGGTATGCAATTACTTCATGTTTAAAGCAATTGGATAAGACGTTATATTCACATATATGATAATATAGCATAAATTAAAAAAATTCGTATTCAATTTGGCGATGCATTGATTAAAGTCTTACTTGTTATATCCTCCTTATTACATACTTCGCATATGTAGCAGATGTAGTTTATAGTCCAGTCTTGATATGCAATTTATTGTTGGATAAATGAACTTGATGGTGGTTGCAGCTCATTTAACCCTTACGTTGATGTATACTGCTGGTAGTATAGAGTGCTGTTTGCATTACTGTTCCCATTGCTCTCTTTGTATATGGTCACTAGCAGTTGAAAAATTCATGATAGTTTGTATAATTTCAAGATAATTTTAGTATTTTACTTTGTGCCAACATTAAGCTCAAAGTTCATCATTTAACAAAGCATCTTTTGCTTTAACTTGTTAACTGACCTTCCTATCTTTTGCTTTAATCTTTTAGCTGCATTTCAAGATCATGTTAGTTTGTATAATTTCATGATAATTTTACTTGCCGACATTAACTTCACTATATTTAACAAAGTATCTTTCACTTTGACCTTTTATAGCTGCCTTTCTTATGTCTTGCGTTTTTTTTGTGGCATTTGTTGATATGTGCAGAAATATTGGTTTTTCATTTCTTCAAATAGTTTTTCTTATGTATTTGAAACTAATGTGACAGATGTCTTGCTTCTCTACTCAAGGATTCTAAATGATATAATGATTATACTTATTTTCAAGATTGTCATGGCTTGAGAAAGTTGTTTTCTAATAATTTTTATTACCCGAGCTGTAATATTGCATTTCCAGGGGGGAGCAGGATCAAAAAAGAATTAGGATGCAATTATGTTTTGATCAAATTTGTTCTGCTTCAGGCTGCATTTTAAAATCCTTCTAACAGCTGCATGCTAAAATGGCAGGTGAAGAAACTGCCGCAGCTTCTGACTCTTCGTCAGATCCTAGCGGGTTTCCACAAAACGGTGCTGAATGGGTTGAGTTGTTTGTGAAAGAAATGATGAGTGCTACTAGTATGGATGATGCCAGAGCCCGTGCTTCAAGAGTGCTGGAGATTTTGGAAAAATCCATCGTGGCACGTGCTTCTGATGAGGCAGCCCAAAGTTTTCAAAAGGTTGGTGTCTATTCTCTAACTAATCTAAATGACTGCTAATAGGGTTGATAATGAAGTTGAAGATACATTACCGAACTTGGTTTACAGTAATATTTTTGTTTATATGGGTCATGATTTTTGATAGGGCAAAAAGTTTTATCATTGCCTTGACATCTGAACACTGTAATATGTAACAAACATACAATTCCTGAAGTTCTGTCGCAGAATCCCATTCTTGAAGTGATTCAAGCAGTTCTATGTTGTATTGCTTTAGTTGCATATGTTATCTTGTGGGCTTCTATAATAAAGATTTTTCCTTTGTCAGGAAAATGCAACACTGAAGGAGCAAATCGAAACTGTGATACGAGAGAATTCGATCCTGAAACGTGCGGTGGCTATTCAGCATGAACGCCAGAAAGACTATGAGAATCGAAACCGAGAAGTGGAATATCAGAAACATATGGTTTCTCAGTATCAGGAGCAGTTAAGGACTTTAGAGATAAACAACTATGCCTTGTCGATGCATTTGAAGCAGGCTCAGCAAAGCAGCTCTATTCCTGGACGTTTCCACCCTGATGTCTTCTAAATAAAGAAATGGAAGTAAAGCCAAGCCTTTGGAGGAAATACATCCGCTCCATAAAAGTCTAGAAAAAAGCAATAGAAAGTCTTAAGTTGTGTTTTCCTTTTTTCCCTTGGTTTGGTTGATTCAATCACAATAAAACTGACATCTTAATTAATCTCAGCAATTATCATTTTCTACTTTTAATGCCATATTAGATTTTTTGCTTTAGATTTTCGATGGATTGTGTATAATATATATTGTAGAAGAAGTCTATTGTAGGTTATACTTTCTTAACTGCTCGTGAAGGTAGCAGGAATTGTCATGGGCTTAACCAAGTTAAATGAATCAATTGTCATGAATCTTATAGGGCTTCTAATGAGCTTTTGTACTTTTTGTTGGATTCCTTTTTGTCTTGATGAAAATGGTGCAAGCAATTTGACTATTCTCTAGTACATAGAATTGGCTGTTGTACATTAAATTAAGTCAATTTTGGATTAGGAAGGAAGGATTTACATGAAGTAAAATTTCATTTCTTAAAAATTGTATGGTACGTATAGCGAGAAAATGTGTTTACAGAAAGATTTGTGTGATAGTCTGGAAAATAATATTTAAAAGAATAAAAGATAAAAAGATAACATGGGAAAATGATAGTAGGATAGTCCCACGCAAATTTTCTTGAAAAACATCCAACACAATTTTTCTTGAAAAACATCCAATTTTAGCTCTATTTTACATCTTTATTTTAATCTTTTCCAAATAAATTATTTATAATTATTCTTTCCCTAAATTTATAATTGTCTTTTTGAATAAATTAAATTTATATTTTTTTTCAAAAATAAATTTACTACTTGTCTTTGGTACAAGAGACCATATAATATTGAGTCCCAACTAATTTAAATTTGAGTAGGGTAAAATTTACTAAAACGACAAAATTATTCTAACAAGTGTTTAATGCAGTTATATTCCTAAGTCTCTAACTTAATTAAGTAATAACAGTCTCATTCTCGTTGATTTACACGCTTGATGATAATTTACTATTTTGTCTTTAACAAACCTTTCGAGTGATTTAACAAACCCTTCCAGTGACAAAATGGTCAATAAGAGAGAACAGGAGAAAAGAACATGAAAATTTAGAGGTGAAAAAGTACTGGCTAGCATTGAAAACGTGTTGCTATATATGTGTGTGTGTGTGTGAAAATCACACCACACATCTTTATGGGTTCCCACGTCGCTGGCTTTTCTTTCTCTCGGTTCTTACTCACTTAATCAGATAGCTGAAAAACCAAAAGTCATGACGGAAACAGAACATTTCTACTACTCAGTTTCTTGATTTTACTCTTAGAGACAATTCATCAAACACTTGGTTTGGCTTGCGATGGTTTCCACCGCAACGACTCTCACTCTCCTTCCCCATCCTTCTCTCAGCTTCTCCCATTCTTCATCTTCTTCGTTCCTAGCTGGTGGGACCCACCTCAGGTCCCACAAGAACTTCGCTGCTTTGACGTTAAGTGCTGATTCTTGTCCTTTTGGAGGTTCGAAGTTGAATAGTAGTAATGCAAGATCCTCTACGTACCGTTTTGGCCGTTCGGTGGTTTGTGCTTCTGGGGATTACTACGCCACTCTTGGAGTCCCCAAGTCTGCCAGTGGCAAAGAGATTAAAGCGGCTTATCGAAAATTAGCTCGTCAGGTGAGAAATTGAAATATATTTTTTTTTATTTTGGCGGGTTCTTTTTGGTCACTGAGAAATGGAGGTAATGGAAAGATGAGAGAAGAAATATGAAGTGGGTATTTGAAAGAATCAAATAAAATGAAAGTAGGATAAAGAAATGCGACTTTTTCTTTTTGCTTTTCTGTATATGGAATTTTGCTGGTAACATTTTTGGTTGTTGAGAAAATTAGGGAAGAATAATGAAAGAAAGGAGATTAATTGAATTGGGATATCAGATAAGAGAAGAAAATGCTAAGTGGGTTTCTGAAATTTGAGAGAAAGATTTTATATTTCTTCATTTTAGGTCAAATTTGTATGTATTTCAGCAGTCAAGCTGAAAAGAAAGCAGTTGCAGGCAGAAACTTTAAGTGGGTGTGTGAGATAAGATACTGTCAAGTGACTATCCAGATTATGGTAGAAGTCTTGTGACTTTATTTTGTATGATTTCTGGGTTCTTTTTGTTTGTACAGTTTCTCATGTCCCAGACAGAAAATGTCAAAAGTTGGTTACACTTTGTTTAGTTATCTGTGTTTTTGTTTTTACTTTGTTTATAACTTTAGTGGGTGTATGAGAAGTTGAGAACTATGCTTCCTCCAACAGTAGAACCTTGGGAAACTTGTTGGGTTAACTAAGGATCTTCGTTCAGCATTGTTTCTGGTAGTGGAATTCCCATGTGAGTTGAACTATCCATATGGAGGCTCT